>NW_006921688.1:9245671-9291150 GCF_000298275.1 Orycteropus afer afer | reverse complement strand
GCAGTATCACTACGGAAGTAGGATTGCCCAACCTTCCTTCCGAGGAGTGGCTGGTGGGTTTGAACCGCCAGCCGTCTGGATAGCAGGCAACTGTCTTAGCCACTATGCTACCAGATGTTTAATTAGCATTTGCTGAATGGATGATTGTTTTGCTAATTGAGTATACTACACCTACTCCTCACTTAACAACATGGTTACATTCCAAAGACCAGGGCATTATTTGAAAAATGTCATTTTGGGAAAATGGAGGGTGATCACAAAATAGAGCATGACCACATCCCTACATAACTGCCAGATTACATCATTATATAACTTCTAAACCACTCAGAATTACGGCCCACCCAAATTGACACATGGCCTTCACCATAGCCAGCATTACTCTTGTGTCAAACCTTGGTGTTTCTTACTGCTGAACATGTCATTAATATGCAAAATAGTCAGATAGTAGGTTTTTTTACTATTGTTGTAAATGTGAAATGTCAGATAGCAGGTAACGAGATAGTCAATAAGTGAGGAGTAGATGTATTATCAAATATGGAAATCTATGTCAGAGAAATTCCTTTTAAAAGCTACAGATACTTCTCCCAGGACTTAATATAATTATATGGAAGGACATGCTCGTTAAGGTACTACCAGATTTCTTCCTATGCACCATTTTTCTTTATGCTCCTGTGTGTGCGTTAGTATTAGTAGTGGTGGTAACAGTAACAGTAGTAGTTATATAGCTGGAGAGGCAAGCATTCAGGGCAAGAGTGCTAAAAGCTGTTTAGTATTGCTGGAATGTAAAGTCAGGAAGGACAGAATAGAAGACTAGAGGGCTAGGCAATAACAAATAATGAATTGCCTTTTGTACCATGTTAAGGATTTAGGGCTTTATGCTGTTGTTAGAAGACAAAAAACTGAACATACATTAAGTAAGGAGGAGACAAAGTTCACTTTATGTTTTAAGTATACTCCCTTGAGGGCAATGAGACAACGCATTTGAGAATGACAAGAAAAAAAAAAAAAGCCAGGGGAACATTAGGGACTTTTATAATGGCCTCAGTGGCAGATGCTGGGGCCAAGGGCAAAATAAAGAGGTGATAAAATGAATGGAGAGAATTACAGATAAGAAAAAAATAGTCAGTCCAACTCAGAGTGACCCTATGCGCAACAGATCAAAACACTGCCCAGTCCTGCACCATCCTCACAGGCTAGGCTTAAGCCCACTGTTGCAGCCACTGTGCAGTCCATCTCGTTGAAGGTCTTCCTCTTTTTCACTGACCATCTATTTTACAAAGCATGGTGTCCTTCTCTAGGGACTGGTCCATCCTGATAACAAGTCCAAAGTGCATGAGACAAAGTCACTCCATCTTCTCTTCTGAGCAGCATTCCAGCAAGACATATTTGCTCATTCTCTGGCATTCAATGGTATATTCAATATTCTCCAACACCATAATTCAAAGGTATCAAGACTTCTTTGGTTATCCTTATTCACCATCCCATTTGCACATGCATATGAGGTGACTGAAAATATCCTGGTGTGGGTCAGGTGCATTTAGTTCTGTGACACCTTTGCTCCTTAAAAGTTTTGTTGTTGTTGTTAGGTACCATCAAGTTGGCCCCAACTCAGCGACCCTGCATACACCAGAACGAAACACTGGTCTTGCACATCTCACAGTCCTTGCTATACTTGAGCCCATCGTTTCAGCCACTGTGTCACTCCATCTCACTGAGGGTCTTCCCCTTTGTCACTGACCCTCCACTTTACCAGGTATGCTGGCCTTCTCTAGGGACTGGTCCCCTCTGACAACATGACTGAAGTAGGTGAGATGAAGTCTGGCCATTCCCGCTTCCAAGGAGTATTCTGGCAGAATTTTGTCCAGGGCAGATTTGTTCATTCTTCTGGTAGTCCGTGGTATTTTCAGTATTCTTTGCTAGCACACAATTCAAAGGCATCAATTCTTCTTTGATCTTCCTTATTCATTCTCTAGCTTTCACATGCATATGAGGCTATTGAAAATATCACCATTTGGTTAGGCACATGTTAATCTTTAAAGTGACATCTTTGCTCCTTACTACTTTAAAGAGATGTTTTCCAGCAGATTTGCCCAGTGCAATACAACATCTGACTTCCTGACTGCTGCTTCCATGAGTGTTGACTGTGGATCCAAGTAAAGTGAAATCCCTGGCAACTGCAGTCTTTTCTCCATTTATCGTGATGTTGCTGATTGGTCCCGTTGTGAGGATTTTTGTTTTCTTTATGTTGTACATACTCTTTATGAACCACATATTGAAGACTGTAGTTTTTGATCTTCACCAGTAACTGCTTCGAGTCATCTTCACTTTCAGGGAGCAATATTGTGTCATCTGCATATTACAGGTTGTTTATGAGTCTTCACCCAATCCTGATGCTACATTCTTCTTCATGTGGTTCAGCTTCTCAGATTTTTTGCTCAGCATATAGATTGAATAAGTATGGTGAAAGTATTCAACACTGACACACACCTCTTCTTATTTGAAACCATGCTATCCCTTTGTTCTGTTCAAACTGTAGCCTCTTGGTCTATGTTCAGATTCCTCATAAGCACCATTAAGTAACAATTAAGTTCTGGAATTCCTATTCTTCGCAATATTATCCATAATCTGTTATGATCCACATAGTCAAATGCTTTTGTGTAGTCAATAAAACACAAGTAAACATCTTGCTGGTATTCTTTACTTTCAGCCAAGATCCATGTGAGATCCCTCATTCCACATGCTCTACTGAATCCAGCTTGAATTTCTAGAAATTCCCTCTCAATATATTGCTGCAACTGTTTTTGAATTATCTCCAGCAACATTTTATTTGTATGTGGTATTAATGATAGTGTTGGATAATTTCCACATTCTGTCGGATCACCTTTCTCAAATGGACACAAAATGGATCTCTTCTAGTCAATTGGTCAGGTAGCTGTCCTCCACATTTCTTGGCATGAACGAGTAAGTGCCTCCAGCACTGCATTCATTAGTTGAAATATCTCAATGTATATTCTGTCAGTTCCTGGAACCTCGTTTTTCACCACTTCTTTCAGTGCAACTTGGACTTCTTCATTCAATACCATTGGTTCTTATATGCTACCTCCTGAAATGATTGAACATTGACCAGTTCTTTTTGGTGCAGTGACTCTGTATTCCTTCCATCTTCTTGTGATGCTTCGTGCATCATTCAATATTTTTCTCATAGAATCCTTCAGTATTGCAATTCTGGGCCTGAATTTTTTCCTTCCTTGCCTTCAACATTAGAAATGCTGAGCATGTTCTTCCCTTTTGGATTTCCAATCCCAAGTCTTAGCACATTTCATTATAATACTTTACTTTGTATTCTTGAGCTACCCTTTGAAATATTCTGTTCTTATTTCACCTTCTTTTATTTCATCATTTCTTTCATTTGCTTCACTTATTCTCCATTCAAGAACAAGTTTCAGATTCTCTTCTGACATCCATTTTGGTCTTTTCTTCCTTTATTGCCTTTTTTGATGACCGTTTGCTTTCTTTATGTATCACATTCTTGATATCATCTCACAACTCGTCTGGAGTTCAGTCATTGGCATTCAATGTGTCAAATCTATTCTTCAGATGGTCCCTAAATTCAGATGGGATATGGATATACACAAGGTTGTTATTTTGGCTCTCATGGACTTGTTTTAATTTTCTTCAGCTTCAACTTGAACTGGCATAGCAGCAATTGATGGTCTGTTTCACAATTAGCTCCTGGCCTTGATTTGATGATGATACTGCCTTTCTCCATAGCTGTTTCCACAGATGCAGTCAGTTTGATTACTGTGTATTTCATGTGGCAAGGTCCACGTGTATAGTTGTCATTTATGTGGTTGAAAAAAAGTATTTCTAAAGAATACATCTTGTAAAATCCTATCATGTAGTCTCCGGCATCATTTCTATCACTAAGATAATATTTTCCAACTACTGATTCTTCTTTGCTTCCACCTTTTACATAACCAACAAACAGTAATTATCAATAAATCTTAATTATAAGTTTGGTCAGTTTCAGACTGCGGAATTGCTAAAAATCTTCAATTTCTTCTTCTTTGGCTTTGGTGGTTGATGCATAGATTTGAAAAACAGTAATAGTAACTGGTCTTCCTTGTAGGTGTATGAATATTACCCTATTACTGACAGGATTGTACTTCAGGATAGATCTTGAAATGTTCTTTTTGGTGATGAATGCAATACCATTCCTCTTCAGTTCATCATCCTGGCACTGTATCAGACAGTGTGTCACTACTATACGTAAGGGTCTCAGTGGCCAGTTTTTTCAGAAGTGGGTGGCCCTGTCCTTCTTCCCATTCTGTCTCAGTCTGGAAGGTCCACTGAAATCTCTCCGCCATGGATGACCCTGCTGGTATTTGAAATACTGGTGGAATAACTTCCAATATCATAGGACAACACACGATCCACCACAGTGACATTGCCTTACTCATCACCAAAACTAACAAGTGTCTGCTATCTCGAAAGTGATTCCTGCCTCCCTCTCCCACCCATCCCTAGGAACCACCAAAAAATAGGTACACATACAGAATGCAGTATTTTTTGGTGGTTAACTCTTTGTTTTTGTCCCCCTTATTAAAAGTCTGCATTATATCTTTTGAACCTGGGCTACTTTCTGTCAGGGTCTAGGCATGGTAGATCTATTACAATCTGTCTGCTATTTTGGGACTTCATTCAAGAATTACTCGTTTTCTCTTTGTCAGAGAAAACAATAAAATGCATTTTTTGTGAATATGAAATGAATTGCATGATAATTCTACTTAATTATGTTAAAAATATAATTTCAAATGTTATAAAATTCCTATCTTTGTTTCAGATTTCAGTATACTACATATTAATGAGGAGCTCTGGTAGCGTAGTGCCTAAGGCACTTGACTGCTAACCAGAAGGCTGGTGGTTCAAACCCACCAGCCACTCCTCGGAAGGAAGGTTGGGCAATCTACTTCCATAGTGATAATGCCTCAGAAACCCAAGGAGAGGTCGCTGTGAGTCGGGTCTGACTCGACAGCATATAACAACAACAAACATATTAATGTACATCTCAGGGGTCAGAGCGTTGGTTCCTAGGTAGAACATAAAGTTCTGCCTTGGCTATTTTTGTGTAAAGAGGCGTTGTTGTTAGTTGCTGACATGTTGACTCAAGGTGACCCCATGTGTGCAGAGCAGAACTATTCCATAGGGTTTTCAAGGCTGTGTTCAGAAGCAGACTGCCATGCCTATCTTCAGAGGCACCTTCAGATGTGTTCAAACCCCCAGCCTCTCAGCTAGTAGTCAAGTAGTTAACCATTTGCGCCACCTGGCATAAATTATTCTAAAATACAGTACAGTTTTAATTAACAATTGCATAACTGATATTGGAATAGTATCTTTATGTGCTTCATTCTAAACATAGTCCATATGTAAGATTACACACAAATTCTATTGACATGTCTCCCTCATATAAAACCTAATTGCAAGAGGCAGCATAGGATAGGGAAAGACCAATGGCACTAGAATTAGACAGGATTTGGTGTGTCCCAATTTTATAATGAGAGCAAAGAGAAAATGCTATAAATTGAGAACAAAAAGAAGAAAGGGTATCAGAAATCTTTGGCAAGTATTTAATCTCTCTGAGCCTTGATTTCCTCATTGATAAAAACATGGTTAATAAAAGTAATCACTTAGTTTAGTGTTCAGTACATGCTGAGGGCCTCCTGAATAATCTTTTATTGATAGGTATTATATCTGACCCCCTTGCAAGTCTCATTTTGAATGAAATTTGCCAGACGTTGTAGGATTTGACCAATGTTTTATTGTTTTTACTGTGTGCTGTTGAGTTGCTCCTGATTCTTAACAACCCTATGGGATGTAGTAGATAAAACTTCCCCCCTAGTGTTTCCTAGCTGTAATCTTTATGAGAACAGATCACCAAATCTTTCTTCCATGGGGCTGCTGGTAATTTCAAACTGCTGGCCTTTTGGTTAACGGACAAGCACTCAGTCATTGTGCCACCAGGGCTCTTTATGACCTCTGTGTGCTTGGTGCTGTTCTATTCCCATGTTGTCAGTTAATGTGCAGGACCTATTTCTTCCTTCTGTATCACTATGTCTTTTCTCCCCAACTCATATCAAGCAACACAGGCATTAACCAGAGGATTCCTGGAGCATGACACTCAGCCAGAGGATTCCCAGAGAGTCGTAGGATCAGTAGATACTGGTATTAACTTCCCTGTGGATCAGGATTATTGACTTCAATCATATTCATACATACAGTATCTGAAAAGTGCTGGAGAAAATAAATGGGTAGATGGATGGGCAGATGTTTAGATGGATGGATGGATAAATGAACCTACCTGCTCTCAGCTATATTTCTGACTACCAACTGCTAGAGTTCTAACTGTCTCATTCCAGTTTTTTATGATAGAGACCCAAGTTAACCAAATCCAGAAGCTTGAGCTACAGCTAAGCTGATGCATTTAAAGCCTCTGATGATTACATGCCATTTTAATAACTGTGTCCGTCCTAAGTATAAGTCCAGTTGGCTTTGTTACATCCAAGATACCTGCTTTTCCACAAATGTATCCACTAACTTAATGATGACTTCAGAGAAAATGACAATGGGTTGAAGGAAGAGCTTAAAGTAGGATTTCAGTCTATCTGAGAGTTGAAGGTTGAAGTAGTGGATTCTGATGACTGGCATGTATTGTCTAGATAAGGTGCATCTAAACATTCACTATGGTAGGTATCGTTTCTTTAAGAGAAAACAAACAAAACAACTGTTTATGCCAAGCAAGAAACTTTGGTTATCTAATGAAATGTAGGCTTACAGAGTGGATCCAGATTTTAACCATGTAATTACTGATTAAAAGCATTTGTCATTCTAAATGAAATCAATGTGTTGATGAACCTAAAATTCACGACTTAGAGTTTGAAATAAAAATTTAGTACAAATGAAGAGGGAAGCGTTGAAATACATCTTTTAAATAAAATCATGTATAGGGAGAACTGCACAAAGAGAAAAAGTATCAGAAAGTGAAGTTTTATCTATAATTTTCATGTCTGAACAAGAAATTCACATTTATATACAAACCAAACTGATTGAAATAATTTGGGAAAACTACTCTCAAGGCTCTCTTCAAAAATTTCCAAGTTAAAAAAAAAATCCTATTTATTTTATAGTCAAAACCCCTTTCTAATTAATTTTGCCTAAGGTTTTATCACCTAAATTCCATATTATCCCAGCAAGACATATTAGAGTACAAAACTACTTAGTATTAGAAAGAATAACTGCAGTTATAGGATTATGCCAGCCTTTTTATTAAGACCAAAATATTCCTAAATCAAAAGACTCTGGGCCAGGGAATAGTCGGAACATTTTCTAAATATCAGAAAGGATAAGTGGGTGCAATTATGGACCCCTCCCAAGGCCCCATTTATCCCCTTCGAGTTTGATCATTACACTCCAGGAAAACAGAACGGCTCTTTGCCAGTTTCTTAGAAGGATATAATTTCTAAAACTCCATACATGTAGGAATAGATTTTATTTTTCCAAATTACTCCCCAAAGCTTTTTCAGTTTTCTTTTATTCTGATTTGATTAAAATATTATATCTTTAAAAAACTAACACAGCCATCTAGTGGATAGATATTTAAAAGCTGATGATCTTAGTTGCTGAGAGGTTTATGAAATAAACGCTTAAGCAGACGAAATACTAGTTTTTTTGACATACAATTTTAAAAACAAAACACGTTGCTTTCAAGATGGTTCTGACTCCTAGCACCCCGTGTGCGTCACAGGAGAACTGCTCTGTGGGGTGTCCAACGCCTGTGAACTTTCAGAACTAGGTCACCAGGCCTTTCTAACCAGGAGCCTCAGGACGAATCCAAGCCTCCAGCCTTTGGGTTCGCAGTGGGGCAAGCACTTAGCTGTTTGCACTGCCCAGGGACTCCATGGTACATGATATGTGATTACAGAATACAGGAGGGGCTTCTATGGGGTGCAGTGTTTGCTGTTATTTTTTAGACAAGTGTTGTATAACATTTCCAGACACAAATTTCTAGCCACCATTCCCATCCCCACCCAAAACCAAACTTTATTACAAAATAGAAATGAAGGAGATGAGGTTCGAGTCATAGGTTTGATATACCTGAATTATATATGTCTTTAATTTTGGTTGTTCCATGGTTACTGTCCCACCTTTCGGTGCTTCTTTGTCCTCTCTCTAAGCCAGGCATTTGTTGTATTGTCGCCGCTTCTCTTCATCTCTAGGAACACTGGTGGCACTGGAGATAAAACACTGGGCTGTTAACTGAAAGACCGGGGGTTTTAACCCATTGGCCACTTCAAGGGGCAAAATGAGGCAGTCTGCTTTTACTAAGATGTACGGCCTTGGAAACTCTATAAGGCAGTTCTGCTCTGTTCTCTGTGGGCACTGTGAGTCGAAACTGGCCTGAAGGCAGTGGGATTTTCTGCCTCATCTCTCCTCCCAGGTTCTCTTTGGTGATGGCAGGGAGTTGTACGTCCCAGGTAGGCCATTCCCAGTCACCACAGCTTGTCCAGGGTCATGAGCAGCGTGATCTCCTCTCTTCCTCTGTCCAGCGTGGCTTGAAAAACCACTGTAACAACGCTTTTATGATCACCTCAACTTCCGGGGAGTTGGGAAGTTACCCGCTCACCTCTCACCCCTCACCCCTGTTGTGTACTGAGCCCTCTGGGCAACAAGTCCTACACATTGCGGTGGGATAATGCCTACACAGGGGGAAGTTTCTGCTCAATGCATTAGTTTGTGATAGGAGGTCTACCTAATCCATCCAAACATTTAAAAGCAATCGGGTTTGTGGATAGAGGGAGGAGCTGGACCTGTGGGCTTAGGACCATAGTCCCAGGGGACATCAAGCTCAATCGGCATAATATACTACACAAAAACATTGTTCCACACCTACTACTTTGGTTAGTAGTAACTGGGATCTTAAAAGCTTGCAAGAGGCCATCTAGATGCAACTATGGGTCTCTCCTCATCCAGAGCAAAGAAGAATGAAGAAAACCAAAGACACATGGAAATGATTAGTCCAAGGCACTGGTAGACCATGCAGTCCTCGGCCTATATGACCATGAGACCAGACAAACTAGAGGGTGCCCAGCTACCACTGTCAGGCACTTAGAGCACGATCTTTGTACAAGATCCTGGAGAGAGAGGGAGAACAATGTGGAACAAAACTCAAAATCATGACAAAAAAAGAGAGAGAGACCAGGTTTGCTGGTCTGACAGAGCCTGGTAGAACCCCTGAGACTATGGCCCCTAGCTGCCCTTCAGGTCTAGAACTGAACTCACTCCTGTGGCTTCCCACCAGATAAAAGTCCAGCGTGGGCTGAACATTTATATCAGATAGATATACTCCTTGGAGAGATCAATCATGGGAGAACAAAAGGGCAGTGTATGTACAGGGAGACACCTCACAGAGCAGGAGTGCATGGGAGGGAAAGACACAGGGAAGAGGTAACTATGGGGAGGAGGTGGGAAGAGAGCTGTTACATTGTGGGAAATTGCAGTCAATGTCATAAAACAAAATGTGTATGAGCTGCTGTATGGAAAATGACTTTGCTCTGTAAACTTTCACCCAAATCACAATAAAAATTTAAAAAAAAAAAAATCAGATTTGGTAAATAATGAAAAGGTAAAATACCACAACTAACTTTTCATAGAAAGAGGTGTCATGGCCTGACCAAAATGAGCAAGACACAAATCAGAAGACATAAGTTCCATTTCTCGGCCTGCTATGTTTTGGGTGCAGGTCTGGTGTAAGTCAAGCTTTGTGATTGTTTCCTCATAGATAAAATAATGGGAATAACAAATAACAAATGCCCTGCTTACCTTACAGGACTATTGCGAGGAAGAAGTAGTCAGGTAACGTATGAGAAGGTGTTTTATAATCATGGTGAAATAGTAAGACTCTATTTCTTCAAGATGAAATAGGAAGCTTTTGGTAACCTTGAAATTGTTATTTTACTTGCCCTTACATATGACTAAGCATTTGTAAAAATGTGCCTTTTTCTCACAAGGTTTTATTCTTTGCTTTATATTCCTGTGGAATAGGTAACTGCCATTGGCCCCCCATGTTGCATGGCAAAATAGTGTATGGCAAGGCCAAATCAATTGCCAAAATCATCTTCAAGGAGGTAGGCTATGGATTTGGAGTGCCCCCTCTTACGGTTTTCCTGGCCCATTGTAGAACACACACTGCACTGCCTATTCCAGTCTCCTGCTTCCGCCTGACACAGCTCATATGTCCATTCTGGGCCATTTTTTATATCACGCCTTTTTACAACTTCTAGCTTCAACATATTTTTCCCCCCTCTGCTTTGAATTCCCTTTGCCCAGGCCTCCATCTGGCAAACATCTGCTCAGTTTTCTACCTAGTTTAATCATTACCTCCTCTGCTAAGCTTTTCTCAATTCTCTCATGCAAAAGTATAGACATTGTCCCTGCATCTGAGAAACACCCCGTGTACAACTCTATGTTAGTTTTTATCACAGTGCCATGTGATGTTGATTTACCTGTCTCAGTCTGTCAACAACACAGCCTTTGTCTTACTCTTCTTGCATTTCCAACCCAGGCAACGTTGCCTAAACCAGGTGTTCAGTACATACTTGTAAGTTGTTGTTGACTCCTGAATAAAGCTGTAGCATTTTACTATGATATTTCAATGATGACATTGAAACATTTCTAGAATAACGTATAAATTCTCTTTCAGAACCTGAAGGATGTTGGTTTCATTTTTGCACTGGGAAATTTGAGGTAGAAGCTGTTGAACAAAAAGAAAAGATTGATATCACATGTGAGAATATTAAAATATTGCATGGTATCTGCTTTTACCAATGACAGTGGTTCTTTCTTGGAGCCTAGATGTCATTCTGTATTAAATGGAAGCATCTTATTGACTCCTGATTTTTTGTAAATATATGTGGTTTTCTGATCCGCTTCTGTCCGAGAGTTACTATGGCAACTGGAAAGTTGCCATCTTCTTTGCAGTGGTTTCAGGGGTTCTCCCTCAGAACCAGTTGTTTCCCTTACAAAAGCAGACTGTTTTTCAAAATAGGACTCTCACATACCCATGACAAATCACTAGGTAAACTCCAAAACCAAACAAACCCACTGCCATTGAGTCGAGTCCTTTCTGACTCATAGTAACGCTAATAGAGCAGAGCAGAACTGCCTCATAGATTTTCCGAGGCTATATTCTTTACAGGAGCAGACTGCCACATCTTTCTCCTACAGAGAAGCCGATAGGTTTGAACTGCTGACCTTTCTGTTAGCAGCCAAGTGCTTAACCACTGTGCCACCAGAGCTCCTTGGTAAATGCTATAGTTGGCAGCAAACAATGTTCTCCCCACCCCATGACCCAAACCCACTGAAACCGTGTAGAAAATCCACCCCAACACGAAGAGGGCGTATTTCCTTATTCTCTAAAATGTACCTATGTATTTCTCTTCCCAACGTCACCATGATAGAAAATTGCTGGGATTTTTCAATGTTTCTTATACTAGGTTATTGACATTTCTTCCATAAAATATTTAAGCTTTGATGAAAATGCCTGCATTGTGTGGAGATTCTGCTCTCTTTCCGGCTTCAGTTGTTGAAAAGTTAGAAACACTAGTTGCGAAAGGTAACAGAGTAAAAGTACAAAGCCCACCTCTCCAAGAGCTCTCCCAACTGGCAGGTTTGGTGGTTTCTTTTAGAGCTTTTCGCAGCCACATGCAGCGTGTAAATGTTGAGCTAGAGAAACTATTTTCAGTAACTTATTACCTTAAAAAAGTCAAAAAAAAAATAAAACACTGACTATACTGCTTATTGCAAGACCAAGTGTAACTGGCAACAGACTTCAGTCATTCCAAAGACACATGACAATCTAGTGTCAGCCCTCCTTTCTTTTCCCTTCATTTCTCTTCATCTTAAAAACCACACTCTCAGTGGTTCTTGATAATTGAAACCATACTAGAAATCTTGAAACGAGTTTTTTTTTTTTTTTTTTTTAAGACCAGAACAATTTTTTTTAAGAACAGGACAGTTGATGGAAAGGACCCTTGCCAATTGCTAAAGTTCTGTTTCTTTCTACAGAACAGACTTGTGCCCAATATTAGATCAAGAAATGGAACAAGTGGTGAACAGTTCAGCATTTATTACATGTCTGGTGTAAGCAGTTTTAGTACAAATGAGTGTCCGTATCTCACCATCTGTAGAAACGAAAGCTTTAGCCACAGCCCAGTAATTCATAATGATCACTCTAATATGGTGGCATTTGGGATGTTGGTAAATATTACAGAAACTCATAGAAGAGCCAGGATCCATGTTCAGAAACTTGTGAATCACACATGTGGATTCCAGATTTGTTCCTTCCACAGCAAAGGCACAATGGAGAATGACTTTTTCAAAGATATTGCATAAAATGATGTATTTTGTGTGGGGTACTCTGTGGGACACCATGTGGAAATATAACAGAAGACTTCTCAAGAAGTTTATAATTTAATCAGGGAAAGAGAGCTTTTTCCAAGTCTTTTTCTACTTGCCTTGATCTTTGTGTGTGTGTTTGTGTATCACATCCAAACTTGGCAGAATAAATATTAACTTCTTAATTAAATAAAATCTTTCAAGAATTTTCGAAAAAAAAACTGCACATTTTGTACATTTGGCATCATTAATTTTTCCCAGGAAATCTTACAGAATATTATGTAGTGGTTTCTGCACTTGCCCATAATTACTAGAAATACATCAAATTCCAGAGAAATACTTGTACACAGATACTTTGAGAAATAAACCAATTAACTCTAAAACACATGTTGACCTCAGCGTATAGCAACATAGAGGACTGCGGTTTCCTGGTGGTGGGTGCTGTTCAGTGAATTCAGACTCAGAGCTGCCCTGGAGGACAGAGGGCTTCCTAAGCTGGGCTGTAATGTTTACGGAAGCAGAACACTAGGTCTCTTTCACCATGGAACTGCTGGTGGGTTCAAGCTACCTATCTTTGGCTTAGCAGCCTAGTGCCTAACCACTGCACCACCAGGCTTCCTAGGCCACCTGAAGCTGCAGACACGTTCACAGAACCCACATACAGAGACCTAGAAAGCTGTGCTGCTCCATGACTCCTGCTCCCTTCTCCCCCATCCCTACACTGAAGGCACACCTAGTCTCACTTTGCCATGGCTGCCTCCCTCCCCTGCAGGGCATGAGCGAAGCACTAGCTGTTTTGCTGATTCTTTGATTAACAAAAGCAGCTATAGTTTCTACTTCCCAGAATTCTTTGGGTTATACCACTTTTGTGAGCAGCTTACCCTTTTCTCCCCCTGGTTCTACCCCAAGAAACCTGTCACTGTCCCTAGACATGGTTAGAGGGAAGCTCACTTTATTTCATTATTACATTAGGGTTTTCTTCGGTGTGTCCTTTTTCTGATGAAGGAATCCTGTCCAATTCCTGTTGGGTTCTCTTTTTTTCTAGTCAGCTCACTTTCTCAAGCACATTTCCCTACCTACTCTCACTTCAGTTGCATATTGGCCTGTTCATCAGCCACCTCTTCCTTAAAATCTTTCCTGCATTCTCTTCATCCTCACCCCTCCACCCGAGAATGTAATAAAGAATGAATGAGACTTAGTCTAGTCTTCTCTTACCAGACTTTCCGGATTACAAATAGCTACTCATTGGAAGCCTTCTCCCCTAAACTCCTCTAACACAACCATGTGCAGTGACCCTTTTCTGCATTCACTTACCAAGTTTATTGCCTCGGTGCCTATCAAAGGGCTTGGTTCATAGTAGGCACTCAATAAAAAGAATAGGGTGGTTCTGACAGAATTGAATTCAAACTTCAACCATACCATATATTTGGTGTTAAACTTTGGGCCAACCTACTAGGCAGCCCTGTGCCTCACTTTGCTTTTCTATAAATGGGGATAATAAAATTGAAAGTAAAGTGCCTGGCCCACAGCAAGCACTGGAAATTGATTGCTTCCATTGCCTCATATGGAATGAATTGGTGGGTGCATAGACAAAGAACAAATGAAAGAGAAGGTATCTGAACTTCTCTTTGCTCTGTGACAGGCTTTCCTGAAGCTCCTCGGCTTCCGGACAGAGGTATCATTTGCTAACTCAGAAATTACGTTTTCCAGACCCACTGAGTCATGCTTGCCCCACCCCCCGCTGCGCAGTATCTCCTCAGAAGCGCTCCCAGTATTTCTAGCCTACACCTAGAGCCTCGGTTGCTCCACGTGCAGGCACTGGTCAGCTACAGTTCCCCTGAATCAGGCCATTCTTATTCTTACTCTAGGTTACTAAAGCCCATGGGTTTTGACCCCAGATCCCCTAATCCTATAGAATTTCCAAACCCATGTTCCAAAGAGTTCCCCCCAGGCTCCTCACATCCAGGATTCTAGTCTCCAGACTCTCAGAGTTCCTGGCCTCTCTTTTCAAGAGCTTGTCAAATAAGAAGATGGAAACCTCAGAGATTGACTGAAAGCTTGAAAAAGAGCAAAAACAATGGCAAACATAAATCCAGTAGTTTGGATGTGACTGGATGGAGGAATAATCGTAACTGGGACAGAAAACCTGGTTTGCAAGGAAGGATAATGTCAACTTAGTAAATCTGCATTTGACTGTGATATAGTTTATCTTAGCTATCCATGGGTGAAAATAAATGGAAAATAAGCTATGAATAGTACTAATCAAAAGTCAAAATGAGGTTCCATTTAAAGAGTAACATAATGATGTGTATCAAATATTAAAGCACATACTCTTGTAAGTATCTCAGGAATTTTTACTAATTAAAATTAGGTAAGGATGGAGTCAGAGTGGATAATGATGTACATTTTTTGAGATACTGAATTATGAAATAATTATTCTTTCCATTAGTTGACATGGACCTACCCATCATTTAAAAATGGTATTGTTCTTTTTGTACTTCAAATATTTTCACCTATTTGAAAATAAAATTCTTCGAAATATTTCTCCTGAAAAATTTATTTTCTTTGGAAAAAATCAATTTTCTTTCAACAAAATAAAATGTTAAACTGCATTACAGCCTCACTGTTAGGAACGAAGAAAGAGGAGAAAATGCAGGAAGACCGACACATACCACAAAAATGGAAAGTATCCAGGTCATAGAGGAATGGTAAGTGTGAGATCCACATGACACTATACTTGATGTTTATGGTATTTCTATGCTGCTCATAAGCTATTTGCATGATATTTACATCCACTGAGTGCTTAAGTATTATCCATTGCTTCCTAATACTCCTCAAAATGGGTCAAATCTTGTGGAATGAATGCAAACTCCATCTGGCAGATCTTACTTTGTGATTGCAGTGCATCATATAAGGAGGCATGTCCTGTTAACTTAGATTATTACTTGGTTTCTCCACTGTACAATTTTGAATTTCTCCTTTGTAATGTCGGAAGGAAGGTTGGGCAATCCTACTTCCGTAGTGATACTGCCTCGGAAACCCAAGGAGGGGTCGCTATGAGTCGGGGCTGACGCGACGGCAAATAACAACAACAACAACAATGTCTAAGTATGATGTACAGAGAGAAGCTGAAACTATGCAAATGGCTTCTTTTTCCCAAAGCTTCCACCCTCTAGTTTTAGCCCATTTATCAATCTTGCCTGAAACAGTTATTGCAAAGATGATTGCTAGTGGTGATTTTTCTAATTCCATCATACCTTCTACATTTATTAACATTCTAGTCTAACAAAGCACTTCCCTTTATCCTCCATTTAATTATTTATTTTTTAAAATTCTTATCAGTATGGACTCATGGGTTCTTTTTCTTCTGAGGGTTATAATCTATTACCATTGCTATTTTCATTCTCAAATTATCCCAGATTTGGCCAGTGCGAGCTATTTTCGCTCCATCATTCCTTGACCATGTTCTTGCTTTCTGGCACAACAAGCTATTCTCGAATCATCTTGTACTTTCCAAGGCCCAGCCCTGCAATCATCCATTTCTTCAAAGGTCGATGATTTCTTTTAGTGGAGAATAATATGTAGAAACCAAGATCTGAGTGCTCGTATCCTCACTGCAACTATGGGCTCATTGCTTCTAGGTCCTCTTAATGTACAGAGGGAGGAAATACACACACACACATCTCTTTCTATAGCTATCAATACTAAAAACCTTGAATTCATACTGATGCCTGCAACTCCAATCCAAACCATGGGGTTCATTGTAATCACTCCTCCCTTTCCATGTTAACCCATTGCCGTGGAGTTGGATCCTACTCATAGCAACCCCCCCTTGGGTTTCCAAGGTGGTATCACTACAGAATTAGATTGCCCAACCTTCCCCTCCAAGGAGTGGCTGATGACCTCCCCCTTTCCATGTTAGTAGCTTTCTTTTCCAACAGTGAAAAGCCTGGCTCTCATATCCACTATATATTTACTTATTGCTCTGGTACTGTAGTGCCTAAGGCACTTGTGACTGCTAACCAGAAGGCTGGTGGTTCAAATCCACCAGCCACTCCTTGGAAGGAAGGTTGGGCAATCTACTTCCGTAGTGATATCCCCTCGGAAACCCAAGGAGGGGTCACTATGAGTTGGGTCGACTCAAGGGCACATAACAACAACAACAATAAAGGCTAGAATAAAGATTAAGTGGTTTCAAAATTGTTAACCCATATCTTTATTCTAAACAAACCTATTATCTAGAGTTCAACACTTGTTTATAGTTCTTTTTTTCCTTATTACCTTGAGGGAAAATAGATCAGGAGTTGTGTTTGTGTTACTTATTTCGATAGGCTTTTTTATTAGGATGTATTCATTTTGGCTTTTTTCTCTATCCTTTTTGACTTACATTATAATTTTAATTGAGAGATAAACAGTGAAGCCTGTGAGAGCCAGAGTTCGACAGGACTGCTTTGTTTTTCTGTGCCTCACAAGTTTTCAACCGATGACAGGGTGGAAAACGTTTTCATTGTTCATTTTAGTGGAAAATCTTTAGAGTCTTCCTTCTCTGGCAGGTTACTGCCTTACAGCATTCACAGGCTCTACGGGAACATGGTTCCCAAAACCAAAACAGCATAAAAAGGTATACTGTACTCAAAGAATCATTCTTGAGTTGCTTCTTAAGAATTTATAATTTACTTTCATTTTTTTCATATTGAAAAGTTAAGTACCAATATCATTTAAAAATATATTGAAAGTCAACCTCAAGAATATTGGTAAATACTGAGTGTCCTATGGAACAGATGATATTTGATACCTGATTTTGTAATGTCCTGATTTTAGCAGCCCTACCAGTGTAAAATCATAGTTTTTTAATAGCTGAAACTGTTTTATTGACTAAAAATTATTTAGACTCAGAGGGGTTATGCAACTTGCCCAATGCCACACAGCTTGTTTTCAATTGAACACTACCAGATGGGCTTTGTTTAGTTTATATTACCATACAGAAACTTTACTTGAGGATGGCCATCTGGTTATTACTTGAAAGAAACTAATAAGTTAACACTAAGATGCAAATCATGGATAAAAGGTTAACATGTTACAGATCCCACAGGTATTTGTAATTTTGGCAGGGGTTAGCCCATAACTTAAAAGTTAGCAATTATAATGGTAGCAGTGGCAGGTGAGGGGAAAGAGGAGTGAAGTAGGAACTTCTGATGGGAAAGAGGGCAGGAGGCTTTTGGGAACCATTTAAATCAGTCCACATGGACACTCTCCCACTTACAATTAAGGCCAGGCTGTATGGCACAATATTGACCACAAGAGGGAAGCATTGCATAGCATTCATTCTAGCACCTGATCCAGCATTTAACTGTCTTTAATAATGACCTCATTCTGTCTCTGCAGCCAAAACCCCACTGCAGATGAAGTCTTGTCCTGGTCTCAAAATTTTGACAAGATGATGAAGGCTCCAGCAGGAAGAAACCTTTTCAGAGAGTTCCTCCGAACAGAATACAGTGAAGAGAACCTACTCTTCTGGCTGGCTTGCGAAGACTTAAAGAAAGAGCAGAACAAAAAAGTCATTGAAGAAAAAGCCAGAATAATATATGATGATTACATTTCTATACTATCACCAAAAGAGGTAAGAATCTGAAAAACATCAAGACCTGAGATGGCCATAAAGGGACTGGTATCAATGTTGAGTGGTGCATGGGGCATGAACAGGTCCTAAGGCTTCCCTGGGTGAATATTTCAGTTTCCATTTTGAGGATCCCCCAAATATCGGAGCAACAAATGTGTAGAAGCTAAATTTCCCCACCATCCTTGGTCATTTATCTCTAGCTGAACCTACTTGCTTTTCCTAATTAACAGTCAGAGTCCTATCAAAGCACCGTTTACGATGACTTGACCTAAAGTTGAAAAGAATAGGGCAGTATTTATCATAGTGGGATTCCCTTGATTACCCATATGAGAATCACCTGGAGTCCTTGTTCCAAAAGCAAATTGCAAAATCTCCACATCTTCTTAGGACTTCTGAATATTTGGTAACAGAGCCTAGGAATCTGCACTTTTGACCAACTTTCTATATGCACACAAATGAGAAAACCTCTGCTATGTTTGTTGCTACTTACGATTGACTTTACAAAACTGAAGAATGGATCCTTATGATTCATTAATACTCCTGAGGGAAGGGTGGAGAAAGGCAATTATTTTATTTATACTAATTTCCTGTCATTGAAAGTATAAGCTATTTTTCCCTCTGCCTGCTGAATAAAGAACATTTCCAGCCACCAAATAGCACTTTCCTACTCACTTTTTAAAAAAAAAAAAAAAAATTAATTTGCTCCTCAGAAATATTCTAGGCACCAGAATTGAAATCATGTGGGGACTGGTTAATAGGGTGACCAGGACCCTGGAGCACCGAGTGACCCAGCTCCTGGTGTGCTATGAAGCACTTGGAGAACTTGCAAGTTCCTAGAGTGTCTTCCTTTTTCAATAACACCCTCTTTTGGTCCTTCTCATCTTTCTGCACGACTGTGATTGTCCTATACATTAAGTGTCCTGACTTGGTAGACCAAGATATATCATAATAGAAGACAAAGAAAGAATCCTGAAATCAGCTTGGGAAAGAGAAGGGATGAATACTGTAGTTACAGAATTTCCAGATGGAGAGAAGTCAAGATGATTTCAAGAACAAAAAGCTATATTTAAGCTAAGTTATACAAGCCATAGTATCTTCAGTAGTCTCATATGCATGTGCAAGCTGAACAGTGAATAAGGGAAAGCTGAAGAAGAATTGGTACATTTGAATTGTGGTGTTGATCAAGAATACTGAAAATACCATGGACTGCCAGAAGAATGAATAACTCCATCTTGGAAGAAATACAACCAGAATGCTGTTGAGAAGTAAGAATGGCCAGACTTCATCTCATGTATTTTGGTTGTGCTGTCAGAAGGGACCAGTCCCTGGAAGGATATCATGTGTGGTAAAGTAGAGAGTCAGCAAAAATGGGGAAGACCTTCAATGAGATGGATTGACACCATGGCTGCAATGATGGGCTTAAGCATAGCAATGATTATGAGCATGGCGTGGAACTGGGCAGTGTTTCATCCTGTTGTACATAGTGTTGGTATGAGTTGGAACTGAGTCGATGGCACCTAACAACAACATAGATATATTTACTATAGAACTATGCTAAAGGACTTGACTCATTGATATACTCACAATATGACATATGCTTTCTAGCCCTAACTAGCCCTAACTCCTTTCCAAAAAATCTCATTAACTTTTCTTTCAATTTCTAATTACAATACCTAATACAGCCTACATAATAAATGCCTGATGATGCTGAGTTATTACCCTTCAAAATTTGTTTTCCAACATTGGAGAGAAAAGAGGTTACATCAAAAGAACCCTAGCTATGTAGTAGTATGAGCTGTTGTTGTTATTTGCCATTAAGTCAATTCTGACTCACAGCAACCCCTATGTGCAGAGTAGAATTGCTCCAGAGGCTTTTTAAGACTGTTACCTTTTGGAAGCAGATTTCCAGGCTTGTCTTCTAAAGGGCCTCTGGATGGATTTGAACCATCAAATTTTTCAGTAGTAGTCCAGCACTTAACTGTTTGTGCCACCCAGAGAATACCTGGTAATAATCTCACTTCCACAGGACTAACATTCAAATGCCCAGGAGTCTAGCCCTGGCGTTGCCAGAACCTAATTGTGTAGCCTGTAATAAATTACTTCACCTCTCTGGGTATTCCAAAACCAAACCCATTGCCATCAAGTTGATTCTGACTCATAGTGACCCTTACGCAACAGAGTAGAGCAGGCTGTAAATATTTACAGAAGCAGACTGACACATCTTTCTCCTATGGAGCAGCTGGTGGATTCTAATTGCCAACCTTTTTTTTTTTTTTTTTTGCTTAGCAGCTGGATGCTTTAACCACTTCACCACCAGAGTTCCTTCTCTGGGCCTTAGTATTGAGTTAATTTGTTTACAAAAATAAAAATGGGCACAAAGAAGAGTAAACCGATCCAAAACAACAACACTGAGGCCCCCGTGTTCCCACTCTGTCCTCTCCCCCAAATGATACGGCCAATCACTCAGGGCCCTCCTCCGGCAGATGCTACTACAGAATCTCTCTGAACATAGTGCTCAAGGCAGTGACCAAAAACCAGTAACATCTGGCATCTGTTTCCCATTTGGTGCCTAGATAATCTGGTCTTTCTACCTCTGAAATTCTAAAACTGTTTCTACTTACTCAAACTATATTAGCACACATACATTTGAATTATTTATAAAGTGGTTGGATTCCACTTGATGACAATGAATTTGGTTTGGTGAGTTTTTGGTAATGGTTAAAAAATGAACAATTGTCCAGATTTTACTCTTGATCAGAAAAAAAAAAAAAAAATCTCTGGTGGCATAATGCCTAAGGCGCTGTAACCAAAAGGCTGGCGGTTCAAACCCACCAGCCACTCCTCAGAAGGAAGACTGGGCAATGTAATTCCATAGAGATATTGCCTTAGAAACCCAAGGAGGGGTCACAGTTAGTTGGATTCAACTCGACAGCAGTGAGTATGGTTGTTTTTTGGTTTACACTTTCATATTCACTTCATGTGATTGGTTTACCATATTCTTCTTTAATAAATGCAGGGAGAAATCTACATTAACAAAAAAAAATTTATATATGCATAACTTTTTTTCCACTGGTATTTCAAATACCAGCAGGTTCACCCATGGTGGACAGATTTCACCGGAGCTTCCAGACTAAGACAGACTAGGAAGAAGGATGAGGCCATCCACTTCTGAAAAAAATTGGTCACTGAAAACCTTATGAATAGCAGTGAAATCATGTCTGTTACGGTGCCAGAAGATGAGCCCCTTGGGTTGAAAGGCACTGAAATTACAACTGAAGAAAAGCTGCCTCCTCAGAGTAGAGGTGAACTTCATGATGTTGACAGAGTAAAGCTTTCGGGAAAACTTTATTTGCTGATGGGGCACAGCATCCATTAACAATCAGAATGTGGAATGTATGTAGTATGAATCTAGGAAAATTGGAAGACATCAGAAATGAAATGGAATGCATAAAGATTGATATCCTAGCCATTACTGAGCTGAAATGGACTAATATTGGTCATTTTGAATCAGATTACCATATGGTTTGCTATGCTGGAATGACAAATTGAAAAGGAACAGCATCACATTTGTAGTTAAAAAGAACATTTCAAGATCTATCCTGAAGTACAATGCCATCAATGTATAGATATTACACCTACAAGAAAGACCAGTTAATACTACTACTATTCAAATTTACATACCAGACACTAAAGCCAAAGATAAAGAAATTGAAGACTTTTACCAACTTCTGCAGTCTCACATTGTCCAAACATGCAATCAACACATATTAATAAAAACTGGTGATTGGAATTTGAAAGTTGGAAACAAATAAGAAGCATCCAAAAAACCAAACCAAACTCACTGCCATCGAGTCAGATCCGACTCAATATACTCCCTCCCTGGGTTTCCGAGGCAGTATCACTACAGAAGTAGACTGCCCAATCTTCCTTCTAAGGAGTGGCTGGTGGGTTTGAACTGCCAGCCTTCTGGTTAGCCTAAGTCAGATGCCTTAGGCACTACTCCACCAGAGCTGAAAGAAATGATGCCAGAGACCACATGATAGAATTTTGCAAGACCAACAACTTATTCATTGCAAATACCTTTTTTCAACAACATACCAGTGACTATACACATGGATATTGCCAGATGGAATACATAGGATTCAAATAGACTATTTCTATGGAAAAAAGCAATGGAGAAGCTCAATATCATCATCAAAAGAAGATCAGGAGCTGACTGTGGAACAGACCATCAATTGCTGCTATGCAAATTCAAGTTAAAGCTGAAGAAAAATAAGTCCACAGAGCCAAAATACGACCCTGAGTATATCCATATCCCATCGGAATTTAGGGACCATCTGAAGGTTTGACAAGCTGAACACCAATGACCAAAGACCAGAAGAGTTGTGAGATGCTATCAAGGACATCATACATGAAGAAAGCTAAAGGTATTTAAAAAGGAAAGAAAGAAAAGTCCAAAAGTGATATCAAAAGAGACTCTGAAACTTGCTCTTGGAGAGTAGCCAAAGCAAGTGGAAGATATGATGAAGTAAAAGAGCTGAAGATTTCAAAAAGTGGCTAGAAAAGGCAAAATAATGTATAATAAAGAAATGTGCAAAGACTTGGAATTAGAAAACCAAAAGGGAAGAATGCACACAGCATTTCTCAAGCTGAAAAAACTGAAGAAAAAATTCATGTCTTCAGTTGCAATACTGAAGGATTCTAAGGACAAAATAGGGAATGAAGCAGGAAACATCAAAAGATGGTGGAAGGAATATGTTCACTGTAACAAAAAGAATTGGTTGATGTTCAGTCATTTCAGAAGATAGCATATGATCAAGAACCAATGATACTGAAGGAAGAAGTCCAAGCTGCATGGAAGGAATTGGCAAAAAAAAAAAAAAAAACAGCTCCAGGAATTGACAGAGTACCCATTGAGATATTTCAACAAACAGATGCAGCACTGGAGGCACTTACTTGAAATTTGGAAAACAGCTACCTAGCCAACCAGCTGGAAGAGATCCATATTTGTGCCCATTCCAAAGAAAGATGATCCAAAAGACTTGGTGAATTTTCCAAAAATACCATTAATATCACATGCAAGTAAAATTTTGCTTAAGGTAATTCAAATAATACCAGAAAGATGTTTACCTGTGCCTTATTGACTAAACAAAGGCATTTGATTGTGTGGATCATGACAAATTATGGATAACATTGAGAAGAATGGGAATTCCAGAATACATAATTGTGCTAATGAGGAACCTCTGTACATAGACCAAGAGGCAGTCATTTACAGAACAAGGGAATACTGCCTGGTTTAAAATCAGGAATGGTGTGCATCACTGTACTGTATCCTTTCACCATATATACTCAATCTGTATGTTGAGCAAATAATATGACAAACTGGACTTTATGAAGAAGAACACAGCAACAGGATTGGAAGAAGACTTAGTAATAATCTGTGATATGCAGATGATACAACCTTCTTGCTGAAAGTGAAGATGACTTGAAGCACTTACTGATCAAGGCCAAAGACTACAGCCTTCAGTACAAATTACAACTCAGCATAAACAAAACAAAAATCCTCACAACTGGACCAATAAACAACATCACAATAAATGGGGAAAAGATTCAAGTCATCAGAGATTTCATTTACTTCGATCCACAGTCAACACCCATGGAAGCAGCAGTCAAGAAATCATATTGTACTGTGCAAATCTGCTGCAAAAGATGTCTTTAAAGTGTTAAAGAGCAAAGATTTCCCTTTGAAAACTAAGGTGCGCCTGACCCAAGCCATGGTACTTTCGTTTGCTTCATATGCATGTGAAAGTTGGACAATGAATAAAGAAGACTGAAGAATTGATGCATGTGAATTATGTTGTTGGAAAAGAATACTAAATATACCATGGACTTCCAGAAGAATGAACAGATCTGTCTTGGAAGAAGTACAGCTGGAATGCTCCTTAGAAGCAAGAATGGCCAGACTCCGTCTCACATATTTTGGTTAGTCATGTTGTCAGACAGAACCATTCCCTAGAGAAGGGTATCATGCTTGGAAAAACAGAGGGTCAGCAAAAGGGGAAAGATCCTCAATGAGACACATTGACACAGTGGCTGGACAATGGGTTCAAACACAGCAAAGCTTGGGAAGACGGCACAGGATCGGGCAGTGTTTCCTCCTGTTGTCCCCAGAGCCACCACTAGGCGTCAGAATCAGCACAACAGCACCTAACAACAACTTTTTTTCCTTTATTAGACTACTGAAACCAATGTGCTGAAAATCACATTTTATTATTTAAGAGCATAGTTTATGCACTTTTATTAATTTTGGTAAGTAATCAAGTAAGAGATGTTTGCACTCAGGTGGCAATATAAGATCCATTTCTTCGTACGGAGTACCTTTCAAGTTGGAAAAGAGTTAAATTCTAAGTAAAAAACATAAGGAAATAGTATTTATTTCAAGAATAAATTTGCTTTCTATGTGATCCCCAAGGGAGAATAATAAATGGAAGTAATAAGGAGGAATTTAAGACTAACACATTCTGGTATCAGTTTATATTAAGTATTAAAAAGACAAAGTCAGAAAGATTCAGAAATATAATACAAATTCTATTTAAAAGCCATTATCAACTATAAACAGCACTGAGCTATTGAAAGGATAAGTAAATCTGCTTTGAAGAAAACTATGTGTGCTCAGCGATCTACAATTCCCCTAAGTGATAGCCTTTTTACCAAGATACTGTCATCTGGCCCTGCATGGCAAGCACCAATTCCCTTCTGTGCTCTAGAGACTCAGTTTCCTCATTTTAAATGATGGCATGGAAAAAATTCTGAAATCCACTAAATCTGTGAGTCTTCAGGCTTTGCTGCATGTGATTTCCGTAGTAGTAGGAAGTGTTTAGGTGTTCTGGTAGCCTAGTGCCTAAGGCACTTGACTGCTAACAAGAAGGCTGGCCGTTCAAACCCACCAACCACTCCTTGGAAGGAAGAATGGGCAATCTACTTCCGTAGTGATACCCTAGCCTCAGAAACCCAAGGCGGCATCACTATGAGTCGGTCCGACTCGAGGGCACATAACAACAACAACAGGAAGTGTTTAGGAGCTCTGGTAGCGTAGTGCCTAAGGCACTTATCTTCTAACCAGAAGGCTGGCAGTTCAAACCCAACAGCCACTCCTTGGAAGGAAGTTTGGGCAATTTACTTCCGTAGTGATAACACCTCAGAAACCCAAAGAGGGGTCCCTATCAGGGTCCGACTTGACGGCACATAACAACAACAAAACGAAGTGTTTGCTTCTTCTGATTTCACCCTAAATTTCTAGTTACTCTCTGGGAGGGAAGGGGAAGAGAGGGAAGGTAGTCAATGTATTTAAGCACACCAGAATTACCTAAAAATAATGTTGATGCAATAGAGATGTGGATTCTGTGTGTATGTGCATATATATTGTCTTCCAGGGAAATTATGTGGAATTAGCACTTCCACTGATTTAACTCACTTTTTCTAAACATAACTCATTTGACTGTATCTTCCAAGGTTCCTTTCTTCAAGCATCCATGCATGTTATTCAAAAAAATATGTATTGAGTGTTTCCTACAAACCAGGCCTAGGGCTAGATGCTGGGGATACAATGGTAAGCAAGACAGACACTGGCCTAACCCTGACAGAGCTTAAGTTTTAGGAAGACAGACAAATCGTGTCAAAAACAAGACTACAAACTATACTAAACATCATAACGAGCTGAAGGTAGAATGATGTAGTTTAGAATAGGAGTGGTCAGGTAAGGTCACTCTGAGAAGGTGAAATTCAAGTTGATACAAAGACCAAAGACTGAGTTTGATCAAAACTCAGTAATTATTATGATCAATAATTACTATTATTACTTTACATTGGGTTTAAACTTAATATTGTTTACAAAACGGTCTTACATATACTATGACAACATGAGTCTCACAACAATTCTTTAACCACTAAGACAGATAACACCATTTTACAGCAGAGGAAACTGAGTGTCAAAGAGGTAAAATTACTTGTTCAAGGACAACGGAATTACACGTGGCAGTGCTAGAACATAAACTCAAGGTCTTCTGATTCAAGCTGTGGTGCTCTTCCGTCTACAACATGCTGATTAGTTATTCTACTGTTATTTTTACAATGACCCTATGGAGAGTTCTGTAACCCAACCTCGGGAATTCAGCCAGAGTAAGAAATCACAACTTCAGCACATGGGTGAACGCTCATCCACACAAGATGTGCTTTCCCATCATTTGGAACCTACCAAGAATATGGTCACTACAGTTTATCCTATCGATAACCTTTGCTCTAGGAAATAAATTTAAATTATTAGTACTATTTGCAATTTATAATTATTTCCAGTAGAAATAACCAACATAATACGATGACTAAAAGTATACATGTTAAAATGTTCTAAAAACAGGAGAATCACATATTCTTCAGATCTATAAAATTTAACTTGCATAAGTTAACCTTAGTTAAAATTAAAACCACAGGAGAAAATCTTCCATAGCAGAAGCTATCATTGATAAAATCTGATATGGCTCTCTGCAGGAAAAAATATATAGTAAGAATTTTACTTGGAAAAGAATCTTAAAGTAAAATTGAAAGGAAAAAAAAAGTGGGGAGAAATCATTGTGGTATGTAAAAAATCATCCAAGGAATTAAGTTAATTGAATTGAAGTAGGGTCCAAAGGGGAGAAAATAGAAAAATTTCAATGAAAATTCACCACTGTCAGTATAATTCTGCCAAAAATGTCTACTAGGTAAACATATCCGTTGCATTTTGACAGACAGAACTAAAAAGACAGGGTCAAAACTTGGTTGCCTCCCTCTCAGCAATATTCATCTATCTTAATACTCATTTGGTAAGATACCTAGTAAAATTCTGTTGTTGGCTGCTGTGGAATCAGTTCCAACTCACCGTGACATTGCACAACAGGACAGAACGTTGCCCAGACCTGCACCATCTTCATAGTCACTGGTATGCTCTCGTCAATGGCTGTGGCCACTGTGTGTTTTGAGTGACTTCCAATCTAGAGGGCTCTTCATCCAGCACTATACAACAAACAAAATAAGGCAAGGCCCTGCCATCGAGTTGGATCCGACTCATAGTGACCCCTCCTTGGGTTTCCAAGGCGGTATCAATACAGAAGTAGATTGCCCAACGTTCCTTCTGAGGAGTGGCTGGTAAGTATGAACCACCAGCCTTCTGGTTAGCAGTCAGATGCCCAGCGCTATACTGGATAATATTCTGTTGTGAGCCATAGGATTTTCACTGGCTGATTTGTGAAAGTAGATCATCAGGCCCTTCTTCCTGGTCTTAGTCTGGAAGCTGTAGGGAAACGTGCCCACCATGGGTGATCCTGCTGGTATCTGAAATACCGGTGGCATAATTCCCAGCATCATAGCAACACACAAGCCGCCACAGGACAGCAAACAGACATACAGGTGGTTGTTGTTGTTGTTGTTTGCCGTCGAGTCGGCCCCGACTCATAGCGACCCCTCCTTGGGTTTCCGAGGCAGTATCACTACGGGAGTAGGATTGCCCAACCTTCTTACAGGTGGTAGGTAGTAAAATTAACACAGTATATGATTAACAGGCGCTATGGTAGCATAGTGGCTAAGGCACTTGACTGCTAACCAGAAGGCTGGCGGTTCAAACCCACCAGCCACTCCTGGGAAGGAAGATGGGGCAATCTACTTCCGTAGTGATACTGCCTCAGAAACCCAAGGAGGGGTCGCTATGAGTCGGGTCGGGTCCGACTCGACGGCACATAACAACACCACCACTAGGTTTTCTCAAGCTTCACTAGCAGTATTTCTTGAACTTCATTCTCTCCACTTTACCTCCTCCATACTCTTGCTGAACCTTTAGCCTATGTTACATTTCCCTCCCCAGCTAATCTGTGGAGTTGCCAGGAGATATTTTTCTTATGCTTGCAAACCACTTGCTTTTCTTTTTCCCTGGCTGCCACTCCCTGTGGGAATGAATGCTTCCAAATCTATTGAGGCCCATCACAAAGTCACTTATACTTTCTTATTGTCAGCTGCCACTGTCAACACTGCCAGCATTCTAGCACTGCTGACACTCCTAGTTAAATGCTGCCAAATCTGTGGCTTCTGTCTGTGTACTAACTGCCCCACAGTAATACTTACCATATTTAACTCACCGTACTCCATACCCCAAATTGACATTGCCCAAAGACAACTCTTACTTTGCATTACTCAACCTTCTCTTCCCTGACAATGAGTACTTTTCCCAGAAATTCCTCAATCATATCACAGGTCCCAGATGAATGGTCTTATGAGCCATCCAGACATGCCTGAGTCCTAGAATGACACTGGCTCCGGCTCAAGCTGGGATCCACCCCCACCAACTTTGTCTTGGTTATCTAGTGCTGCTATAACAGAATACCATAAGTGGGTGGCTTCAACAAGCAGAAATTTATTTTCTCACAATTTGTTGTTAGTTGCCATCAAGTTGGCTCCAACTCATAGTGACCCTATGTACAAGAGAATAAAACACTGCCTGGTCCTGTGCCATTCTCAGTCTTTGCTATGCTTGTGCCCATCATTGCAGCCACCATGTCAATCCATCTCACTGAGGGTCTTCTTTTCTGCTGACCCTCTACTTTACCAAGCATGGTAACTTTCTCTAGAGGCTGGTCCCTTCTGACAACGTGACCAAAGTATGTGAGATGAAGCCTGGCCATTATCCTTTTTAAGGAGCATTTTCGCTATACTTCTTCCAAGACAGATCTGTTCATTGTTCTGGGAGTCCATGGTATTTCCATATTCTTCACCAATACCACAATTCAAATACATCAATTCTTCTTCAGTCTTCCTTCCTTATTCATTGTCCGGTTTTCACATGTATATGAGACTGAAAATACCATGGCTTGGGTCTGGCACACGTTAGTCTTCAAAGTGACATCTTTGCTCTTTTAACAGTTTAACAAAGACTTTTGCAGCAGATTTACCCAGTACAAGATTTCTTGACTGCTGCTCAAAGTTTAGAAGTCCAAATTCAGGGTGCAGCACTAGGGACAGGCCTTCTCTGTCAGCTCTGGAGGAAAGTCTTTGTCTCATCAGCTTCTGGTTGCTGGGAAACATCCCTATGTCTTGGCATCTGTCTTACTCCATCTCCCTTCTGCTAGCTTGTTTAATCTCTTTTGTTTCTCAAGAGATTGACTCAAGATACACCCTATACTGATCATGCCTCATTAAAATAACAGACAACCCATTCCCAAATGGGATTATAACTACAAGCTTGTGGTGGTGGTGTTAGGTGCCATCCAGTCGGTTCAGACTCATAGCAATCCTTTGTACAACGGAACAAAACACTGGCCAGTCCTGCACCATCTCACAATCATTCCTATCTTTCTGTGGGGACTGATCCCTCCTGACAACATGACCAAAGTACGAGACACGAAATCTGGCCGTCCTCACTTCTAAGGAGGAGTTTGGCTGTACTTCCTCCAAAACGGATTGTGCATTCTTCTGGCAGTCCATGGTGTAGTCAATATTCTTTGCCAACACCTTAATTCAAATGCATCCATTCTTCTTGTCTTCCTTATTCATTGCCTAGCTTTCACATTAGTATAAGGCTACTGAAAATACCATGGCTTGGGTCAGGCACACCTTAGCCTTCAAAGTGACATCTCTGCTTCAACAGTTTAAAGAAGTCTTTTGCACCAGATTCGCCTAATGCAATTCATTGTTTGATTTCTTGACTGCTACTTCCATGGCCATTAATTGTGGATACAGATAAAATGAAATCCTTAACTTCAATCTTTTCTCCACTTATCATGATGTTGCTTCCTGGTCCAGTTGTAAGGAGTTTTATTTTTTCTGTATTGAAGTTTAATCCATATTGAAGGCTGTACATTTAACTGTGTGGATCATAACAAATTATGGGTAACATCACAAAGAACAGGAATTCCTAAACACTTAACTGTGTTCCTGAAGAAGCTGTACATAGACCCAGAAGCAGTCATTCAAACAGAACAAGAGGTATCCCTTGTGTGATTTAAAAATCAGGAAAAGTGTGTATCAGGGTTGTATCCTTTCACATTTATTCAATCTGTATGGTGAACAAATAAACTAAGAAGCTGGAGTATATGAAAAGGAATGTGGCATCAGGATTGGAGGAAGACTCATTAACAACCTGTGATGTGCAGATGACCAAACCTTGCTTGCTGAAAGTGAAGATGATTTGAAGCACTTACTGATGAACTACAGGCATACAGGTTAAGATTTACAACATAATAATGGGGAACACATTTCAGTCCACAACATTCCACATTTTGGCCCCAAAAAATGTATGTCCTTGCAACATGCAAAACACATTTGCCAGTCCTGCACCATCTCACAATCATTCCTATCACATCATCCCAAAATCTTAGATCAACTCCAAGTTCAAAATCTCATCCTCTGAATCATCTCAATCAATATGGGCAAGAATTTAGTCATATTCCTTCCTGGGGCAAAATTCCTCTTTACGTGTGAACCTGTGAAATCTAGAATACGTGGTATCTGTTTCCAAAATGCAATAGTGAAACTACCACAGGTAAACATTTCCATCATAAATGGGAGAAACTGGAGGGAAATAAGGGATAATAGACACCAAGCAAGTCCAAAACTCAGCAGGACAAATTTAGCTTTCCGTGCTTGAAAATACCCTCTGTTCACTGAGACTATCTGAGCAACTGCCCCACCCTCCAGACCCTAGGTGTTGGTCACTTCCTCAGGATCCTGGGTGGAGACCTCTAGGCCCTGGGCTTCAGATCCACCTTCCAGACCCACTGAGATGGCAATTTTGCTCCCACAGCTTTGGGCGGCCCCTTTCTCCTAGTCCATGAGTGGTGACCCCACCCCCTTGGCCCCAGCAAGCTTTGGTCTTTGGCCCCTGGGCATAGGAGTCCCACTCCCTCAGCTTTTGCAGGAGGCCTCATTCCCCTGGCACACCTTAACAGCAGGGCAACCCTACATTCCAGAACAAAGTTAACTAAGATCCAACTCTTTCACACCTAAGAGGCTGTGGCCCCACCTTTTGAGATCCAGGAGACCCTGATCCCACCCTTTGAACTTAGAAAGCCCTGCTTCCTTTGTTTCTTCCAACAGTTCTGCTGATCTTCAAGCTGCTCCTGGAATACCAAACCCAACCAAACTCACTGCCGTCAAGTCCGATCCTACTCATAGCAACGCCTCCTTGGGTTTCCGAGGCATTATCACTACAGAAGTAGATTGCCCAACCTTCCTTCCAAGGAGTGGCTGGTGGCTTTGAATCACCAGCCTTCCAATTAACAGTCAATTACCTTAGGCACTAGGCCACCAGAGCTCCTGCTCCTGGAATAGTGCTTTTCTTTTTGGAGGACAACAGATGTAGCTCTTTTGGCCTGTTTCCTGCCTGTAGAATTCCAAGGAGTAGCCAGTGTTTTTCCTTTTGTTTTTCCTGTCCCCTTCAGTTTAATCAAGGAACTCTGGTGGCATAGTGCCTAAGGCATTTGACTACTAACCAGCAGAAGGTTGACAGTTCAAATCCACCAACCACTCTTCAGAAGGAAGGCTGAACAACCTACTTCCGTAAAGATTTACCACCTTGGAAACCCAAAAGGGATCACTGTAAGTCACAAACTCAATGGCAAGGAGTTTGGAGTTTTTGATCAGTTTAATGATGGGTTTTTCTCCTGTAGTAGCTAGTTAGATCCATCAGTCACAGGCTCAATCTTTTTAAACAAGATTGTGTAGCCATGTCCTTGGTGAACATTCTAGGATACTTGTCCTTAATTTGTACAACAGAATTTTCAGTTCTGCTTTCAGATTGACATTTCATTTTTAAGTCCATTTCTTTCCTCTCACATTTTACTTAAGTGGCAAGAAGAAACCACAAGTCTCCTTTAAGATCTTACTTAGAAAGCCCATCAGCCAGATATTCAAGTTCATCATTTACAAGTTCTACCTTCCATCAAACATTTTGAATATAAAACAAGTTCTTTGCCACTGCATAAAAAGCATCACCTTTCTTCCACTGTCCAATCACATGTTCACTATTTCCTTGTAAATCCTCACCAGAAGCAATTTCAATGTCCACATTTCTAGCAAGCAACATTCTGGTGCTGGCACCATATGTATCCTCTAAAACAATAAAGACTTTCTCTATAGCTCTCTTCACTTTCTTCTGGTCCCTCATCAGAATTACCTTTGATGTCCATAATTCTACCAACAGTCTCTTCAAGGCTTTTACTACTGGACACCTTAAAACTCTGCCAGCTTTTACCCATTACCCAATTTCCAAATCCACTTCCCCATTTTAGGTATCTCAGAACAACATCCACTCCTGGTACCAAAATCTTAAATTATCTAGTGCTGATACAACAGAAATACCACAAGGGGATGACTTTAACAAACAAATTTATTACACAGTTCAGGAGGCTGGACACCTGAATTCAGAGTGCCAGCTTGAGGGAAGGTGCACTCTCTCGGTTGGCTCTGTAGGGAGGTTCTTCCCATCAGCTTCTGCTTCCTGGTTCCTTGGAGATCTTCATGTGCCTTGGCATCTATCTTACTCCATTTCTCCTCTTGCTGTTGTTGTTATGTGCCGTCAAGTCGACCGACTCATAGCGACCCCTCCTTGGGTTTCCAAGGCTGGCTTGTTTAATCTCTTCTTATACCTCAAGACACGGATTCAAGAAACACCCTATGCTAATCTTGCTTCATTAACATAACAAAGACAACCCATTCCAGATGGGATTATAACCACAAGCACTCAAAAAAAAAAAAAAAAAACTCACTGACTTCCAGTCATTTTCTGACTGACACTGACCCCTCCTTGGGTTCCCAGATGGTATCTCTATGGAAGTAGATTGCCCAATCTTTCTTCTGAGTGGCTCAGTGGGTTTGAACCACCAGCCTTCTATTAAGTCAGATGCCTTAGGCACTATGCCACCAGAGCTCCCAACCACAGGCATAGGGGTTAGGATTTACAATACATATTTTTTTGTGACATAATTCAATCCATGACAAATCTGTATTATAGAAGTTCCATATTCTGAAGCACAAAGATGCAACAAGATGAAACTCTAGATTGTTATAACTGTGGATTTTGTCCTTGTTATCTGACTTCTCTACAACAACCCTTTCAAACAAAACCAAACTCACTGCCATTGAGTTGAACCTGACTCATAGCAACCCCTCCTTGGGTTTTCAAGTTGATATCACTGCAGAAGTAGATTGCCTAACCTTCCTTCCAAGGAGTAGATGGTGGGTTTGAACCACTGGCCTTCTGGTTAGTAGTCAAATGCCTTAGGCACTATGCTACCAGAGATCCTTTTCAAACAAAAACCAGATGTTAAAGTAAATATTTTATCTTTAAAATGTAAATAACATGAATATGCATTTTTGTAAGGATTACTGTATGTTCAGTGTCACTACTTTCCTTACCTTATTTACTACTGTTTCTGAAATTTAAAAAATGGAATTCAACAACAAGGGCTCAAGACATTCAGTAATCTGAACTCTTTATTTCTGTGTTTTAAGATTACTAATAAGATTCCAGCTGTTGATAGTAACCAATATACTATATTTAATAATACTATTATTTAAAAAGAAATGGGCCTCTTTATAACTAATCTAACATTACCTTCTGAACTGAAACAAATTCTCTCAAGTTGGAAAGTAAGAATACTCCGGAGTGTGTTTTGTAAGACATCACCTTATAACACAATTCGTAATAAGATGAATCAGTTCAAACTCCAGTGTCAACATTTTCCTGTTGAGGGGAAGCACAAAGATATTTTAGATAAAATAGAAAGCTTAGAGGATAAGAAGAAAAAAAAAATTATTTGATGGTGACTTCATATGAGAATAACATGGAAGATAAAAACTAAATGACCCATTTCTAGAACATTCTGCCCGCCCCCCACCGTAAGAATACCTGACAAGAATATATAGTTCAGCCAAGAAGATTTTTTTTTTTTTTTTTTTGCTAGCTAAAGCACAGAAATTTACTCTAGATCCCCATCGCTTCACAGTCCTCCCATAACACCCTGCCTGGGGGTATAGCAATCACTGCAACTTCATATGGTCTGTACAGCTCTGAAATCTGTGGACTCCAGATGGAACAGGGGTCGTGACTGAAGTCACTTGAAATTTTTTCAAGCCCCACACTTAGTCCAGTGGGTGGAAAAACAAGCCAGAACTAAGAAAACTTCCACAAAATGCTTATGATATAAATATGAAAAGTGTACATATTTCAGTATATGGAGAGACACACACACTAAGGATTACAATGTCCTAGTCCTTGCTCAGTAATGAAGATTTAGAAACCAATCAGGATTCTGAGTGATTGCAGCTTATGTTGTTGTTGTTGTTGTTATGTGCCGTCGAGTCGGCCCCGACTCATAGCGACCCATCCTTGGGTTTCCGAGGCAGTATCACTACGGAAGTAGGATTGCCCAACCTTCCTTCCGAGGAGTGGCTGGTGGGTTTGAACCACCAACCATCTGATTAGCAGTCAAGTGCCTTAGGCACTATGCTACCGGAGCTCCATTGCAGCTTGTAGGGTTTTTATTTTTCACTGCTCCCTTTTCCAACAAGTCCTACCAGTTCCAACAGGAATGGCATTTCATGGGGAAAAATAATAACTGAATCATCACAGAATTTACCTGTTTATACACTTTTCAAATAACACTATATTGATTACTGAGTATCAGGAATTCCTACATTACTTCTTTCAAAGATTCCACTTCAAGAACTTGTTCTATTTTATTGTTAGTACAGAGATCTCTGGATTTTTTCCTATATCAGAATGTTTCCCCATGCCTTCTCTAAGGGAGGTAAGGCATGAAGCACATCTGCTGAGCTGCTATACAACAGGGCTCTTTCACATCCTGTTTCCTACTTTTGCCACAGTAGGACTTGCTAGAGTGTGAAACTACTGGGAATCAGCATTTGATAAATGATTCATTTTCTAGAAAATTTTCTCTGCTAATAGATTTTTACATTGTTCTGCTGGAGAGAGTCATTTCCAGCAGACACACAGTAGGAGGAGGTCAATTTATACTGCTTGGAAATTGACAACACCTCAACCAATGAACACAAAATTGTCAGACACCCGAGTGAATGCACAGAAAAGATAAATCCAAGTCAGCCACATCATCGGAATGAAACTTTTAGTATCAAAAAGTTGAATTCAACCTTCGAAGGAAAAAAGGTATACTAAAGTTTATAGCCTTTGAAAAGATGACCTAATTTTCAGGTAGTTAGGACTGACTCTTTGAAGTCTCACTGAAATGTCACAAACCTATAGTTAAATTATGTGAGGTGTTCTTTAAAAAAAAAAAAAAAAAACATGATTAAATGTATCTGCTCTTATTTCTTTTTAGGTCAGTCTCGATTCTCGAGTTAGAGAGGTGATCAATAGAAATCTCTTGGATCCTAATCCTCACATGTACGAAGATGCCCAACTCCAGATATATACCTTAATGCACAGAGATTCTTTTCCAAGGTTTTTGAACTCTCAAATTTATAAGTCACTTGTTGAAAGTACTGCTGCTGGCACTGCTTCTGAATCTTAATTTTCATTAAAAAAAAAAAAAAGAGTTTGGAGGGCTGGGACGGGGAGTACAAGTAGTTAAATAAACATCAGACACTGAGTTCCTGGAGAATTACAGTTTAGCATTCCTCAGGCTACTGTGAAAACAATACACCCATTATGATCTTTGTCTCCATTTTTATCAGGGTTATCCATGGTTAAGTTTGGAGAAAATACCACTTACAACAAGAATTGCCAAATTAAGTTTGTTTTATTCAACAATTCATCTACTTGCAAGCAAACTGTATTTGTAGTCCTATGAACAGTCTCCTAGTGTATTGGCAGACACTGCATGTGCAAAGTAAAACTGCTTCGTTTGCCACATAGTTGTTGTAATATTTAATCCAATGTCATAACTTATATCTGTATTTAAGGACTTTTGTGCAATATGGTCTTATAGAAATAATTCCAAAAACTGGCTATGGTTTGCATTTTTTAACTCAATCTAAGACAGAAAAAGCCAATTTTACAAAACCTAACAATGATATTCAACATGCTATATACTGTGTTCAGTACACTAATTTTGAAGCCAATATTTCTGTATAAGAAAAAAAAGAGCTATTTATAACTGTTGGAAAATCCTAAGGGGGGGGGGTGATTCCTCTGGTTGTTCACTGCCAAAACTGTGGCATTTTCATTACAGAAGAGTTTGCTATGGGAAAAAAAAAAAAGAAGAAAAAAAGCACAAAACAATTTGAAGCTAGCCTATCTTAATGACAAATCAATGAAGTGATATTGTTTTTAATTGTAATAGAAAAAAAAAATCTATGTATATATCAGATGTCCAATACTGTAATTAATTTATTAAAGACTGGTTCTCCAGTTCTAAAATGGTTGTGTAAAGTTATGTACTTCAGCAGGAAAAAAATAACAAAAAGCTTGCTAACTTAGTTGTGGAACATGAAGAATTGAATAAAGGAATGCCTACATGTAGCATACAACATTCTGATGACTACCATCTGTCTGATGGGCATATTTTCCTTGAAACTGAAATCCAATGAAAAGCTAAGTTTTTTTTAACCAAGAAAAGTTTTATAAGGGTTATGAAAAAGATGATTCTCTACTCCAGACCTTCACTGTTTTCACATAGTATCATAAGAACTTATTTTATAAATGTTCAAACCAAACTATTAATTTCATCCATAATTAAAGGTACTCTAGTGCTCAAGCCTTCTAGCTGACATATTAATTTTTATAAATACCACTAAATCTTAAAAACAAAATACTTGCCTGACATTGGCATGTACATTTGACATTTGAGAAAACAGTATCCCGTTATGTATAAAAAATAATAATAACCAATGTCATGTTTGTATTAACCATTACATTTGAATATTAATATCCCCTGGAGGCTATTTTTTACATCTTAAACTGCATGAATATAACACTGAGTAACCTAAAATGAAAGTCTAAAAAAATCTTTATATCTACTGAGAACACTAGCCTTATATTAAGGATAATATTAAAATCACAGGTTTTCTTTGTCATTTTTTTAACTACCTCTCATTTTTTTTAATTTATTAAACATATTTTTAAAAAAAACAAGTTTGGGGTTTTCCTTTTAACTTTATTTTACTTGAAGGTTGGCATTGTAAGTTTCTTTTTCCATGAATTTAAAACATTTAAGGAATTTTTTTAAGTGAATTTGATTTTCTAGTTTCTATAGAATTCAGGAGATATGATTAAAAGGGCTATTATCTATTCCCTATGCAAATCTTTTAACTGTTGCAGTGTTTGAAAAATGGGATTCAAAACGTTTGCAGAGTAGAAAACAGTATGTTCTGTTTACACTGGCCTTGCTGACTGTCCTGCCATACTCAGCACTTTTAAAAACGTTATTTATAAAAATGTAGTTAAAATGCAAGATAGAAAATATTTATAATCATTTCTTTTAATAAATGCCTGTTCTGTCTGAAAGTGTTACTGTGTTAAGACATATTTTATCCATGTCAATTAGAGATTTAAGATTTGAATAGTAATTTTCAGTAATATGTTGAAAAAGATAGCTATAAAGATGTTTACATAAAGTTCTATTTTTTTCTTATGAGTGAAGAAAAACCCAAAAGAATCATCACTTCTAACCATGAAGTCTATTGTTTCTGAAATTTTTGTCTTGATTAGAATTGAGTTTATTATACTACTATGATGTATACACATATATGGTGTAAAATCATTCTTGTTTGTGTTTGAGGCACAATAAATTGGTGCACATGACTGGAAAACATGTAATATACTCGGACACAACGCATGTATCAATCTTTTTAAATGTAGACTTTATATTCTTCTTGTACTAAATATGATGGTGACCTGCTAGCCGTAAGTTATCTTTATAAGATACTTTGGACTATTAGATGAATTGTCTGTTTGACAATACCTTTAGTATTTTACCAAATGAAAAAGATAGGGCCCTTGTAAAGAGCCCTAATCTCTAACCTGGGCATTTGTAGAATAGATTTTGAAATTGGTATATCCTTTTGAAATATGATTAGCAAGTTGTACTGAGAATGATTCTAGAGTAAATTTACACATCAGATGTTAGTAGCCATGCTATGTGAGCATTTCTGTGCTAAACTATTTTGGGAGATAGGAGTTGGTTCCCATTTAATTTCAAAATGTTTAAAATTTCTGAGTATATATGTGTATTTGCCACTACCAGTTTTTTAAATATGGCATAATTCCCTCTGTTTAAGTTACAGAGGTATAAGAAACAAACAAAATAAAGCCCTCGACAGGCATCTATGTGCAAGGAGCCCCGGTAGCACAGTGGTTAAAGTACTCGACTGCCAACCGAAAGGCTCCCACCGGCCGCTTTTTGGGAGAAAGATGTGGCAGTCTGTTTCCATAAAGATATGGGGCAGTTCTACTCTGCCCTATAGGATTGCCAGGAGTCGGAATCGACTCAACAATAGGTTTTTGGGTGTCTGTGCTACCATTCCAAGAGCACAATATTTGTTTCAGCAGAATTTGATTTGTCCTAGTGAGTAAATTACTCCCTGGGGAAAAAATGAGCACTTTAGAAGGAATACTTCCTATTTTAGATTGCCAAAGTCTCTTTGTATACTGTTAGAATCTGCCAATGCACCAGAAAGAGGTTAATGCACTTTCTAAAGTGCCTGATGCAGAAGTAATGGAAAGAAAAGCAGAGGAGATATGTGTATGTATGAAGTGAAGAGCCAGATTCCTTCGGAGATTGATCTTGTATGTAATCACACTAATAATGGGTGGCACTGGACGCTGGCTGTTAATGTTATTCTACGTAGTACAGATGCTCTGACAGTGTTACAAGGGCAGCTCTAAGCATAGCAGGTGTACTGGTAAATGAACAAGAGCAAAACACAATTTTTATATCAAAGTTATGAAGTGTAAATGTCAAGACCATAATCATCATGTGGTCTCTTTTTTTAATCTAAAAATATGTACATAGTATGAACCAGTTCCGATACTTGGTCATGGTGCATGGGGTGTTTTTTAGGATCCTTTAATGCTGCCTAGGTTCTAACTTACAGAATGAAATGTTTATTGTATATTTACCTGATAGTTCCATTTTGCAAAAGGACTACATAAATAGGTAAATGTTTATTTATTAGGTGCAAAAACACATTTTCACCCCATTAAAGTGATTTATAATAATGCCTGCTTAGTTTTTCTTTCTTTCTTTGCCTTATGCTAAAAAAAAAAAGTAAGTCATTATAACTGTGACAAATTTTGCTTGCAAAAAAATATTTCAGATGCTTTGGGGAAAAAAAAGTAAAAGGAAGGAGCTTAAAATACAATCAGGAAAATAAGAACCCTTTTGAAAGCCACCTAACACTTTTTAGGGAGCTCCAAAATGCCTATATATAGAATCCTATCAAACATGAACACATGGAGCATGATACACTGGCAAATTATTTTGAAAGGGTAAAGATTATTTCTAAAAACTTTTCTTGTCAGTGTATTTATAATTGACAGTTTAAAATGCTAATATTCAAAGTATATTTTGCAATCACTTATATTTGAGTGTTTTCAGGTTTTAATTTTTTTAAAATATAAAATCTTTGAGAAAACAGTATTCAATCTGTAAAAATGTTAGTAACCCCTCACTTGCTACAATTGCAAATATTTATCAATATAATCGATATCACACCTTTCCAGCAACATTCTTACTACATTCTCGTAACACAAACAGTGCAGAGCATGGAGTATTTTTTCCAAACACTCATCCTTAATTTCTTTATGAGTATTTTAGAAATTGTTACAGCCCCTCCAGTCCAAAGTGGTATGTTTTTAGATTAATTCAAGGAGCAACTAAAATTTTATTCCAATGAAAACACTGTAAAAGGGAAAAGTGCCTCCCGAAAGAAAGCAGAAGCAATTCTGAGAGCAATTTTCTTCCTGTGACAGAAGCAGCTCGGGTGGTGTAGTGCCTAAAGCATATGACTGCTAACCAGAAGGCTGGTTGTTCAAATCTACCAGCCACTCCTCAGAAGGAAGATTGGGCAATCTAGTTCTGTAGAGACACCACCTCAAACCCAAGGAGGGGTCGCTATGAGTCAATCGACTCAAAGGCAATGAGTTATTTTTTTGGTTTTTTATAGCATGTTTTAAGATGAGTGGGAAAAGGAAAGCTATGAAGACAATAACCAAACAGAACATATCCTAACCCGTTATATATTAAGCACCTGAAGTTCATTCAACCCTCATCATTTCTTATATAATCTCTTTTCTGTTTTAGAAATGTCAACACTTTAAAATTGTTGACCTAAACTGAACTGCTGTAATAGCATTCCATTTTTTAAATATGTAGTTAGAAATCTATTTTTTAGAACAATAGTCACAAATTAAAAACTAGGTTTGGGTATATATCATTCCTAAAGATCTAGCTCTTCCTTCTGTATTAAGATGTTGCCACATATACTGCTCACTAATGGAAAAGTATGTCTGCAATTTCATATACAGAGTATTGTTTTAAAAAGCAGGGAATTTAGATTACAAGTCTGATTCCAAGTTATATTTCTGTCTCATGTGACCTTGGGCAAATCATTTAATGTCTATTTCCTCATCTGCAAATGAGGAACATATTTAATTTACAGTAAAGCCATGAAAATTAAGTGAAATAAACATGGGAAAGAATAAAGTGCTATATATCACATTATTATTTTTATCAAAGTTCTTCTGATCAATAATTCCCATTTTTTAAGCATGTCTATATATGTCATTTTAATACATTTTCCCCACTTTTGATCAAGTTGTTATCTTAAAAATCTCATTTAATTCTCCATTGGGGTTCAATAAACCAAGCTTATCTTAAGATAGCAGAAATATCAATACGGTATTATTCGTTCAACAATGTGATGCCAAATAATTGTGTTCAGTTCACTAATATCACACTGAATACCTATCGTTATTGGAACATCAGAGCTATTTAAAAATTTAAGTTAAAGTTTAAATAAGATAAATCATTTGAAAATTATATTTTCCAAAAGAAATAAAAAATATCCCCGAGGATAATATATATCCAGTAATTTAACAAATAAATAAATAAAGGAAGGAATTGTACAGCAACCAACAACAGAGCTAAAACTAAGTTATGAGACTGACCATTGAAAAACATTACCACTGGCATAGAATAGAATTTTTTTTTTTTTAAGTATTAGGGTAGTATGATTTTCTTTAATAATTTTTTCCATTAAAAGAAAAAAGATGATTTTATGTTCATAAGATTTTAATTATTTTACTTTAGCAGAGCTTTTTAGATTTACAGATAAACTGCAAAGGTAGTGTGAGAGACACCCCCACCCCCACCCAGTTGGCTGTTAACATGTTATAATACTGGACATCTGTCACAGTTAATGAGCCAATACTGATACATCATCAAGTTGGCGTTTGTCTCAGAGTTCATGTTTCTTAGCTCTGGTCTTTGTTTCTGTTCCAGAATCCCATCTAGGACCATATTACATTTATTCACCTTGTCCAGTTTTAGGATCCTCTTAGTTCTGAGTTTTCCAAAGTTCTCTTGTTTTTCATGACCTTGACAGTTTTAAGTCCTGGTCAAGTATTTTGTAGAATATCTTTCAATTAGGATTTCTCTGATATTTCCTCATGATTAGACCAGGGTCATTGGTTTTTGGAAGAAAGACCACAGAAGTGCCATTCTCAACACATGCTCTCAAGTGCCATTCTCAACACATAGTATCCCCATGATTTATTGTTGATGTTGACCTCTAACACCTGGCTAAAGCAGTGTTTGTTCGGTTTCTCCACTGTAAAGTTACCCTCCATTGTTAAGTTAGACATTTTCTTCAAGAGGTTATTATCAGCGGTAAATTTCCTAGACATTTATACTCAGCTAAAAAAAAACTGAGCAAATTCCTCAACACTACTATATTCCATTAAATGGTCACTAACGAATGCTATGAAGACAATACAATGAGCTGGAAGGTAAGTATTAAAACTCCAAAACAGTGTTAGTGTGAATATTCACTTAATGTAGGTGAAACTGCTTTCCCCACTTGAGCTACCTGTGTAATTATGTTAAATCCTCTACATCCCTTGGTAGTAAAGATCTTAGTCTTACTGTCATGAGATAATTTAAATGGATAATCACTTTTCTACATTGCCTTCCACTGAACAGTGAATGCTGAATAGTGAAATCATGTAAAAGACTTGATATTTCTTCCTGGCTTTACTCTACTTATCACAAATATGTTTCTTGTATATGATTTTAAGATGTTTGCTAAATATTAAAAATACTTCAATGTGTTTGATTCTGTAAATTTTACTGTATTTCAATGTGTATAATTTTATACTAAACTGTTCACTGTACTTTATAATCTATATCCATTATTTTGGAGTCCACTGTTATCAGTGGACCATAAAGAAGTTTTGAACGCATTAATTCAATTTAAGAGGCACCTTGCTTGGTTATGGTACTCATAAATTGACTGGATGATCCAGATTACTTTTTCCAATTTAAGTTGTTCTGGGTTGTTCATTCCCCTTCCTTGAATCTATTTTATCTTTTTACCTATGTACAATAACAGATTTCGTGAAAATGTTAGATTTTCAACATGTAAAAAATTTAAGCATGACAATAATGTTAAGAAAATTCAGAAGTCTCACCCTAAGTATATATATTTTTTGAATTTTCAAAGTAAATCCAACTACAGCTGTTTTGACTATATTGTGAAAACCTATGGGTATGATTGTAAAATGCATAAGCATTATACTGAGTTTCTTAAAATGTTTTGAATTAATAAAGAATTCACCAGTGTATCCTTAGACAAGTCACTGTTTCCTCATTGGTGTAACACTATAGAAGAAAAGGTACAACTATCATGTTACTTAGAAGTGTTTATACAACTGAGGGAAAAGAATAAATTTTGGTTGGATTCTTTATAATGTTCTATAGGGTTATTGCTTATTACAATGTGGCACCTTTTATACATTATTGAAATGACTTTTGAGAATTCAGCTGAGAGATTTATCACTGAGTTAAATGATTCCCAGCATGTCTATTGTTTTTTTAAAAAAAATTTAGACTTGGAAAATGAATAAAGATGTGATCCAACTGACCTATCCTGTTCTATATTAAGAACAGAATTTAAAAAACAACGTGTGATAGCTCCCACTGTTCTAAAGAAAAACATTTTTATAAAGTAGTATGGTTTGAGCCACTCCCTGCTGCTCAGTGGTTAAGTGCTCAGTTGCTACCAAAAGACTGTAGGTTTCAACTCACCACCCGCACAGGTGGTGAAAGATGTGGCAGTATGCTTCCACAAAGATTTACAGCCTTGACAACCTTATGGGGGCGATTCTATCCTGTCCTAACAGATCGCTATGAGTCGGAATGCAACTGGACGGCAATGGTTGGTTGGCTTATTTTGGTGGGTTGACTGTGAATTCAGTTAAAGAACAGAGCTTCTAAGTAGCAAGTCTATTTCTGCTTCAAACCCACCAGCTACTCTGCTGATGGAAGACTGGGCGATCTACTTCCATAAAGATTCACCTCCTTGGAAACCCAAGGGGGGTCGCTATGAGTCAGAATCCACTGGATGGCAGGGAGTTTGGTCTTTGTTATTTGCGGAGTTCTGTGATTCTTCAACTTCACTTTGCATTCTGTATGTAGCGTGCAGGGAAGAATACAGGCAAAGCAAACTCAATTTACGAATTTTATACTTAACCTGAATACCTTGGATTAAATGACTTAAGGATATCATCTTAGGCCTTCTCAAGGGATCTCCTTTTTTATTTTTCAGAGAATAAATTACAAGCTTTTTCAGCTCTCGCAACAGCAGAAACACTCACCACTTAGCAGACACTGCAGAAACCAGTTAGGTAGTGGGAGACCCCAAATATTCTTAGCACCTCGAAAGCATGTCGTGGTTGTACTGATTTTTTCATATCCATTCTTCCGGCGGGCTGTGAAAAGGTCTTTTGCGAACCGCAAAGCATTATTCCAATACACTTCAGAAGTCCTTGTGCCTTTACGCCATTTGCAGTTTTGGGGGAAGAGTTGGGTCACTGAAGAGGGGCTCGGAAAGCTTTGCTGCGCAGTAGTTTCGGAAAATGCAATCACTTAGGCTCTTAAAAAAGAAGCGGAAGGAAGGTTGGGCAATCTACTTCCGTAGTGATACTGCCTCGCAAACCCAAGGAGGGGTCGCTATGAGTCCGGGCCGACTCGACGGCACATAACAACAACGTGTGAGACGGTCCAGCAAGCGCCTCGGTGAGGAAGTTGTTGGAAAGAAAGTAAAGTTACCCGGCAGATACAGGCAGGAAAGGAGATTTTACAATACCACTCCATGAATACACTTGTCACATCCCCATCAACGCAACTCTGATCCTCCGCCAAAAAGAGAAGTATGAGCAGGAAAATAGGAAGAGTAAACACACCGTAGAGACTACCCTGCAATTCCCTCAGAGACAAAAGGCCAAGCTGACAATGGAAAGGTCGTCCGTGCTTGACACCTCCGTCTCTGGCAGACCCCTGACTGGCTACCTGAAGCCGTCGTTCAGTGCCTGGGAAAGAAATCCACACCACCAGAAACCAATATAGGAACCAGAAGCTCCTCCCCTCCTGCCCCGTAGGCCACCCACGTCCTTCCAGGAAGAGATTCTGAGTGTTTAAATGTGCCGTGGGCCGCAGGACTGTCAACAAGCCCGCCCCTTCCGCTTCCCATCCTGCCTTCAGCTTCCGGCCTCGGCGACTAATCTTAGGCTTTAATGCTAGGCCGGAAGTTCCTCCTCCCCTCAACACACACACACATTTTCCGGGAGGCCCTTTAAACCGGTCTTGTGAGGTGGTGGGGTGCGGTAAACTCTCGCTCGCTTCTAAACTCCCTAGAGTGTCGCGAGAGTTGTTCTGTCCACAACTTCCTTCCGGTCTGGCCCAGGGTGCTCGTCCTGGCGATGCGGGCTCGGTTTCTATGGGGCGCATCCCGGTACCTCTGGTCCGGCGGAGCTCCTGGCCTGGTCTCCAGGCCCCTGAGCTGCCTGAGTCCACATCTGGAGGAGCTGTTTGCCCGCGGCGGGCCCTTGCGCACCTTCCTCGAGCACCAGGCAGGATCTGAAGCGAAGGTGCAGGCCAGGAGGCCCGGCCTGGCGGCGGTAGCCAAACTATTGCTCGAGAAGGAGCGTGAGTTGCGGGAGACCGAGTGCTTGCTACATGGTACGATCGGGCGCGCGGATTCCGAGGGATTCCGGCGGTGGGGTCATTAGGGTTGGTGTCACTTCCCTCTGTGGACCTCCTCCAGTAGCAGACTTATTATGTGCCGTCGACTCAGACCCGACTCATTGCGACTCCTCCTTGGGTTTCCGAGGCAGTATCACTACGGAAGTAGA
>NW_006921688.1:9235235-9245125 GCF_000298275.1 Orycteropus afer afer | reverse complement strand
CTTCCGAGGAGTGGCTGGTGGGTTTGAACCACCAGCCTTCTGGTTAGCAGTCAAGTGCCTTAGGCACTACGCTACCAGAGCTCTTAGATGTAAATATTTAATAAAGTTTTAAAACCTTTCTGCATTGAGTTACGTTAGTAACTGCACAGAAACCTTTTTCAAGTTTTTGTTTTCCTTTGATTACTACATCGCTCTTAAAAAGTTACTGATACAGATTTACAAATACCAATTACAATATGGTAACCAGAACACTAGAAAATAAACACCAAAACGTGATGAAACCACTTGATTTGAAGAGTCATTGTAATTGGGTAATAATGACAATTCTGACTGTAGCGCATTAGGTTCAAAAAGCAAATCTTCATAGAGTGTTCCTTGTAGGTATATTGATCCATGTGAGCTAGGCTTTAGAAAAATACATTTTTGTTAAAATTATCTGCAGGGATATTTTTATTAAATTTTTTTTTTTTCAGATTACCTATGAAGCATTGCACAAAAGTTCTGTAGGCAGTCATTTTTGGTGTCACCCTGAGGGTGTCACCCAGTGCAGTCCACGCCCCACTAATGATGCCACTGAATTTGTGCCTCTTCATTTGCCTTTTCCGCTAAGCGGTTGCCAGGTGTCTATAAACTACCCGAATTTGAGGCTTTGGACTTAGGTGCAGCCTTTTTTAGTTTGGTTCAGTGGTCATGCCTGGTCCCCTTCTGTACAACATAACAAGTGGACATTTATTAGGAGCTCTGGTGGCATACCGCCTAAGGTATTTGACCACTAACCAGAAGGCTGACAGTTCAAACCCACCAGGCACTTCTCAGGAGGACAGCTGGGCAATCTACTTCCGTAGAGATACCACCTTTGAAATCCAAGGGGAGGTTGTTGTTATGTGCCGAGTCAGACCCGACTCATAGCCAACCTTCCTTCAGAGGAGTGGCTGGTGGGTTTAAACCGCCAGCTTTCTGGTTAGCAGGCAAGCCACTGTGCTTACCAGAGGGGTCGCAATGAGTCGGAATGGACTCGAGCACTGTGAAGAAGTGAAGGGTTAGCTTGATTTGTGGCAGTTTTAAAAGTCACTTTGGAATAGGGATTGAAGGTGCCATGGAAATCAATTAGGAAGCTAATGGATTAAGATATAAATGAGGATTAAGAAGAGTGTAGATTAAATAATTTAACAGAAAAGGAACATGCCTACACCGTGCAAAGGAGTAATTAATAATGTTGGCATAGATATCTTTTTTGGTAAATTCTAATTGATTTCGTATCTTAAACCAAGCTTAAAATTCAAGTGGATTTAAGGGTTAAATATTTTAAATCTCAAACCACAGAGAAGTTAACAAAACTCTGAACGTTGCTGGCAGAATGCAACTGAGCTTAAAAACAACAGAAATCATTTAGCAAATGATGAATTCTTACTATGTATAATTCAAAAACCACACCCACTGCCATCGAGTTGATTCTGACTCACTGAGACCCCCAGTGGGATTTCAAGGCTATAAATCTTTTATGGAAATAGATTGCCCTTTGTCATCCTGCAGAGCATCTGGTACCTTTGAACTGCTGACCTTCTGGTTAGCAGCCAAATACCTTAGCCACTATGCCACCAGAGCTCCTTTGTTGTTGTTAGGTCCTATCGTGTCATCTCCAACTTACAGTGACCCTCAGCGCAGCAGAACTAAACACTGCCTGGTCCTGCCCAGCTCCATGATCCTTGCTATACTTGAGCTTATCACTGCAGCCATCATGTCAATCTATCTTGTTGAGGGCCTTCCCTTCTTTCGTCCATCCTCCATCTTACCAAGCATGATATCCTTCTCCAGGGAACGGTCCCTTCTCAAAACATGACCAAAATAGGTGAGACGGAGTCTGGCCATTCTCACTTCCAAGGAGCATTCCGGCTGTACTTCTTCCAGGACAGATTTGTTAGTCCTTTTAGCAGACCATAGTACTCTTAACAATCTTCTGTAACACCACAACTCAAAAGCATCAACTCTTCGGTCTTCTTTATTCATTGTCCAGCTCTCACATGCATAGGAGGCGATTGAAAATGCCATGTAAATGAAAGAGCTCCTTTACTATGTATCAAAAACCAAAGCCAAACTCAATGCCATCCAGTCAATTTGGACTCATAGCCACCCCTACTTGGGTTTCCAAGGTGGTATACACTACATAAGTAGATTGCCCAATCTTCTTTCCAGTTACTATGTATCAGGCACTGCTAAAAAATTCTGTTGCTGTTGAGTCACAACTGTCCCATGTGGTTTCCAAGGCTGTAATCTTTACAGAGGCTCTCTGGTAGCATAGTTCCTAAGGCACTTGACTGCTAACCAGAAGGCTGGCAGTTCAAACCCACTAGCCACTCCTCGGAAGGAAAGTTGGGCAATCTACTTCCATAGTGATAATGGCCTCGGAAACCCAAGGAGGGGTCACTATGAGTCAGGTCCAACTTGACAGCACATAACAACAACAACAATCTCTATAGAGATGCCCTAGTGGTGCAGTGGTTAAGTGCTCAGCTGCTAACCGGAGAGTTGGTAGTTTGAATCCACCAGCCACCCTGTAGAAGAAAGATGAGGCCATCAGCTTCCATAAATATTACAGCCTTGGAACGTATTTGTTCTTATATTTTATAGAGGTCACATTATAGAAAAAATTTTAGCTTGTTTATATTTTGATGTTTTTATTTTTAATTCTTTTCTCATCAGAATAAAAGTTTTTTAAGTAGCTTCTGAAGACTAATGTATAAAATACTACTTTTAAATAATGACAGTTATTAAAATGGCAAATTAGACACTTTGTCTTCAGCTGCAGTAGCAATAAAACTTTTACCTTGGGGTCCATTGGCAATTTAACACTATGGAAAAATTGACCTGCTGCATTTTTCTTAGATGAGAATGAAGACCTAAGGAAACTTGCAGAGAATGAAATAACTTTGTGTCAAAAAGAAATAACTCAATTGAAACATCAGGTATGGTATTTGCAAAGCATGTATACTATTACTTCTAATGCATTTTACTAGAGCTTTATAAAAGCAATTCAAGCTGTGTGTGGTAGTTAAGGTTATGTGTCAACTTGCCTGGGCCTGGTTTTGAGTGGCTGGGATGTAGTAATTCCCCATGATAAGACTGGTAATCAACTTTGTGGTGGAATCTACTGGAGCAACTGAGCAGCTGTCTTAGGGATGTGGTCTGCTTCCAGTATGTAAGGAGAAACTTTAAGAAAAGTCTTTGAGCTTTTTGGCATGCTTGAACCCTGCATGTAGCCAAGTCTTCATTCAGTAGCCTGTCATGTTGCCTGCTAACCTTGGGACTGTTTTTGGACTTGAACTAGTGGCCTGCTGTGTTGCTTGATAATCTTGAGACTATGCCATTTTACTTGTCAACCTTGGGTTTGTCAACCTCAGCAGTCAGCAGTTGTCCAAGGTCAAAGGGCCTTCACCCAGCACCTAGAGCCATGTGGTAGTTAAGCTCATGTGTCAGCTTGGCTGGGCCTGGTTGAGTGGCTAGGCAGCTGAATGTAATTATTTCCCATGGTGAGATTGGTAATTAACTCCATGGTGGCATGTATTGGAGCAGCTGAGTAGTTGCTTTCGGGGATGTGGTCTGCTTCCCATATATATGGAGAAGCCTTGGGGATAGTCTCTAGCTTACAGCATGCTTGAACCCTGTGTGTAGCCGTGTCGTTCAGCAGCTTGCCATGCTCTGCTGATCTTAGGACTTTCACTGGACTTGAATCAGTGGCCTGCCGTGTGGTTTGGTAACATCAGGACTGTGCCATTTTTGTTGACCTAGGGCTTGTTAACCTCAGCAGCCAGTAGCTGCCTGAGTGAAGAGATGCCTCTAGCTTTAGTGGGCTGGGAGCAAGAGGCAGAGCTGAAGCCCAAGGTCGAAGGCCTTTCACACAGCCGCCAGAGCCTGGCACTTTGAATTTGGACTTAAAGCCTCCAAACTGTAAGAAAATAAACTCCTATTTGTTCAAGCTGTCCCATTTGTGGTTATTCCTGTGAGAATGGCACTAGCTAACCAGAACAAGCCAGCACTCTGAATTTGCACTTCTAGCCTCCTGAACTGTAAGAGAATAAACTCCTATTTGTTCAAGCTGTCCCATTTGTGGTTATTCCTGTGAGAATGGCACTAGCTAACCAGAACAAGCCAGCACTCTGAATTTGCACTTCTAGCCTCCTGAACTGTAAAAGAATAATTCCCTGATTATTCAAGCCAACCATTTATGGCATGTCTGTTATGGTGGCACTGGAGAACCAAAACATGTGGCTTACTGTTTAGAATAAACTGCTGCTTATAGCAGGAGCAAAGCTGCTTTTTGTGGTTTTGTCTGTCTTACTAAAAAGACCGTAGAGCTTTGAAAGAAGGACTAGTGTTACATGAACATTTGCTGGAAAGGCAATGAAATATTGGCATTATGGTCCCCCTCTTGTTTGTTTATGGGAGTTCTGGTGGCATAGTGCCTAAGGCATTTGACTGCTAATCAGAAGGCTGGTGGTTCAAACCTACCAGTCACTCCTTGGAAGGAAGATTGGGCAATCTACTTCCATAGAGATACCACCTCGGAAACCCAAGGAGGGGTTGCTGTGAATGTAATCAGCTCGACGGCAGTGAGTTTGGTTTTCTTGTTTAACAGAAGTGGGGGCTGCAAGGAGTGTAGAAGTTCCTGCAGTGTAGATGATGAGCTCCTCTGAGGCAGAAGTATTTCTGTATTTTTTGTCTGTGGCACTGTTAGAGTGCCAGCCCTAAGGCGTGTTGTTGTTAGGTGCCAGCGAGTCATTTTCAACTCATGGTGACCCCATGTACAACAGAACACAACACATCCTGGTCCTGCATCATGCTCCCAACACTGCTCTGCTTGAGCCTATTGTTGCAGCCACTGTGTTAATCCATCTTGTTGAGGGTCTTCCTCTTTTTCACTGACCCTCTACTTTACCAGCCATGAGGTTCTTCTCCAGAGACTGGTCCCTCCTGATAACACATCCCAAAAACGTATGTAAAATGAAGCATCGTCATCTTCCCTCCTTTAGAGTATGCTGATGACTGTGGGACATAGAGTAGGCCCTCATATTTCAAGAACTGAATTGAACTGCTTTGGTTTTATATCCAGCGGTCTTACAAGGGAGTTAGATGAAGAATATTGTTGTTAGGTGCTGTCTAGGCAGCTCTGACTCATAGTGACGCTGTGTATAACAATGAAACTGTCCAGTCCTGCGCTAGCTCCATAAGCCTCACTATCCCTGAGCCCATCATTGCAACCAGTGCCAGTCCATCTCGTCGAGGGGCCTTCCCCTTTTTTATTGACCCTCCACGTGACCAAGCATGATAGCCTGCTCCAGGAAATGATCCCTTCTGACAGCATGACTAAAACAGGTCAAATAAAGTCTGGCCATTCTCACTTCCAGCAAGTTGAAGAAAAAACATGAAATTAAAACCAGGGTTTGTTCTGTGTTAATTCCGTAAAGCAGAGCTTATTGGTTTGTAGCAGTTACCGCTGGGGATGTAGGTGGAAGAACATGGTAAGGTGAGGAATGAGGCAGGAAGGGCGGTTTAGAGGCTGTACCTCTTCTCTAGCCAAATGTAGAACTTACTAAAAATAAATGTCTTCAGCAATACCCAATGGGGAAAATTCCATTACAGGGTGAAAACTCTAGTATAGCTTGCCTTCTACATATTTTCTAATTTTTTTGTTAAACAGAAGGAAATTTAAGGTTTCTGTTCATTGGCTAGTAATAAAGAGAAGTAAAGTCTATAGGTTGTTAGTTCCACTTTTGAATAATCACATTACACTGCCATAGGCTTTTTTAGCATTAGGTGCCGTTAAGTCGGTTCAGACTCACAGTGACCTTATGTACACAGAACACAGTACTGCCCAGTCCCGTGCCATCCTCACAATCCTTGCTGTGTCTGAGCTCACTGTTGCAGCCACTGTGTCAATCTATAGGCTAGAGAACTGGAAGAAGTAGCAACAGGTATAGCCCCCAACCAACATAAAGTATGATGGTTCCAAAATGAAGTCAACTTGGGTTCTTGCTCTTCTGCTTTCTGGTTGTATGATACTGGGCAACTAGATTACTCAGTTCCTCTGTCTTAGTTATCTAGTGTTGCTGTGACAAAAAGCTTAAGTGGGTGGCTTTAAAAAATTTTTTTCTCACAGTTTAGGAGGCTGGATGTCTGAATTCAGGGAGCCAGCTCTAGAGGAAGGCCCTTATCTTTTTTCAACTTCTTTTCTTTGTCTCCTCCATGATCTTCCTGTGGCTTATCTGTGGTCCCCCATCTGTGCTTGCTTACTTGATTACTAGCTCAGTGTGCTCTTTTTATAGGTCAAAAGAGACTGAATCAATCCTGCCTCATTAACATAACAAGAAAACCCATTCCCAAATGGGATTATAACCACAGGTATGGGGGGTAGGATTTATAATACATATTTTGAGGGACAAAATCCAATGCATAATACCCTGCAACTTCACATCTTAAGGGAGAAATGTTAAAAGTACCTACCCAAGGTTACTTTAAGAATTAAAGTACATGAAGTGCTTTAAATACCTAGTGGAAGTTAAGAAACCAGTAAATGCTAATAGCGTTTTCTTAGTAATTCACCTATCCGAAGAAGCTGCCTTCTGTATCCCCTTAGCTAGGACATAGTGACACATGATGCAGTAATGGGAGGAGGACTGACGGAGGCATGCTGAGACTGGGTTAATGGGCCTGCTCTGCCAGGACTAGCACTCTGCCCTTTAACAAGTCATTTCACCTTTCTTAACCTCGGTTTCATTTAACATGTAAGATGAGGGAATTAGACCAAATCATCGTTAAGGGCCCTTTCGATTCCAAAATTACAAGTTTCTTTTCCACACTAAGTAGGCTTTAGAAAAACAATGCAATTTGAGTGCTTTTGTTTTTCTGCCAGGGAAGAGAAAGGCAGCTAGAGCTAGATTCCTACAGTAGAGTGTCCTACGCACAGCAAGCACTTAATTCTCATTAACTGAAGAGAGAATCAATAGCAAGTATATAGGAACTCCAGAAAGAAAGAGAAACAGGCCTATATAAGTTTTAGCTGAACCTTGCAGCATTTATAATACAGCCGTAAATATTTTCTGGAAGTTATGCATTAACTTAGTTCTTAGTTACAGAAGGGATGGCATTTTTGTATTTACAGATTATCTCCCTCTTGGTTCCCTCAGAAGAAACAGATGAGAATGATTTGATTCTGGAGGTAACTGCAGGAGTCGGGGGTCAGGAGGCAATGCTGTTTACTTCAGAGATGTTTGAGATGTATCAGCAATATGCTGCATTTAAAAGGTGGCATTTTGAACCTCTGGAATATTTTCCAAGTGAAATAGGTGAGTATCATGTTTGATTTGTTTGGGTAAAGTGTAGATTTAATTTATCTAAATGTGTCCTAGGAGAAGGGCAGGAGGGACCATTGCTAAGCCTGAGAATTGGTCTACAAGGGTGCTTAAGTAGTTTTATGCTCTTCGGTTACCTAATAATTTTGAAGACAAATATACCAATTTTGAAAGGACCTATAAAATACTAACCATTGAATGACTAATGGTCTTTTTAAAGTGGGTTTTTTGGGGAGCATCTCTCCTCTCCTGAATCTCTACTTCTATCTACCTGCCCTGGAGAACCCCTCAAACGTAGACCCAGAAAGGTGGGGAATAATTGCCCGTGGGAGACCTTGGCCAAACGGCTGGAGAGTGGAAGTGGACGGGCATGTGTTTCCCACTATGGACAGTCCTGAGACACCCATCACAGGCTTCTCAGAAAGTCCTACAGGACCAGGCACAAGGCACTGGCAGTGGTGGCCAACTTGACAATGCATCCCTGATGTGACTTTGAAAGTGCTTTTTTAGATCTGTTACACAGTCAGTTCATTAGCACTGTGAATTTTTATGTTTAATAATACAAGCAATGAAAATGTTAAACATTGAACATTATAAATGTGCTAAAGTTTCTTAATATGGTTTTCAGTCTATATGATATTCTTTTGTGGCTCTTTTAAATATATTTCTAGATAGTAGGCATGATGGCCAGTTATTCATAAATGGCATGAATAATAAAAGTGTTGCCTTTTCCCTGTTTTACCCAGGTGGCCTGAGACATGCATCGGCCAGCATAGGGGGTACAGCAGCTTATAAACACATGAAATTTGAAGGAGGTGTGCACAGGGTGCAGAGAGTGCCAGCAACAGAAAGGCAGGGCCGCATCCACACAAGCACCATGACTGTAGCCATATTACCCCAGCCTGCCAAGGTAAGGTGTAATAATCTCCTTGCACCTTGGATCGCAGGGCTACCACAGCTCTTGACTCCACAGTAACACACTGTGTTCATTAAATTGAGTATCTCCTTATCATTTGGCCGTCATCAAATACTTTTTAGCTGATTTTGAGAATTTAGGATCTCCCATAAGTATTAACTTTAACAATAAAAAAAAAAAAAAAAAACTTACTGCCATCAAGTTGATGCTGACTCATAGTGACCCCCATTGGGTTTCCAAGGTGGTAAATCTTTACGGAAGTAGATTGCCCAGTCTTCCTTCCACTTCCACAGAGCAGCTGGTGGATTTGAACCGCCAACCTTCTGGTTAGCAGCCAAATGCCTTAGACACTACGCTACCAGAGCTCCTTACTTTAACAGTGTTGTTGTTGTTACGTGCCATCGACTCAACACCCAACTCACAGCGACCCCTCCTTGGGTTTCCAAGGTGGTATCACTACGGAAAGATGGTAAGAATTAAGAATTTATAAGATTAAGTTTTCTTCTTCACTAGCATTAGCTACTGTGAGAGCATTTCCACAGATGATGAAACAATATTAACTTTTTCTTAGCTAAAAGATCTTGGTTTTATTTTATTTGGAATAGCTAAGACTGACTGTCTTTATAATAACTTTTGCTTTGTGTGACTGGTTCCCCAGGGTATTAACTAATAACCAGAATCCTGTTTCAACAAGGGTAACAGTTTAACAGAATTGTTACTTCGTAACCCAAACACATTAAAGTATCTTGTTACAGTGTGGATAATGAGTGTACTTTATTTTCACAAAGCACATCTTTAGCTTACATTTATACAAGAACTCACTTGGGCAGTTCTGTTTTGCTTAACATCCTTTCTGCTGGAAACCTACTTTTATTTCATAGGAAATGTTTGACTTGTTTTTCAGAGTTCAGTTATTAATGCTTTGGGGTGAAGGGATTTTCATTACAGGCTTCTGTTTATTAATTTTGGGCAAGAGTGCTGTTTGGCACTCTGTAACAGGGCTAAGGGAGTTCCCTTCTTTAGCTGTAATTGTTATGTGCCACCTACATGAAAAGAACGTGACGTAGTGTACGAGGCAGGACCCACAGCTGGATATTAGACCCATCAGGAAAAGATGGAGACAGAGGGTCCATAGATCATCTTGTTCTTCTGGCAAGTCAAAGAGGGAACCAGATGGGGATAGACAGGCCTATGGAATGATAGGATCCCTACTGCTAGTGTTGTGGACATGTCACGCAATTGTTCACGAAACAGTGCTCTTCAAATCTAGTGGTCTTGATGGTGACTCCCAGGACAGCATTGTCCTGACCTCAGATCCCAGTGGATTCATGATTTGAGCTTTTACCCTTAACTTCCTGGCCTTTGTAGTTTCCATTCGCCTCGCCTGCCTCTGGGTATCTTTAACTCCACTTTCTGTAAGATTAAACAAAATAAACCCTTCCTATAGATCTCAAACTAACATTGTTTTTTCTTCTACATTTTTTTGAACTTGGAAATACACTATAAAATCTCATTTTAGCCATGTTCAAATTTCTAACAGTAGCTAAGTTCTACTGCTCTTGTGATACCAAATCCAAACTCAATGCCACTGAGTTGATTACATTCATAGCAACCCCCACTGGGTTTCC
>NW_006921688.1:9201385-9235004 GCF_000298275.1 Orycteropus afer afer | reverse complement strand
AAAGTTTTTAAAAATAGTATCCTTCTAACTACTTTATATTCTTAACATTAAACTGAAATGTTATGCATTCTGTATTTGGCATTTATTGATACAATAAAAATTGTGAAAGCCAGAACCTGTGTGCAGTGTAGTAAATTACATAGTATGGCTCTTCCAGCCATAAGCCTTTGTAAACTCCATGGTAGAATTTGCCATGAGCAACTGAGTAGCTCCTGATTATTAAAGGGTATTTCTGTTGCCAGTGACAGGAAGCAATCTGCTGGGAAGTTCTCTCCCTCGGGTGTATAGAATTCTGATATTGGGATTCGTTGGTTTGGGCCACTCTGCCAGGCTCAAAAGGAGCCCTCCTAGAGGCAGAAGGAATCTCTGCTGGCTGAGAAAATGTGCTCCTGAGAGACACGCACTTGCTGAGAGAGATGAGAGAGACATGTGCTGCTGAGAGAGACTGCTGGCTGCTAAGTGAGGGCTGGCTGCGAGAGACTGAATGCATTTCTGAACTTGAATTGTAGCCTGTTGTTTCCCTCACAAACCCCATAATCTGTGAGTTCTTTGTGGCCACTGCAGTGAATTACTGAACCCAGCAGAGAGGTGGTGGTGCTGTGGGAGGAACAGTTGGTGCCAGGGTTGGTGAAAGGGCTGGAGGGAGGCGGCATGTCTGGCCTCACAGGAATAGGCCTCAAGCTGCTGATGGTGATTCTGTCTTCCCCTTGTGGGGTCAGAGGAGGTCTGAAAAGGCAGCCTCCTTGCCCCTTTAACACTGTATAAGTCAGAAACCTGTCAGAGAAGGAAAACACAAATATGTTCCACTAAAAGGAGCAATAGATAAGTGGTATGACTACACACTGTCAAAGGGAGAAAATGAGAGGCCCAGAAAACAAGGCAGTTCTGTCAAGTTCCAGCTCTCACAGGATTCACTGTATTTATGAATGAATAGTTGTTATCTCTGAACAGTTGGTATACATAACTTTGTTAAAAAATCCTGATTTTTCTCTTACATATAGATTAACCTGGTGATTAATCCTAAAGATCTGAGAATTGATACTAAGCGAGCCAGTGGAGCTGGGGGCCAGCATGTAAATACCACGGACAGTGCAGTCCGGATTGTTCACCTTCCAACAGGTATGGCCCAGTTCCCACAGAATGAGACACTGAAAAAATAACCCTTTCTGAAGTACTTGACTAATTTTCCACCAAAATGGACCCTCAGGAGCTCTGATAGCATAGTGCCTAAGGCACTCGACTGCTAACCAGAAGGCTGGCGGTTCAAACCCACCAGCCACTCCTCGGAAGGAAGATGGGGCAATCTACTTCCGTGGTGATACTGCCTCGGAAACCCAAGGAGGGGTCGCTATGAGTTGGGTCCGACTTGATGGCACATAACAACAACAGTATAGAGGAGTACATAACGATTACAGGAGCTATGGTGGCACAGTAGTTAAAGTATTCAACTGATAACCAAATGCTCTGTGGGAGAAAGATGAGGCAATCTGCTTCTATAAAGATGACAGCCCATGAAACCCTGTGAGGCAGTTGTACTCTGTCCTGTAGGGTTGCTGTCAGAAATGGCTCAATGGCATTGGGTTACAGGCAACTAAACATTCTGTAGGAGCTCTGGTGGCATAGTGCCTAAGGCATTTGACTGCTAACCAGAAGGCTTGGTGGTTCAAATCCACCAGCTACTCCTCAGAAGGAAGATTGGGCAATCTATCTCTGTAGTGATACCACCTCAGAAACCCAAGGGGAGGGGTCACTCTGAGTTGAATCAACTCGACAGCAGTGGGTTTGGTTTTTTGTTTTTCGACATTCTGTTATTAATTACTTAATTCATTTAAACTCATCTTTAGCTGAAACTCTGGAAGCAAGACTGGGCAGTCTACTTCGTAAAGGTTACTGCCTCGGAAACCCAGTGGGGGTTGCCATGAGTCAGAGTGGACTTGATGGCATTGAGTTTGGGATTTTTGTTTTAGCTGAAACTCTGTAGGATATTAGTGAGTATGAAGAAGAGGTATGGCTAGTCTTTCCACAGGTTTATTCTAAGTACTTCTCATTATTTTAAAAAAAACCTTCACAGTGAAGTAATTTTATGGGTTCTTATATATCAGCAATTGGTTTAGATCACTGGAGGGAGGGGACACGACACGACTCCTTTGAGAAAATGAAGGGTTTGGACCTGGTCCCCGAAAGCATACATATATGCAGAGGTTTGCATATAATTTCAGAACGGCTTCCCATTAAGTCCATCCACAGACTTCCAAAAGTTCTGGTTCTAAATGGTTAAGCAGAAGGCTGTAACTCTTCGTTAAGGCTTCAGTAGACTACTAGGTAGAACCACATGTGGATTACAAGCATTACTGCAGTCACATGTGATAAACAGTATATGAATAGCAAACCTTGGTTATGTTGAAGAGAAGAATACAATCTCTTCACAGATCTCAAATAGGCATAATTCTCAATTGGAAGTTGTTGCTGGGAATGCTGAATTGATCTGTTTTTCTAAATATGGGAAGATCTCCTGTTACACTTTAAGATGATGTCTTATGTAATATATAAAAACAAAAACCAGACTGCCATCGAGTTGATTCCTACTCATAGCAACCCCCATTGGGTTTCTGAGGCTGTAAATCTTTATGGAAGTAGATCACCCTATCTTCCTTCTGTGAAGCAGCTGGTGAGTTTGAACTTTGATCTTCTGGTTAGCAGCCAAATGCTTTATCTACTATGCCACCAGAAAAATGTATAGAAAAAAATTGTAAGGAAATACTTCAAACAATAGTAGTGATTATCCCTGGTGAGGAGCCCAGGTGGCCCAGATACTAATCTCACAGCTGCCAACACAAAGGTCCACAGTGGTTTGCACCTACCAGCTGCTCTGCAGAAAAAATTTGTGTCAATCTTCTTTTGTAAAGGCTACAGCTTAGAAACCCTATGGGGCAGTTCTGTTCTGTCATAGGGGAGCTCTGGTGGCATGGTGCCTAAGGCACTTGACTGCTAACTGGAAAGTTAGAGGTTCAAACCCACCAGCCACTCCTCAGAAGGAAGGTTGGGCAATCTACTTCTGTAGAGATACCGCCTTGGAAACCCAAGGGTGATCGCTATGAATCGGAGGCAACTTGACGGCACATAACAACAACAAGAAGAGGATTTTTAATTTCTTTCTATCTTAGATTCTATGTTGTTGTTGTTGTTGTTAAGTGCCGTCAAGTCGGACCCGACTCACAGCGACCTCTCCTTGGGTTTCCAAGGTAGTATTACTAAGGAGGAGTGGCTGGTGGGTTTGAACCGCCAGCCTTCTGGTTAGCAGTCAAGTGCCTTAGGCACTACACTACCAGAGCTCCCAGATTCTGTAATGAGTTGTTACTACTATGGTGGCTGGAGCTGACAGTGTGAAAAAGCAATCTATATTGAATCATACATGCTTAATGTTTAGTATGTATGCCATCAATATGGAGATACTCTGTACTGTCAGTCAAACTTAAATTGTGTATTTTTTGATAAACTCTATAGAAGTTTCTTGTTGATAGTCTTCCTTTTATTGTAGAATCCTATTTTTCTCCCTCATAAAGGAAGAAGAAAAAAGGATGGAGAAGAAAAAGGATAATAATTGAAGAAGATTTTTCTATTAAAACTCTTTAATTCTCATAACACTATTCAGGTGTTGTTTCTGAATGCCAGCAAGAGAGATCACAACTGAAAAACAGAGAGATGGCTATGAAAAAGTTGCATGCAAAACTGTACAGCATGCGTCTAGAAGAAGAAACAAGCAAAAGATCCAGTGCTAGGAAGATTCAGGTGAACAGCTTTTATAAAGTGTCTAAAGAATGTATTTTAGATAACCTCGTTTTTATGTATGCCAAAATTATCTTAATTGTCCAAATAAGAAAACTACTGAAGTAGCTTAATCAAAGGCTAAACTTGTATTACAGTGATCTTAGGCCTTTGCCCTGTTTTCTTCAATCAAGGGCATTTTTCTCAGGTTTTTAAGCCACCTTTTTAAAAATTCCTCAATTTGGGCAGTTTGTCACCTTGTCACCACTGAAGGAGCCCTACTGGTGCAGTGCCTAAGCGCTAGCTTACTAACCAAAAGATTGGCAGTTCAAAACCACCAGTGGTTTCACAGGAGAAAAACAAAGCAGGCTGCTTCCTTAAAGATTGGTTTACAGGCTTGGAGACCCTATGGGACAATTCTGTGTCCTATAGGTTTGCTATGAATCAGAATCGACTCAGTAACAGTGGGTTTTGGTTTGTCACCACTGAAGATAACAAGGTAATTCAGAGAGACTGAATATATTCAGCTAACATTTGAAGACCATGTTTACTCAAATCATACATACAGGATACAGTTTTTACTTCCTGTACAACCCCTGCACGTTATTTTCATAAGTGTGCTACACCAGTGTTTTTTTAATTTTTTTACATGTAGGTGATTGCCATCTTTTTTTTTTTTCCTTCTGTCCAACGGATTTAATGTTAAGTCTCCATCTTGGTGCCTGTGACATGGAGGTTTGGTTCCTAGCAGCAGACCTTTGCTAGCCTGCCCTAAGAGTCTCTAAAGCAGCTCCTCCCCCTCCCTGCAGGATTCCTTCCCTGCTCTGCAAATCACTTTCTCCAGTGTGGGAGGAAATCACTCTTTCCACCCTGGAAACTGCCTCCTCAGGCCATCTGGCCTCCACCCAGGAGGTGCATGTTTGTGCACCTGAGGCCAGAGAAGCACTTAGACAGGTGAGGCTGGCATGCCAGTCACATACATATGTCCCAGTGTCTGGCTGACTGGCCGCTGCACCTGGGCCATTTGAATTTTCTGCCTGTGTGGACACCACAGGGCAGGCGTGAGAGCCATGGGTGCTGAGTGGTCGGTCATGCTGTCCCTTTCTTGGATAAGTCCAGTTGGTCACCTGGGCGCCTCATGGGGCCAGGGCAGTGTGTGTGCCTGCAACCACACCATCCTGCTGCCTGGCTTCATGTGGGGCTGGCCACATGAGAATGGGGCTCCCACTCACCACGGGACTGTCCCTTACTCAGGCTTTGGCAGCCCTGCACACAGCCCTGTTACCACTCCACCCAACCCTTTGCCTGTCTCTGGTGCAGCATGCCTGGTGCAGATCAGCCAAAAGGAACTCTGTCACTCTTGGGCCTGGCTGTAAACTGTCCCAGAGCAAACACAGTTTCAATTATTTTCTGATTACTGAGATACTACCAAACTCAATCCAAGACTTCTTGACCATGGCTTACATCTTTATTATATGAATATGATCAAAGGTAAAATTTTGAGACTATTAAATGAGGGTGAATGACGTCAAAATTCACTTCTGGAAATGTCACGAAACAGTGTATGCATGGGCACTCCATTTGGGCTAGAACACAGGCTAGAAATTTTTTACATAATTTTGTCATTTCCACCCATTATAGGTAGGTGTTATTGTTCATACTTTATAGATGGGAAAACATTAAGAGTTGAAGTAAATTTCTTGAAGGCCTAGAGCTTGAAGTTGCCGAGATGGAATTCAAAGACTAATTTGTGACTTTAAAGCGCACATTCTTTGCTCTACATTGTATTTTCCTTGTCATTTGGGGATTCAGAATATTCAAAACTTTGTTCTTGCATTATGTTTCATAATTTAAATCAAGGATTTAATTTCCAGGTAAATTTGTAGGTGGTAAGTTGTGCTGTACCTAACTGCATCTCATATCTTTTTTATATTTAGATTGGAACTAAAGGAAGGTCAGAGAAAATAAGGACATACAATTTTCCACAGAACCGGGTCACAGATCACAGAATAAACAAGTCCCTGCACAATCTGGAGATGTTTATGCAAGGAGAGCATCTGCTGGATGAACTGGTGCAGTCCCTGAAGGAATATGCTGACTATGAGTCCTTAGTAGAGGTTATTTCCAGGAAAGGGTTAAATTGATTTATTGTTAGGAAAAGGCTACTATGGCGAATCATTGTACGTATTCACCAATATCCTCTTGAAAAACATGGGTTAACACAGAGTAATACATGTATTCTTGTAACAGATCATTTATTTAAATCAGTGTATTAGGAAAAAATACAAATGTAATCATTGACTGTGGTTGTAAATCTTGGACTCTTTACATAAAATAGACAAAAGTAAACACTCCTTTGTTTTATATAAAATCTTTAATGTATGATAAAAATTCAGTAATTTTCCATTATGGAAAACTTCAAACATGAAAGAAAATAGGTATATGGTAATAAATACTGCATTAGTCAGGGTCCAGTCAGAAAACAGAAACTGTATCAGTAATTTTAACAGAGGCCCTAGGTGATGCAAATGGATAACACACTCGGCTCCTAACTGAAAGGTTGGAGGTTTGAATTCACCCACAGGTGCCTCTGAAGAAAGGCCTGGAGATCTACTTCTGAGAAAAACAAACAAAAATTGGTCATTAAAAACCTGATGGGGCGGGCCTAGGTCTCTGACACAAGGGGTAGCTGCAAGTCAGAGCTGACTAAATGGCAGCTGGTTTACTGGTTAGTATGAACACAGGCAGAGCAGTGGGCAAATTCTGTGAGCTGACATCAGTTCCCACCATGCTCCCAGATGATCAAATGTAATTACTGAAACCTAGGAAAAGCCAAGGGTAGAGAAAAGAGTAATTCCTGATGTGGAGCTTACTGGAACCTCAAGCCTTAACACTTGGTAGATGTTTGCACAAACAAGCCCTCTACATAGCGCTCTCAATTATAAGCAAGGCACTGTCACCTTTTCTTTTGCTGCCCCATCTGCCTAGAAAAATACAGACTTTACATTTGCAAATAGATTTCAAGGTCCAACCTAATGGGCACCTTAGCCCGTAGGCAGAACTAACTGTAGTGCCTAAGGCATTTGACTGCTAACCAGAAAGCTGGAGGTTAAAACATAACAGTCACTCCTCGGAAGGAAGATGAGGCAATCTGGAGGGGTCACTAGGAGTCGGATCCGACTCAACAGCAGTGCGTGTATGACAACATTGGTCCCTAGGTAGTAAATTTATTGGTTGACTCCTGTCCAAAACTGTGTGCTTAATAAATGAATGGGAGGAGGGTAGTTCAGGGAATACAGTGAACACACACTGGTACACTTCTCACATCACCTCATTAATGGAGACTGTTCCTAATTCTTGTCTGTTAAGGACTTTAACATGCTGTAAAACACACACTGGATAGCTAAAAGGCAGTTAAAGTATTTGTCTAAATATGGTATATTGTTCAGAAAACCAAAAAAAAAAACAAACTGCCATTGAATCAGAACCAACTCACAGCAGGTTTCCAAGGCAGTATCTCTACGGAAGTAGATTGCCCAACTTTCCTTCCGAGGAGTGGCTGGTGGGTTTGAACCACCAGCCTTCTGGTTAGCAGTCAAATGCCTTAGGCACTATGCCACCAAAATTTAATTTCAAAAGGGCATACAGCACCAAAGTTTATCATAATCCACACAGCTAGAATGGCACTTTTGAAGATGTATAGATACCATTGTTTAAAGTGAAACCTGGCGTCGTCGTTGTTGTTTGCCGTCTAGTCGGCCCCGACTCATAGCGACCCCTCCTTGGGTTTCCGAGGCAGTATCACTACGGAAGTAGGATTGCCCAACCTTCCTTCTGAGGAGTGGCTGGTGGGTTTGAACCACCAGCCTTTTGGTGAGCGTCAAGTGCCTTAGGCACTATGCTACCAGAGCATACTCCTCTACAACTTGTGTCTCATCATGTGATCTCTTTTTTAATGGCATTACCATTCTCCCTCCCAAATTTAACATGTAGTCACTTCTGATCCCTCATCCTCATGTTCAGTTTATTCCTAATTCCTACTTTTCTACTACACTCATCCTCTCCAGTCCCACTGCTGCTACTCTTGTCAAGAATTACTCCTGTATGCCTTTCACAGTCCTGACTTTTCTCCCTGCATTCTCTCTCTGCTCTCTACATCAGGCTACATATTAATAACCACAATATTAATCTTCCTAACAAGCAAGGTTCTGATCTCTTCCCTCCTTTGCTCAAAACTGAAGAGGTTGCCTCTCAAATAAAACCCCAGCTCTTAACTAGGGATTCAATACTTCCATGATCTGTATCCAGCATAATTCCTTAGTAGCCCATTTCACATGCCACGCTTTTATACCACATCCTTTTCCTAATAAATGTGCCCTGCATTTAAGCTCTTCCTGTTTTGTTCCTTCTGCCAAGGAAGAATGCCCTCCCCGTTCCATCAAAAAAGACATCCTCTGCGTCAATGTGGAATATGTCCCCCACGGAGACACTTGGCAATGTCTGGAGAAAGTGGTTAGAGACCAGGGATGCTGCTAAACACATTGTAAAGGATGGCTGCTGACAAATTTCTGGTCCAAAATGTCAAAAGCCCCAAGGTTGAGAAACCCGGTCCTACAGCTAATTTGCTTATCCTATTAAAATTTCCACTGTAACTTTAGATACATTTGTCTTCTTCAGAATCCATTATAGCCATTTACACACTTCATTCCCTCCCAACTCCCACATGCAGTGATTCTTCTAAAGAATTTCCTGAGCAATTCCTAGGTGGCAGGCACCATGCTAATCATTCCATAAACCCCACAATGTGTTGCATGTTGTAGGTCTGTATAAGAATTTGCTACAACAGTAAGGGGAGTTCTCTCTGCAATTCATGCTGTACCTAACAACCAAAGGCAGTTCACCCAATAACCAAGGTAAAGCACGGCTTACTTGTGCTTGTGTACTAATGTGTAGTGATCAATTTCAGAGATACCAAACTGTTTACTACAGACTAGTAAGCACAAGTAAGCCCGTACTTAACCTTGCTTACTGGGTACACCATCCCTCTCAGGGACTGTACATTTGAAAAGAGGCTTTGATTCTGTAGGAAGATGATGTGAGGGTGGCAAAGACACAGACGCCAGTCATATCAACAGCAGAATCTTGGATGCAGTGAAAATACGTGAAACTGTTCAGTACAGGTTAGTAAGTAAGTAAACACAAGTAAACTCATGTTTACCTTGCTTACTGGGTAACTGTCACTGCTAATGAGCCAACAATTTTGACTGATACTGACTGAAAGAACAAAGGTATATACCATATGTTGCCATCTAATACAATTTTAAATGGCCTAGTCTATGTTTCTTACTAAAGATGAAATAGACACTCATGAACCTGCTGAACAAGTTAATCCTCAATTATATTTCATCATCATCAATTAAGCTCAAATATTTAAAATCAATGATTTAAGTAACTCTATAAACCAAAAAACACAAACTATCCCAGTAAGCAAAAAAACACACTTGGCTTTTTATATTGTTTAGAATGCCTTTCAAGCTGTCGTTATGACCCAAAAGGTTATATTCTAGACACTCCACTAATTTAACAAGGACCCTCTCCCTAAAATTTCCTATCTCCATCCACATGTGAAAATAAAGCTGAATTCTAAGGTGAAACAAGGGAAGTGACGTGAAAATGTACTATAATCGGGAGCCCAGCAGTTACTCCCCAGCATAATGTGTAAGAAAAGTCCGTGGATCCTCAAGCCTAGGGCTGGCATTTTCACTTACTAGGTGTGTGATTCTGTCGGAATTAACTTGCACTCGTAAGTGTCACAAAATGAAAATAACGCTAAGGTTATTGTGAGAATTGAAAGCTAACATTTACAAAGCACAAAATGAGGAACTATAATAGTTCTATTTACATTCAACAAGTAAGTCCCTTGCTAAATCACTCCAACAGCTATCTTCTGCAATCAGAAAAAACTCCTAACTCTATGTGCAGACCTACAAGGTCCTATAGAATCGGTTTCTGCCTACCTCTGGACCTGGTCTCCTACTCTTCCTTGCTCAATGCCCTCTGGTCAGCCTCTGGTTTTCCTTCTTGCCCTTGAACCACTCAAGCATGTTCAGAGCAACTGTCCTGCAGACCTCTGTATTGCCAGCTTATCATTCAACCTTGGTTTGTTGTTGTTATGTGCCATCAAGTCGACCCGACTTATAGCAACCTCTCCTTGGGTTTCTGAGGCAGTATCACTACGGAAGTAGATCGCCCCATCTTCCTTCCAAGGAGTGGCTGATGGGTTTGAACGCCAGCCTTCTGGTTGGCAGTCAAGTGCCTTAGCCACTATGCTACCAGAGCTCCCCAACCTTGGTTTAGGGCCTGAGAAATCTTCCAGAGGTCCCAAAGTAGTTCATCTATGCCCCTACTCCACTCTCTACTCCATTATTTTCCCTTTGCATTTCCTGAAATTGTCAAAATTTTTCCACATTAGTAAATTTCCCAAAGGAAAGGACATCAAAAATTTTGGCCATAAATACTATTTTAATGCAGTTATTTCCAAAACCTAAAAATTAGTACAAAAAAGCTACGCTGAAGTATCAAAATTTTACATAAAGCAGGATCTACTCAGCACCTCCTGTCTCTGCCTCACACAGGACTTCCTGCCCAATGAACTGAGTGCCTACTGAGGGTCGAATATTCTCACAGTACAGAAGAGTGAGAGGGAAAAGGCAGAGATGGAATTGGGCTTTTGGGAGTTTGTCTTGTCTTTACTGTGCTGTGGCCAAAAGCTAAATCCAGGGAATACAATATCGCTGCTCAAGTGGCACACACCTAGTGAAAAGATCAGCACAAGCAGTAATACCGTACAGTATGTCATCAAAGACTTAACAGTGACACCCACTCTTACCATCACTAGAAAAGCATTCACTGAGCCGAGGGCCTCAAGCATTGGCAACTGGGGATCCAACTCCCAAGGCACCCGGATCCTTGGTGAAGCCTCTCTTTTGGAGCAGGACTAAAGCTTTTTCCGCGTGGCCCTTAAAAGAAAGAAAGAAAAGCCCAGAAGAGCAATGATAGACACTTGCTGTCCATACAAAACAATGGTGGCTGAAGAATTGTGATTGCAAATGAAAACAAATGTGTTTACAGGAAAGAAATGACTGTCTCCCCACCCCCACCGAAAAATCTCAGCAAGACGCACAACATCCGGTCTCCTGCCACAGTAGTGGCTGCCCCTGCCGCCTCGCGCCCTCCAGCGCAGGCTGACCCCAAACCCGCCTACCGCTGCTCAGGTCGCCGAAGAGAACCGCGGGGTACCCCAGTGCGCAGGCGCCAAACCGCCAACTCTGTGGCCACGCCCATCGGGGGGCGGCTGCGCAGACGCATTGGGCAGAGATGGGGCGAAATTACGAGAGAGCGAGAAGCGCGCGGGTAAATCCTAGAGAGGCGGGATAAGTAGGGATGGGGGAGGGTTCATCTTCCGGAAAGTTTGAATTCCCGGACTACCAGAGGTACAGCTCACCAAGCTACCACTTCGGAGATGATCGAAGAAACTCGGCTACCCATTGGACTCACCGGAGATCTTCAGACGGAAACCGGAATTGTCCTCAGGCTGAGATCAAAATTCGCACCAGGCCTATGGATGGAAGCTTGGCGGGCGCGCGCATGCGTGGTAGGACCCCTCCACGTGCGGCGGGGACGCGGCCATCTCTGGCGAACCCCGCCCTCGGCCCCGCCCCGACCTGAGCATCTCTAGGGACCCGAGGAAGCGGCGAGATGCGAGGAGGCTGGACTTGGAGGCTGGCCCCGCCTCCGGAGCCTCGGATTGGCCTAGATTGGCGGCGCCCCCGCCCTCCACCTCCTTATTGGGGTGCGTGTGAGAGCGAGGCATCCTATTGGGACATGTAGATTTGGGCACCAAATTCAAACATTTTAAAAGTACCAGCTGGCGCCTTTTAGATGTTACAGCTCTATGAAGCGAGCGACCGGACTGCTGCTGTAGGAGCTGCTCCCTCACCTAAGGCAGAGGCCACCTCCGCTGGCATGAGCCGGAGTCCCTGCAGCTTCTGCTCACGTCCATCCTCGTGCTCCTGCCGCTGCAGCCCTCTGACAGCCGCCGGGCGCCCGCGCCCCTCGGACAGTGAGTGAGGGGAGAGGGCCGAGAAAGGGGACTTGCCTTAGATGGTGAGAAGTGACCCTGCAACCCCTCACCCGGGATTCCTTCGAACCTGTGCGCGTGGCCCCACGCTGGGCGGAGGCGGCGCTGTTCCTGGGACCCGGAGAGAAGCCCGGGGGGCTAAGGGGCGGAAGCCTGTGAGCCTAGGAGGGATGGCGGGCTCCGGTCCCACTGCCACGCCAGACCCGAAGGCCAGTCCGGAAGGGCTGGAGGTCGTGGCTCCTAGGGCGCGCTTCCTCTGTGCTGGGAGATCCACCTATCCCCACCCGCTGACTAGGCGCCAAATGCCCCCTCCCCTCCCCCACCCGGGCGTCCGGCTCTGACAGGGCGCGCGACAGGCAGCCCCCCAGGTCTATCCAGGTGCTGGACCCCCCACTCCCTGCTCCCCTACTTCGATTATTTCTGCCCCTCATCCTCAGAGCCGAAGTCCATGTTCCCGATTTTTCGCCTCCCCAGTCCTGTGGCGGGCGCGGGAGATCTGCTCGCGTTATCTCCCGCCTCCTCCGCACGTCCCGCGCCCTGAGGGGCCACCCCTTCGACCCCTCAGCATTTCAGGGTCTCCCTGCCCACTCCCGCCAAATAGAGGGCCTCCCCTCAGAGCAAAGTTAACTGGAACCTCCGTACAAGAAAGTTCATTTTTCCCCTTTGCTCAGTAACTTAGTTTCAAGGTCTGGAGTTGAAAGCGGGAGAAAGAGCACTCTTCATATGAAACAGTGACTCTGCCCATAATAAGCCGATTCTGTGAAAATTGCAAAATTGGATAATTTTTTTTTTCCGTGAAAAACTAGATATTCCTTTATTCCAATGTAAAATGCTTGTTTTTCTCCTACTTCTTGCCTTCTCTAAGAGATTTAAAAGCAAATATTGTAATATTTGGTAATCACTGAAAGATGATGCCCTTTTCGTTAGAAAAAGAATCTAGAAACTTCAAAAGAAAAAAAAGTGCTTTAACAAGTTAATCATCTCTCTCATAGGTCTCCCTGTGCAATTCTGAAGCTTGATAGCGTTAGGAAGGGTTTTCTTTTTTTGATTGTTTAACTCCAGATGTTTTTACTACCTTGCTCCTCAGAGAGCTTTCATCGTATCTGGGAATTTCTTTTCCTAATGTGGAAAAGTTTGAGGAAATGAAATACAGTTCTTGCATCCGAATAGTTTTGAAGATAGACTTTTCTAAAATGTTCTGGTTTGTAGCAGTTTTGGGCCACAAGACTTGGGTTTTCAAATTCGTAAGGAAAGGAATGGCCATGCTTGAAGTTAGGCGCCATGGTTGGTGGTTATAAGTTTTGGGGAAATGCAGACCTTGTTAGTTGATATATTGGAAGGAACTAGGAAAGTTTTTAAGCACTATAGCTTAATTTAACTATGGTATTTCAATATGAAGTATCAGCTCTATAATGGAAAGTGAAATTGAAGGTAAGAAAGCTTTTTCATGGTTGGAATGTGAGTTGGTAATGAGAAGTATAAAATATGCAGTATGTTGAGTCTTTACAACAAACACCTCCCTGATTTAGATATCTGTACCTCCATTTTGGAGAAAAGTAAATGGTGACTTACAGAACATTCCAAGGTCACAAAGCTAGTCAAAAGGCCGAACAAGGATTTTCATTTGAACTTGGATGTGTCTTGAAATGTATACTTCTCTGTGGAATATATTTTACTACTTTTAAGTGTTTATGATTTGCAAAGAGAAAAAAAAAAAACGTGAAGCTTTGATTTGTGGTGGAAAATGTGGTATAAGTCACCTCTTTTGATTAGACCCTATATTAACAGGTATTCTTCTGCCATGGATTTAATCCAGTTTTGTTATCTGAGTCCCATTTTATGGATGAAGAAACTGGGCTTTAAGGGTTAACTTTCAAAAAATAAAGGAGGGGGTGCCAGTCAACTTTCTTCCTCAGTTTTTCCCAACTCAGTATATGGCACTTTACCCACACATTCAAACCTTGAACCCCACAATTTTCTTCATTTAATTTTTCACTCAGCATCCATATCACATATTGGCAAGCTCTGTTGGCTTTGCCCCCTGAATATCTCTCAAGTCTATTCAATTAGCTTCCTTTCCATGGCAGTCATCTCAGTCCTGGGTACCCAACTCTGAGTATTCATTCCTGTGATACACACTCCTAACTGCTTCCAATTTTTACCTTCCTATAATCCATTAACCACAATTGCCAATGGTCTTGTTTAAAAGGTAAACCAGATTTCTTTCCCCTACTTAGAACCTCCCAAGTGTTTGTTTATTTTTCAAATGAAACCTTATTTTCCATTCTTACTTTAGGTCAGTAAGTTGCAGCCATGCAGGCTTTTCCTTTCCTTGAACATTCTAACCTTGTTCTTGCTTCTTGTCTTTTCCTCAGTCTGGAATACTCTTCTCTAGGATTTCATAAGGCTTTCAGTTCTCAAACAAAATGTTACCCTTTTTAGACTTCTTACCCCCTCCCCCCATACTGTCATTAAGTGGACATTGGATAAATTATGTGGCAAAACTAGACTCTTAATTCTCATTTCTCTGATTCAAGAGATCTTTCTTAGAACCATGAAATAGTTTCTGCCTTTCTGAATAATACCAGATCAACCATATGAACTCATATTTCCTAGATTGTTTAGGAACAGTTGACTTGGTAATTGGAAAGCATAGAGCTAGTTTTAAAAAACATGGACTCTAGCCTGTCTACTTCACTTTTCTTTTGTAAAATATAGTACTTACTCGATTTATTTTGCAGTGTTGGTAGATAAAAAGTACGTAATAGTCATTTTACATTTTAAAACTAAATCTATAGCCAGACTTCGGATCTTAGTTTCTAATGTCATTCTTCATTAAAAGGAACCAAAGCTCCTTGGAGAAAAGATGATTCTAGGGCTGGAGCAAGGAAAATACAAGATGAGCCTGAAATACCTTGTAGTGCTAGAAAGTAAACCATAAAACAAAATGGTATAGGTGATGTCAAAGGGACTCTGGAACCAAATGAGAGCTCACAGTGGTGAAAGCTGCTATCATTTGAACAACATAAATAACATTATTGGATTATAATTCAAGGGCCTTGAATCTATATTGATATAAGTGATTGCATGAATGAATAGATACATAAGTATAAGATAGAATAAACAAATCTGTACAGAAGAATTCTAGATGATTTATATATCCACTCACCCTCAGCAAGGTGAAGCAAACTCTTAAGTGTGGGCTATGCATGATGACTTCCTTCCAGAGAGGTATTAAAAGGGAAAAAGTAAACTTCACAGTAAGTAGACAAACAGGTGATTATCATCATCAGGAATCAATCATGTCAATAGCATGTATTAATATGATGTAATGATGACAATGTACTTTGCTGTTGTCTTCCTCCTAAAAATCCATAACCCCAGTCTTCCCACAAAAAAAATACAGGACAAACCCAAATTGAGGGATATTCTACAAAATAGAAGTGCAGGTGGCATAGTGCGTAAGGTATTTGACTACTAAGCAGAAGGCTAGCAGTTCAAACCCACCAGCCACTCCTTGGAAGGAACCTGACCAGTCCCTGGGTTACACAGTTTGCTCTCAGCTACTAATTTACAGGTTGGTGGGTCAAATCCAGCCTGTAGTGCCACAAAAGAAAGGCCTGGTAATCTGCTTCTGAAAGGTCAAAAAATCAAACCTACTGCCATCGAGTTGATTCCGCCTCATACTGACCCCATGGGGTTTCCAAGGGTGTGAATCTCTTTGGAAGCAGAATGCCGCCTCATTCTCCCATGAAGCAGCTGATGAATTCAAACCACCAACCTTTTGGTTAGCAGCCCGATGCCTTAACCACAGCACCACATTGAAACCTCTACGGAGTATAGTTCTACTTTAAAACACATGGGGTCACCATGGGTTGGAATTGAAGGCAATAAATTTGGTTTTTGGTTTTGTAAGGTAACTTTCCTTAACTGTAAAGATACAGCAGATGGAGAAAAAGCCTTTAGAGTAATAGAAAGAAAAAGAGTTCCTGAAGTACGCCTTCAGGCTTCTTGCTTTAGGCAGTCAAATAGTATGGGGTGTGGCTTTATACTGAGTTCTGCTACTTTTTTAATCCTCTTAGGTAAATTGGTCAGGTGAAAATCAGGCTTCATGCTTTAGTTGGGTTTGAAATAACAATGTCAGAATTTTTTCTTCTGTTATGAATATTTCAAGGTCAAAAACATAGGTGTGGAGAGAATACAAAATAATTAAATTTATATATCCCAATGCAAGAAGTAGGAATGTGTGGATATTTTGCTATTAAGAAGTATGTTGTGTGGGTTTTTTTTTTTTTTGGTAGGTTATAAAGAAGAAAATACCGCTCTGTCTATCAAAATGAAGTGTGATTTTAATTGTGACCATGTTCATTCTGGACTGAAACTAGTAAAGCCTGATGATGGTAGAAGACTGGGTTCCTGCACTCCTGCATATTTGGAAGTTTCTTGTAAAGACTGCAATAAAGACTATGAAAGGTTATCCTATATCGCATCACCAATCATGAGCCCCACAACTGTAGAACTTGAAACTGAAAGCAAGCCTTTGCATAACAAGGAAAATCAACATGTGCAACAGATACTTGATAGTCCAAATGAAATACAACTAGAGACCAGTAGACTTTATGAAGACAGTGGCTATTCCTCATTTTCTCAACAAAGTGGCCTCAGTGAACACGAGGAGGGTAGCTTTCCCCTGGAGGAAAATGTAAGTGACAGTCCACAGTCCTGCCTGCTACAGACACAAAGCCCAGACCAATATCCCAACAAAAGCTTAATGCCAGTTCTTCATTTTGAAAAAGTTGTTTGTTCGACATTAAAAAAGAATGCCAAGCGAAATCCTAAAGTAGATCGGGAAATACTAAAGAAAATTCTATCCAGTGGAAATTTTAGACTACAGAATATAATTGGCAGGAAAATGGGCCTAGAATATGTAGATATTCTCAGTGAACTCTTTCGAAGAGGACTCAAACTTCTTCTAGCGGATATTTTAGCACAGCTCAGTGGTATGGACTTAATCAAGTAAGTATTATTACTTTGAGTGTATTATCACTGACTGAACATTTTTGTTATGTGGCTCTACACCAGTGTTGTACTTCATCATAAAAGGGTGTCTGAGGTAGCGTTCACTGTTGTTCAGTGGAGATAATGACTTTAGCCTGAGAGGTGGTATTTTACTGCCTATGTGCTGTTGAGTGACAAATGCATTTAAGCCAGCTCTTGCAAATTTTGTATTTGTACTATTAGAAAATTATTTCTATTAGATGAGGATCTTTGTTCCTCTCAGTTCTGAAATTTATAACATGTAAGTTACATCTTTCAGGCTTAACTATAAAACAATAGCCTAGTTCCAGTCTAATAGGCATTGTGATTTTCGTCACATCTGAAAATACAAGATAACTTCTATTCTTTTTACCATTTTGATGCAGGATTCTCCTAAGTGTGACAGCAATGAAAATTGTAGAAACCCACAAACTGGGATCTGACTATGATTGTTTCTTGGGAACTTTGTGTTCTTTTCTGCTAAAAGGAGTTTGTCCTAGAGTATTTTGAAATTTGTCTACAACCTTTACCATATAGACTACTGACATGTTGCTGTGTACCATAGGGGCAAGTCCCTTGATGCGTACAGATAATTATGAAAAAGTGCAAAGCAGTGTTTTTTAAGCCTGAATATACTTTGCATTACTTAGTATGGCATTTTTAAAAACATGCAGAAGCTGGGGCCCCTTTTTAAACCAGGTAAGTAAGGATTAGACCTTGGTCATCCTTAAATCTTAAAGTGCACCAGACAATTCTAAAATGCAACCAGGTTTTGAGAACCACTGATAATATTATTTATTGTCTTCCCTTTTTTTTTTTTTTTGGCATTATTAATGTTTTTGTAATATATTTTTCTTAGCTCTTTGTGATATTTTAATTGTAACTATTTACTTTTGCAGTGTAGCTAAAGTGAGTACAACTTGGAAGAAGATTCTAGAAGATGATAAGGAGGCATTCCAATTGTACAATAAAGCAATGCAAAGAGTTTCTGTAAGTCTTCATAGTGAATATTTTCCTTTTAAAATATACTGATAATAGGAGAGAGAAATAAGAAAGATAATAGGTAATCTGGAAGCTTTTACATTCACAAAGTACTTGAGCTTTTCACTAGAGCTCATTTAGGAAAAAAAAATCAAAGCTAACAAGAAAAGAATCTAACCACAGTCATTTCTTTGATTTTCCCTAGAAATGTAATGTCTGAAAGTAACAAGATATAACTTTTGGAAAATTTGGAAAAGTATTTTATTTGCGTTCTTGCCTATTAAAAAATGAGCAACAAAAAAAGGCCCGTTATCGTCAAGTTGATTCTGACTCATTGCCACTCTATAGGGCAAAATAGAACTTCCCTATAGGATTGCCAAGGCTGTAATCTTTTTTTTTTTTTACATTTTATTGTGCTTTGGGTGATAGTTTACACATTAGTTTTCCATTCAACAACTTATATACATTTTGTTTCGTGACATTTGTTACAGTCCCCTCAATGGAATAGCACTCTTTCCACTTCCTCACTGGCTCCCTGTTTCCATTCACCCATCTTTCCTGTCCCTTCTTGCCTTCTAAAGTTTGTTTTTGGGTAAATGCTGCCCTTTTGGTTTTGTATGAACAATTGTTCTGAGGGGTACGTTCCTCGCAGGTATTATTGTTCACTTATAGGCCTATTGCTTGGCTGAAAGGTGATCTGCAGGAGTAGGTTCAATTCTAGGTTTGAAGGGTGTCTTAAGAGTCTTAGGGATTCTACCAGTTTCAATTAGACCAGTAAGTCTGGTCTTTTTTATTTTTATTTATTTTTTTTTAATTTTGTGTTACATTTTTCTCCCACTCTGTCTGGAACCTTCTGTTGTGATCCTGATCAGAATGGTTGGTACTGGTGTCCCAGTACCATTTAGTTCTTCTAGACTCAGGCTAGTGGAGACTGATTCTTGTGGCCTATTAGTCCTTTGGACTAACTGTTTCCTTTTTTATTTTCTTCACTCTTCTCTGCTCTGTATGGGAAAAGACCAATAGTTAAATCTGAGATGGCCACTTGCGAGCTTAAGACCTCAGTCAGTACTCACCAAAGTAGGATTTAGAACACTGTCTTTATGGACCTATGTTATGCCAGTTGAACTAGATGTCTCTCAAGACTATATACTGAGCCTTCAAGCCCAGTTACTCAGTCCCTCAGGGTGTTTAGTTATGGCTAAGAGGTTTTCATAACTTTGTCCCTTTTATGTTTTACTATATACATAGGTTATGTTTGCAGTAAATTATCAACATAGTGAAGATCTTTCATGTAGGAGGGCATGTGTGTACTTTCAAAGTAGTAACTTTGGAGGTATTTGAAAATCAAAATCAGTACAAATTAAAAGTTAAGGCCTTTGAGTTGGACAAACTTATTAGGTCCAAATTTACTGCTGGGACTCAACTAGCTGTGTAATTTTAGTCTATTACTCCTTAATCCTCCAAGTTCAATTTATTTGTTGATAAACTGGTATGTATTAATTATGGAGAATTTTCTGATCTGAAAGGTTTTCAAAGCTGTTCTTAATGTTGAGGTGATACTAAAAGTGATTGTTCTGGTAGCACCGTGGCTAAGACACTTGCCTGCTAACCAGACGGCTGACGGTTCAAACCCACCAGCCACTCCTCGGAAGGAAGGTTGGGCAATCCTACTTCCGTAGTGATACTGCCTGGGAAACCCAAGGAGGGGTCGCTATGAGTCAGGTTTGACTCGAGGGCACATAACAACAACATAACAAAAGTGATTGTTGCCATCTAGTGGTTGTGGGAAGAATAAACTTTCATTCTGACACGGGATAATTAGAAAGCGTAGTAAGTGCTGTGTGGACTAAGCATGTAAAGTGGTTTTTCTCAAGTTTTCTGGTTCACAATGTCTGCAGAATTAGTGTTAGCTATCAGGCTTCAAATATCTGAATGGTTATATGTTTGTTTAATGCAGGTATATTGGGTATGGGGTAAATCTCTTACATTCTAATTTGCCCTTTGTTATATATACAAACATAAAAATTCCTGATTGCTGAATATAAATGAAATCATTATTTAAGTCCAATAAAACTTTTTTTTTTTTTAATTAGGGAAACGCTATTAAATTTTCACCACATGCTTCGACCAGGGAGCATACTATGTTCAGAACACCGTTAGCTTCTGTTCAAAAATCAGCAGCCCAGACTGTCCAGAAAAAAGATACTCGAATGAAGTTATCCAATCGAGGTGATCAGGAAGGTTCTACTTATAGCCGACACAGTGAGTTCTCTGAGGTAATTTTTGATTTATTCATAAGTTAGAACCATGGATCATTGATTGGGAAAAGGAGTTAGGGAGAGGAAAAAAGAACTGTTAAGGTCAAACTGTCACTTGACCTTAGATAAGGTTGACTAATTTCTTCCCCTACCATGTTTGCATATCTGATGAGAATTGTCATTTAAATTGTATTAATTTTAATTAGCACTATTAGGACCTGTTAATGAGGGGACATTCTTATATCTGTCCCTCATTCTAAAGTATATAATAAAATTTAAGGATTGCCATAAGTCGAGATTGAATTGATGGCAACTGACAGTAGTGATAGTTTCTGTCTTAAATGTTCATGATATAATTACTGTAATACAGTATGCAGATAAATTCAAAAAGCATTTCTTGAGCATCTGTGTGTATCAGGTACTAAATAGATAAAATTGTGGCCTTGCTAGACTTACAATCCAGATCTGGAAATAGCTGCACAAAAATAAATGCCGTATGTGATCAACCAAATCCAAAACCAAACCAATTGCCTTTGAGCCAGTTCCAGCTTGTGGTAACCCTGTGTATTGCAGAGTTGAACTGCTCCATAGGGTTTTCAGTGGCTTGATCTTTCAGAAGTGGATCGCCAAGCCTTTCTTCCAAGGTGCCTCTGGGTGAATTTGAACTCCTAACCTTCCAGTTTGTAGCCAGATGCTTAACTGTGCCACCCAGGATTTTTTATAATGTGATGTCAAAAAAAACCAAATTGACTGCCATTGAGTTAATTCCAACTCATAGTGACCCTCATTGGGATTCCCAGGCTGTCAATCTTTATGGAAGCAGACTGCCTCATCTTCCTTAGGTTGAGCGGCTGGTGGGTTTGAACTACCAGCTTTTTGGTTAGCAGTCAAATGCTTTAACCACTATACTATGAGAGCTCCTGTGTAATGTGATAGGTGCTATAAAAAGCAGTAGAAGTGAGAGAACAACCAATTCTTGAGATTAGGAAGACTTCACTAAACGGTGACATTTAAGTTAGGCATTGATTCATGAGTAGACATTCATGAAGTAAATACATTTAAAGAAGCAGTAGGAAATAGCCACTGGAACCCATAGAACAGTAAGCTCCTTACGGTTAGGACTTTTCTTACGTTTAAAGTTGGTGATTTGTACATATATTGGGCAAGGGAGGTAGAGGTGAGTAAGTTTTTGAAAATTTAGGTTTCTTATCCAGTACTTTCATGTTTTGTACTTCATAGTGCTAGTGTACCCTTCATGGTTTTATTAATTAAATTACTGTATTTTTATGCAAATAAAAATGTGTATTAAACATGCTTGTTGGTTTGTTTGTTTTGCAAATCCCACACCCATTTGTGCGTTAAGTTTCCTGTGCATGTTATATGCATGTGCACATTATGTCCAAGGGTGTATTCTGCAAAAATATGCTACATTCCATACTTAAATTGGTTAATGGATCATTTTCTTTCTAGGTTGCAAAGACTTTGAAAAATAGTGAAAGTCTCAAAGCCTGTGTTCGCTGTAATTCACCTGCAAAATACGATAGCTACCTACAACGGGCCACCTGCAAACGAGAAAGCTGTGGATTTGATTATTGTACAAGATGTCTCTGTGATTATCATACTACCAAAAACTGTTCAAATGGCAAACCTCTAAAAGCAAGTTGTAAAATGGCACCTCTACCTGGTACTAAAAAGAGCAAAAAGAATTTACGAAGATTGTAATCTCTTATTATTGTAATTGACATGAAGATTAGTTAAAAGATGTTAGGTTTTAATTTATAAAAAATAAATATATTGTGGATTTCAGTTTTATATTGAAATTGATGTGGTATGTGGGGCATACTTCCCAGTGAACAAAGATGGCATACAACTTCATGAAACAGTTTATAATTGAATGTGAATAAATTAAAAAATTTCACTATAGATCAGAAAATTTAATATTTTAAAAAAGGAAATATGGTTAGCTGTAATTATTGATATTTATGATTCTGAGGGTAAATAGATTAAATAAAGGAAGGCTGTAGAATTTTACCTGGACAATCTGAAATTTAAATCTTCATTACATTGATACATTTTATTTGCCCTACCAAATTAATACCAATTGAAATATTAGCTTCTGGAATCTGTTAATGTCAGTGTTTATCACCTTTCTTAAACCTCTTTTTCAGTGTATATTTCCTCAAAAAAAAAAATAGCCTTTATAATATCTTACTTGTTTTCCTTATCTTTGAAGTCTGTGTTTTAATATTTTTGTATATATGTAAATATTTCTGTATTTTTATATGTGAAAGTATGAAAATTCTGTGATTTTATGCATATACAAGCATTATACTTTTTGCAAACCACGTTAACCAACCCTTCATACCAACCCTTCATACCTTAGTTTCCTATGCACATGCTTTTTTTTATGTGGGTGTGTTATATGTGAAAAATATAGTATGTATTTTGTATATACATGTGGAAATAAACTTTGTACCTGTTATGAATAGAATTATTATAAATTTAATAAATGATATGTACCTTTTATTTTGATAAACATCTTCATTCTGGAAACAGCTAAATTAAGAGGGTTAAATGCTTAGTTGCTAACCTGAAAGTTGGCCATTCGAATCTATGCTCCAGGGAAGAAAGACCTGATTGATTATCTTTTGTGAAGATTGACACAGTAGCCGCAACAGTGAACTCAAGCTAGGGACAATTGTGAGGATGGTGTGGGACCAGGTAGTGTTTTGTTCTGTTATACATAGCATTGCAATGAGTTGAAACCAACTCAACAGCACCTAACAACAATGAAGATTAGTCCCCTGCCCCCAAAAGCCAAACCCATTGCCATTTAGTCAATTCTGTCTCATACAGCCCTATAGAACAAATAGGGTTTCCAAGGCCTTAAATCTTTAAAGAAGTACATTGGCTTGTCTTCCACTGAGCAACTAAAGGGTTCAGACTTCAGACCTTTTAGGTAGCAGCCAAGCAGTTAACCACTGTGCCACCAAGGTTCATTCAGTTAAAATGGCAACCTAGGAAACCTATGGGGCAGTTTACTCTGTCGTGGGGTTACTATGAGTTGAAAATCAATTAAATGGCACTTAAAAACTACCACTGCTTTTGTGTCTGGAGGACATTGAGTGGATCCTTGTCTCAAGGGGTTCCTGGGCTCCATTGAGTATTTTTTCCCCTACCCACAGTGTCTTAATTCAGTCAGTTGAGGGGCTGGATCTTGAAATAAGCTTTAGATAGCAAACACTTCATACTTGCATGTTAATTCACTAAACCAGTTGGACTACCTGGGTTAAACAGCCAAATACTAGAAAGACTGGAAATGTGTGGAATCATGCTATCTTTGTCTGCAATCAGTGTGCTAATAAGCAAGAGCCCAGGGCAAGAACAAGTTTGCTTTTGTTTCATTTAATCCCATAATTTCCAAATTGCTTGGTTTGAATTTAAAAAGTCACAAGGGATTGAATTGAAACAAAAAGCTCCCTGAGGACTAAAGGGTAGGCCTTAACAGATCCTCTCAACAGGGCTTAAATGTAAGGACTTTGTCCCTCGAACCTTGCAGTAGAAGCCTGAGGTAGAGGACTTAATGGAAAATGGATTTCTGGGTGTGGCTTTTTTCTAATGACATGAACTCCAGTAAAATTAATGGTAGACTCCCTAAGGGTTTTGTTGTGTGTGTGTGTGCACATGTGTGCTTAAAGCAGCTGTGTTAATTGCTGTCCTGTAGATTTTCACTCATGGTGATCCCATGTGTTACAAAGTAGAAATTCCCCATAGGATTTTCTTGGGTGTAGTTTTCAAAGAAGCACATCACCAGGCCTTCCATGGTACCTTTAGGTGGATTCAAACTGCCAACATTTAGCTTAACCGTTGAGTGCAAACTGTGCCACCTGGGGACATCTTTAAGCAGCTTTATTCAGGTAAAATTGATGCAAAATAGACTGCATATGTAAAGTACATGGTTTGATGTTTTTGACATATGCATTCACAAAATCACAACAATAAAGGTGTAGTTAAAGTGATGTGTCATCAACTTGGCTGGTCCTGATTTTGAGTGGCTGGGTAGCTGCATGTAGTTATTTCCCATGATGAGACTGGCAATCAACTCCATGGTAGAATCTGCCGTGAGCACCTGAGTCCTGAGTAGCTAGTTTAGGGATGTGGCCTGCTTCTGGTATATAAGGAGAAGCTTTGGGAATGGTCTGCAGCTTTTTGGCATGCTTGGACCCTGCATATAGGCAAGTCTTCATTCAGCAACCTGCCATGCTCTGCTGATCTTGGGACTTTTCGGGAATTGAATTCGTGTCCTGCCGTGTAGTTTGATAATTTTGTTAGTGTGCCTTTTTACTTGTCAACCTTGGGTTTGCCAGCCTCAGCAGCCAGCAGCTGCCTGAGTTAATAAAAAGCCTCCAGCTTCAATGCTCCAGGAGCAAGAGGCAAAGCTGAAGAGCTGGCACTTTGAACTCGAACTTCTAGCCTCCTAAACTGTAAGAGGATAAACTCCTGTTTGTTAAAGCGACCCATTAGTGGTATTTTCTGTTAGAACAGCATGAAGTAACCAAAACATCAGCCCCCAGGTTGGTTCCTATCCCTTTGTAATCCAGTCTGTCCACAGGCAATCAATCACTGATCTATTAGCTTTCTGTCACTGTAGATTAGTTTGTCTTTTACACAATTTATATTCTGATTTCACTGAAAATAATTTTGAGGTTCATTTTTATTGTAAATAGTACACCGTTGACACTTGTCTGTCAGTTTGTTGTACTGTGGTGGCTAGTGTATTGCTGAGGCTGGAGGCAGTGACACCAGTATTTCACATACCAGCAGGGTCATGCATGGTGGACAGGTTTCAGCGGATCTTCCAGACTAAGACAAATTTGGGAGAAAGACAAGACTAAACATTTCTGAAAGAATTGGTCAGTGAAAACCTTATGAATAGCAGTGAAACATCATGTGATATATTACTGGAAAACTTTATGAACAGCTATGAAACACTGATACAGAGCTGGAAGATGAGCCCCTTAGGTTGGAAGGCACCTCAAAATATGACTGGGGAAGAGCTGCCTCCTCAGAGTAGAGTCGACTTTAATGATGTGGATGGAGTAAAGCTTTTGGGACCTCCATTTGTTGATGGGTCACAACTCAAAATGGGAAGAAACAGCTGCAAACATCCATTAATAATTAGAATGTGGGATATATGAAGGATGGATCTAGAAAAATCAGAAGTTGTGAAAAATGAAATGGACTGCAAAAAGATCTATATCCAAGGCATTAATGAGGTGAAATGGGCTGATATTGCCCCTTTTGAATCAGACAGTAACATAGTCTATGAGGAGAATGACAAAATGCATTGAACATTAAAAAGAATGTTTCAAGGCCCATCCTGAAGTATGCTGTCAGTGGTAGGATAATATCCATACACCTAAAAGGAAGACCAGTAACATATCACACGGTGTTTCACGCCTATTCATAAGGTTTTCATTGGCCAATTTTTTCAGAAGTGGATGGCTCTGTCCCTCTTCCCAGTCTGTCTAAGTCTGGAAGTTCCACTGAAACCTGTCAACCATAAGTGACTCTGCTGCTATGTGAAATACTAGTGGCGTGGCCTCCACCTCACAGCAACACACAAGCTACCACAGTATGACAAACTGACATATGAGTGGTGAAAGTGGGCAAAGACATGGAATTGGAAAACCAAAAGGGAAGAACTTGGGATTTCTCAAGCTGAAAGAACAGAAGAAAAAATACTAAGCCTTGAGTTGCAATATTGGAAGATTCTATGGGAAAAATATGGAATGATGTAGGAAGCATAAAGAGAAGATAGAAGGAATACACAGAGCCACTGTACCAAAAAAGAATTGGTCAACATTCAATCATTTCAGGAGGAAGCATATGATCAAGAAAAAATGGTCTTGAAGGAAGAAGTCCAAGTTGCACTAAAGGAACTGGCAAAAACAGGGCTCCAGAAATTGATGGAATACTCATTGACATGTTTCAACAAATGGATGCAGCCCTGAAAGTGCTTACTTATCTATGCCAGGAAATTTGGAAGACAGCTACTTGGTCAACTGACTGGAAGATCCATATTTGTGCCCATTCCAAAGAAAGGTGATCCTAAAAGAATGTGGAAATTATCAAAAAATATCATCAATATCACACGCAAGTAAAATTTTGCTGAAGATAATTTTTAAAAAGTTGCAACAGTAAATGGACAGGGAATTTCCAGAAATGCAACCTGGATTCAGAAGAGGATGTGGAACTAAGGATACCATTGCTGATGTCAGATGGATCTTGGCTGAAGGCAAACAATACCAGATGGATGTTTACCTGTAAATTGTTGACTATGCAAAGGCATTTGATTGTGTGGATCAGAACAAATTATGGATAGCATGGTGAAGAATGGGAATTCCAGAGCACATAATTGTGTTCATGAGGAACCTGTAGTTCAAACAGAATAAGGGAGTACCACATGGTTTAAAATCAGGAAGTACAGTCGCCAGAGTTGTATGCTTTAACCATATTTATTCAATCTATTTGCTGATCAAATAATCTGAGAAGCTGGGGTATATGAAGAAGAACATGGCATCAGGACTGGAGTAAGATTAATTAAAAACCTGCGATATGCAGATAATACAACCCTGCTTGCTGAAAGTGAAAAGGACTTGAAGCACCTACTGATGAAGATCAAAAACTACAGTCTTCACTATGGATAACACCTCAACACAAAACAAAAATCCCGACAACTGGGCCAATAAGCAACATCACAATAAATGGAGAAAAGATTGAAGTTGTCAGGGATATCATTTTACTTGGATCCACAGTCAATGCCTATGGAAGCAGCAGTCAAGAAATCAGATGTCGTATTGCACTGGGCAAATGTGCTGCAAAAGACTTTTTTAAAGTGTTTAAAGAGCAAAGATGTTGCTTTGAAGGCTAAGGTGTGCCTAACTCAAGCCATGGCACTTTCAATCACCTTTATGAAGGAGCTCTGTTGGTGTAGCGCCAAAGGCACTTGACTGCTAACCAGAGGTTGGAGGTTCAAACCCATCAGCCACTCCACATATGGAAGATTGGGCAATCTACTTCTGTAAAGATTTATCTCCTTAGAAACCAAAAGGGGGTTACTATGAATCAGAATCAACTTGATGACAGTGAGTTTGGTTTGTTTTTTTTATTTTCATATGCATATGAAAGCTGGACAATGAATAAGGAATACCAAAGAAGGATTGCTGCCTTTGAATTATGGTATTGGTGAAGAATACTGAAAATACCATGGACTTTCAGAAGAACGAAGAAACCTATCATGGAAGAAGTGCAGCCGGAATGATCCTTGGAAACAAGAATGGCCAGACTTTGTTTCACCTACTTTGGTCATGTTATCAGAAAGGACCATTCCCTGGAGAAAGGATATCATGGTTGGTGAAGTAGAGGGTCACAGTGAAAAAGGGAAGACTCTCAACAAGATGGATTGGTACAATGGCTGCAAAGATGGGTTCCAGTATAGCAAGGATTGTGAGGATGGTGCATGAATGGGCAGTGTTTCATCTGTTGTTCATAGGGTCGCTGTGACTCAGAGCCAATTTGATGGCACCTAACAACAACAAAAAGGAAGGCTAATTAATACTATTATCCAAATTTACACACCAAGTATTGAAGCCAAAGATGGAAAAACTGAAGATTTTTACCAGCATCTGCAGTCTGAAATTGATGAAAGGTGCAATATAGATGTATTGATGATCACTGGTGATTGGAATGCAAAAGCTGGAAACAAAGAAGAATCATTGGTAGTTGGAAAATATGGCCTTTGTGATAGAAATATCACTGGAGATTGCATGATAGAATTTTGCAAGACCAACGACTTATTCATTGAAAATACCTATTTTCAACAACATAAGCAACAGCTATACACATGGACCCTGCCAGATGGAATACACATATCAGATCGACTACATCTGTGCAAAGAGGCAATGGAGAAGCTCAATGTCTTCCCTCAAAACAAGGCCAGGAGCTGACTGTGGAACAATTGCATCAATTACTCATATGCAAGTTCAAGTTGAAGCTGAAGACAATTAAGTCCATGAGAGCCAAAATATGACCTTGATATATCCCACCTGAATTTAGAGACCATCTGAAGAACAGATCTGACTCATTGAACATCAATGACTGAAAACCAGACGAGTTGTGGGATGACATCAGTAACATCATACATGAAGAAAGCAAAAGATCATTAAAAAGACAGGGAAGGTAGGGAAGACCAAATGGATGTCAGAAGATACTCTGAAACTTGCTCTTGAATGGAGAGTAGCTAGAGCAAATGGAAGAAATGATGAGATAAAAAGCTGAGTAGAATTCAAAGAGTAGTTTGAGAGGATGAGGTAAATTATTATAATAAAATATTCAAAGACCTGGATTGAGTTAGAAAACTAAAAGGGAAGAACATGCTCAGCATTCCTCAAGCTGAAAGAACTGAAGAAAAATTCAAACCTCAAATTGCAATATTGAAGGATTCTATGGAAAAAATATGAGCTCTGGTGACATAGAGAGTAAGGCATGTATGTGGATGTTAACCAGAAGGTCTGTGGTTCAAAGTCACCTGCTACTCCATGGCAGGAGGATGAGGCAATCTAATTCATAAATATTTACAGCCTTGGAAACCCAATGGGGGTTGCTATGAGTTGGAATAGATTTTATTGCAAAATATTGAACGATGCAGGAAGCATCCAAAGAAAATGGAAGGAATGCAGAGTCACTGTACCAAAAAGAATTGGTCAATGTTCAACTACTTCTGGAGGTTGCTTATGATCAAGAACCAATGTTATTGAAGGAAGAAGTCCAAGCTGCACTGCAGGAATTGGCAAAAATGGGGCTGTGGGAATTGATGGAATACCCATTGAGACATTTCAACAAAGGGATGCAACCCTGGAGCTACTTACTCATCTATGTCAGGAAATTTGGAAGACAGCTAGCTGGCCAACTGACTGGAAGAGATCCATATTTGTGCGCATTCCAGAGAAAGGTCATCCAACCAAACCAAACCCAACCCACTGCCATCAAGTCAATTCTGATTCATAGTGACCCCCACTGGGTATCTGAGGCAGTAAATATTTATGGAAGTTGATTGCCCAGTCTTCCTTCCAAGGAGTGGCTGGTGGGTTTCAACTGCCAACCTTCTGGTCAGCAGTCAAATGCCTTATGCACTATGCCACCAGAGGTGTATTTTTAAGTTTTTAAGACCAGTGCAAAATATTTTCCAAATTGGCTGTACCATTTTACATTTCTATGGACAGAGTTCTAGTTCCTTCACATTCTCAACAATTCTTGTTATAGTGAGTCTTTAATTTAGTCATTCTCACCTTCCATGAAGTAGATCAGGGTTCGATTCCCAGCCAGTGCACCTCATACACAGCCACACTTTCTGTGTTAAGATTAGATCTTTTCATGGACCCTAAGGCATGCAATTGCTTGGCCTAGAATCAATGCTGGCTTAGACATATGATGACAAGCCACCTTGGAGCTGTCTAAGAGTCCTGAGTAGTTCAAAGGGTTAAGCACTTGACTGCTAGCCTTAAAGTTGAAACTTAGAACCCACCCAGAAGCACTTCAGAAGGCAGGCCTGGCGCTCTGCTTTCAAGAGACCACAGCCTTAAAAGCTCCATGAAGCAGTTCTACTTTGTATGCATAGGGGCGCTATGAATCAAGATCAACTTGTGTGCAACTAACAAGCTGTGTAGAGTGTTTCTTTACAAAAAAAGCCTTATACTCCCAGGCCAAAATTGTTTTGGAACTGGTGTGATCATCCAAATGGATGACTTCAAGCCTGCTACTTGTTGGAAAGTGGATCAATTACAAAAATTAAAAAGGAAAAAAGAAACCCAAACAAAACTCATTGTCATTGAGTTGAGTCTGACTCATGGCAACTCCATATATTACAGAGTAAAACTACTCCATAGGGTTTTCTTGGTTGTAATCTTTACAGAAGGAGATCACCAGGCCTTTCTTCATGGTGTTGCTGGAATAGGTTCAAACCACCATCGTATATATTAGTACCAAACCAAAACCAAACTCGCTGCCGTCGAGTCAGATCCAACTCATAGTGACCCTTCCTTGAGTTTCTGAGGCAGTATCACTACGGAAGTAGATTGCCTCATCTTCCTTCCGAGGAGTGGCTGGTGGGTTTGAACCACCAGCCTTCTAGTTAGCAGTCAAATCCTGATGTTAATATTTTCATGGTTAATGTGGCATATATGATATTTTTAAAAAATGTATATTTTTTTTTACAGAAAACCACAGTATTGGCCTTACTGAAACTTCTTCCTTTGTGTTATGGCATCCAGGGAGACCTTTCCTGTTATGTGGGTTGAATTTAAATAAAATCTACTTCAAAAGATTCCACAATGTGGTTCATGTGCCAATACCTGACTGCATTCAGAAGGGCTTTAAACCCAAACACAGTCTGAGCTGAAATCTGGTCTAACTTCAAAATAATTCCCTTTCCCAGCTCCTCTGGTCAAGCTAGGAAGTAATCCGTCTTCTCAGATGCTCATTCTTGGCCACCTTAACATAATGACGGGACCAACTGGCATCTCTGACCATTTGGTGTGAATATTTAACAACAAATGCTTCACTGGTGCCTTTATTCTAGTGATGGAAGTACAGGTTAGGCAGGCCTTGTGAATTAAAAAATAATAATAAAGACCAAACTCACTGGAGCCAAGTCGGATCCTACTCATAGTAACCCCTCCTTGGGTTTCCAAGGCGGTATCACTACAGAAGTAGATTGCCCAACCTTCCTTCTGAGGAGTGGCTGGTGGGTTTGAATTGCCAGCCTTCTGGTTAGCAGTCAAATGTCTGAGGCACTATGCCACCAGAGCTCCTTGGGGATTATATTTTAGTGTTTCTACCAGATCTCACAGGAGCTCTGGTCGCACAGTAGTTAAGGCATTCAGCTGCTAACCAAAACGTCAGTGGTTCAAACCCACCAGCTACTCTGTGGAAGAAAGACAAGATAGTCTGCATCCATAAAGATTTATAGCCTTGGAAAGCCTATGGGACACTTCTACTCTGTCTGAAAGGATCACTGTGAGTCAGAATGAACTCAATGACAGTGGGTCTAGACCGGATCTCAACTGTGTTTTGGAGATACTCAGTGGCAGCCAAACATATTCTGCTGAAATAATTACTGGATGACTATAGCAGCACTGAAGCCTAGCTTGTCATTGCTATGTATCTAATTTACTTACTCATTTTTTTTTGTTTAGTTGTTAGTTTATTTATTTATTTATTTTGATTTGGGTGAAAAATTACAGAGCAAATTTACTTTCCATACAGCAGTTCACATACACTTTGTCTCATGACATTGACCACAATTTACCACAATGCAACAGCTCCCCTCCCACTTCCTCCCAATAGTTATCTCTTCCCTGTGTCCATACCTCCATTCACTCCTGCCCCTTGAACTGTCTCCCTGTGCATAAACAGCCCTTTTTTCTCCTACGATTGTTCTCTCCAAGGATGTACCTACCTCAGGTAAATGTTCAACTCCTATGCCTGTCTTTTGTTTGGCTGGAAGCCACAGGCATGGGTTCAGTTCCAGACCTGAAGGGCATCTAGGGGCCATAGTCTTCACCCAAGTCAATACTTATCTCTACTTATCTAACAGTATTCTCTCCCCTCCCCTCCCACCCCTGGTAAACAACAAAGAATATTTCCTTCCATAGATAAACCTTTCCTTGACTTTTATAACGGACTAATACAATATTTGTCCTTTTGTGATTGACTTATTTCACTCAGCATAATGTCCTCCAAGTTCATCCACGTTATGCAGTGTTTTGCAGATTCTACATTATTGTTTAGCGTTGCATAGTATTCCATTGTCTATGTACCATAGTTTGGTTATCCATTCCTCAGTTGATGGACACCTAGGTTGTTTGCATCTTTTGGCTATAGTAAATAGTGCTGTGATGAACATGGGTGTGCATGTCTGTTCTTGTCATGGTTCTCACTTCTTTAGGATATATACCTAGTAATGGAATGGCTAGGTCAAATGGTATTTCTAATTCTAACGTTTGAAGGAATCACCATACTGCTTTCCACAGTGGTTGTACCATTTTACAGTCCCACCAGCAGTGTGTGAGAGTCCCCATCTCTCCACATCCTCACCAGCATTTGTTATTTTCTGTCTTATTGAACTTTGCTACTAGTGCTGGAGCAACATGGTATCTCATCGTTGTTTTGATTTGCATCTCTCTAATGGCTAATGATCGTGAGCATTTCTTCACATGTTTGTTGGCCACCTGAATATCCTCCTTGGTGAAGTGTCTATTCATGGCTTCTGCCCATTTTTTAATTGGATTATTTGTCTTTTTGTTATTGAGGTGTTGAGTTTTCTATAAGTTCTAGAGATAAGTTCCTTGTCAGACGTATCGTTGCCAAATATTTTTTTCCCAATCTGTAGGTTCTCTTTTGACTCTGTTGGAGAAGTCTTTGGAAGCACATAAAAATTTAATTTTTAGAAGGTCCCTTCATCTAGTTTCTCTTCTGCTGTTTGTTCATTTTGGGTTATGCTTGATAGTCTATTTATGCCATATATTAAGGCCCCTAAATTTGCCCCTAGTTTTTCCTTGAGAAACTCTATAGTTTTAGGTTTCACATTTAAGTCTTTGATCCATCTGGAGGTAGTTTTTGTGTACGGTGTGGGGTACAGATCTTGTTTCATTTTTCTGCAAATTGATTTCCAGTTTTCCCATCACCATTTATTAAACAAACATTCTCTTCCCCATTTAATGGATTTTGGCCCTTTGTCAAAGATCAGCTGACCACAGGTCAATGGTATTTCTGGGTTCTCAATTCTATTCCACTGGTCTATGTCTCTGTTATTATACCAATACCAGGCAGTTTTGACTACTGTGGTTGTATAGTAGGTTTTGAGATCCAGCAGTGTGAGACCGCCTACTTTTTTGTTCTTCTTCAATAGTGCTTTGCTTATCTGAGGTCTCTTTCCTTTCCATATAAAGTTAGTGATTGGTTTTTACATATTCTTAAAAAATGTTGATGGGATCTGGATTGAGATCGCATTGAATGTATAGATTGCTTTGGGTGGAATTGACATTTTCACAATGTACAATCTTCCTATCCATGAGCATGGAATGTTCTTCCATTTGTGTAGATCTCTTATGTCTTCTTGAAGTAATTTTTTATAGTTTTCTTTGTATAGTCTTTGATAGCTATGGTAAATGGTATTGATTTCCTTAGTTCTTTTTCAGCAATCTCTTTGCTGGTGTAGAGGAATCCAACTGATTTTTCGATGTTGATCTTGTATCTTGCCAGGATGCTAAATCTCTCAATCAGTTCCAGTAGATTTTTGACTGAGTCTCTTGGGTTTTCTAGGTATAGGATCATATCATCAGCAAATAGGGATAGTTTGATTTCTTCCTTACCAATT
>NW_006921688.1:9190207-9198539 GCF_000298275.1 Orycteropus afer afer | reverse complement strand
CTTCCTCCCCATAGTTACCTCTTCCCTGTGTCCTTCCCTCCATGCACTTCTGCCCCCTGAGTTTTCTCCTTGTGCATACACAGCCCTTCTATTCTCTCATGATTCTTCTCTCCAAGGAGTGTAGCTACCTAATATAAATGTTCAGCTTGTATGCCTGTCTTTTGTTTGGCTGGAAGCCACAGGAGTGGGTTCAATACTACACCAGAAAGACAGCTAGGGGCCATAGTCTCAGCGTGTCCACCAGGCTTTATGAGACCAGCAAAACTGGTCTCCCCCCTCCCCTTTTCTTTTTTTTTTCTTTTTTAATGATTTTGAGTTTTGTTCTACATTGTTCTCTGACTCTATCCAGGATGTCCTACATAGATCCTGGTCTAAATGGGTGACAGTGGTAGTTGGTCACCATCTAGTTCTTCTGGTCTCATAGTCATGTAGTCTGAAGATCACGTGGTGTACCAGTCCCTTGGACTAATTGTTTCCATGCATTTTGATTTTTTTTTTTTTTTTTCTGATTGATCCCTTTCCAAAGAAGTATTCAGGTATTTGTCTTCAATCTCATTAATTCTGTCTTCCTGTGCATCGATTCTACTCCTTTGCCCTTTCAATGTGTTATCTAATTCTGACAATTTACTATTAGTCTTCTGGATTTCTATCTGTAGATTTAGAATCACTTCTAATATTTCATTTATTTTGTCATTTTGTTCTTGTATTTTTTTTTCAAAATTGTTCTAGGGTTTTCTCTGTGTTTTCCTTGATCTGTCTCTCAATCTTTTGAAGATACCTAAATATAATTCTTTTGAATTCCTTATCAGAGAGTTGCAATGCTGCTTCTTCCTCAGTCATGTGTTCTGGGTCTGTATCCTGTTCCCTTGTTTCTACCACTTTATCCTGCTTCTTTGTGTGGACTGTGATGGTCTATTGTCTCCGAGACATTGTGGCATTGTTGTATTTAGATCTCTATTAATTGTTAGTTGTTTGTGAAGAGCAGCCAAGGGTGAGTCATGCTCTTCTTGGTGGTTGTTTATCATTAACCCATTGGTGGAGAAGGAATAGATGGCTCTCACTCAGTAAGTGAAGCTGCAGGAGGTGTGGGTATAGTTATGTCATATGGGGACTGTTTCTGTCTTCCACCCAGTTAGACAAAAATAACAATTGAATAACCATCAAAAAAGTAAAAGCAAATGGACAAAAAGCACAACAAAAAAATTAACAAGAGAAAAGAAGAAAAAAGAAAACCCTGCAATATCTGGGGAGAGGGCAATAAGGGAAAAAAGGTAGAGAAGAATAATGAAGAAAAAATTGTAAAAATGCAAAAAGAAAAACAAGGAATGAGGATAATCATGGAAAGAAAAAAAACCAGTAACAGGGAAAATATAAAAAGCTGAAAACTAGAACCTGGGAGGGTAAGAATAAAGAATAATAGTAAAAAGGACAAAAGTAATAATAATAGTAGTAGTTTGAAAACAGAATCTGGGAGAATGCTGTCGCTTTAAATATCCAAAATGGTCAAGTCACTTGTAAACATTCAAAATGGCTGTGCCCTCTGGACAGAGAAAAGTCCACAGTTCGGCCCACCTTCCTCTTCGCTGTTTCCCCTTTTATTCCCCAGCCACCAGAGCAGTCCTCCATGCAGTCCTTGGCTAGCAGGGATGATTTTTAGGTTAATTCTTAGATCCTATCACCACTTGGCAATATTCAAGCTGTCTGTGCCATCAGGATTGCTGCCAGACATACTGCTGCCAGTATGTCTCTCTCTTTTTTTTTTTTTGGTATTTTCATGCAAATTCTCCTGCTAATTGGAGTTTAGTCCACTTTTATATCCTTCCCTTCAAGGCTCAGGGGTCCAGGATTATCTTCTGTATATGTGTTAATTGGTTCCCCTTTTCTTTGTTGAAGAGGGTCTGTGCAGTATTTCTGCCTATTCCGCCATCTTACTGGAACTCCTAATTTACTTACTCTTGTATCATGTCTGAGCAGCTCTTAGTTTCCAAGCTCTTGCCCTCACATTCCAAGCCCTCCAAGACCTACAGCTTATTTCCTTGGGGTCCTCCCTGGCCTGTGGAGTGGCAGCAGACAGCTAAGACTGGGGAAAGGGGGGTTGTGGAGGGGGGCACGAGACTGGCAGCAACATCCATGGACAAACTTGACCCCTGGCCTTGCCAGTTGCCCAAGCCCCAGAGCCAACTGTGCCTCTAGTCCAGTGGCTGGGCCCCAGGTCCACTTGAGTTCCAGCCCCAACAGCAGGGCCTTGGAATCCAAAGCACAGTGGTTCTGGGGGCATAGCAGTTCCAAGGGTCCAGTCTCCAGGGCCGCCTGTGTCCTCCTCTTCACATAATGCTGGTTTTGCATAAGGACCTGGACTTTGAAACCTAACTACTGGATAAGTGAAGAATCGATGTACTTCTTTTCTACTCAATTTGTACTGTCAGGTTATAAAATTAACTCCATAGCATAATGTTAAGCTACGATAAAAATGAGAAAACTAAACCTATTGACATCAAGTCAATTCCAACTTATAGCAACCCTGTTGTTGTTGTTGTTTGCCGTCGAGTCGGCCCCGACTCATAGCGACCCCTCCTTGGGTTTCCGAGGCAGTATCACTACGGAAGTAGGATTGCCCAACCTTCCTTCCGAGGAGTGGCTGGTGGGTTTGAACCTAGAGGACAGAATAGAACTACCCTACAGGGTTTCCAAAGCTGTAATCGTTATGGATAAAGAATGCCACATATTTCTCCCATGGAGTGGCTGGTGGATTCAAATCAGCTTTCTGGTTAGCAACTGAGCACTTAGCCACTTCTCCAATAAAGCCCCTTTAAGCTAGGACAGGTAGATACAAAACTGTTTACTTTTTGGCCTCGAGTGTCAAGAACACAAGTCTTATTTTCAACATTTTGCCCATTGTTTGCATTCAAAGTCTAGATCTGCACTGTCCAATGCAGTAGCCACATGGAGCTACTCAGCACTTGAAACATGGCTCATCCAAACTTAGATGTACTGTGAGTGTATCCAAGACTAAATATGGAGAAAGGGAAAATTTTATTCATAATATTTATGCTAACCACATGTCAAAATAATGATATTTTGGATATATTGTTAAATAAAATAATATAAAAATAAATTTTATCTGTTTATTTTTTTAATGTGGCAAATAGAAAATTTAAAATTGCACATGTAGCTTGCATTATATTTCTGTTGGACAGTATCGGTCAAGAGCACACAACAGATAACTACTAGAGAAATTTTTTCTGGCACCACACCTAAATATGTCTTACTATAGTACACTAAGGAGCTCTGGTGGCATAGTATCTAAGGCACTTGACTGCTAACCAGAAGGCTGGCGGTTCAAACCCACCAGCTAATCCTTGGAAGGAAGGTTGAGCAATCTACTTCAATAGTGATATCAACTTGGAAACCCAAGGAGGGGTCGCTATGAGTCAGATCTGACTCGATGGCAGTGAGTTTGGTTTGGTTTGGTTTATAGCGCACTAGTAATAACAATAACAATGACAACAATAGTAAGATGTATTTGGGTGTGGTGCCAGATGTCTTAGTATGCTGGGGAGCTCTTGTGGCATAGTGTCTAAGCCATTTGACTGCTAACCAGAAGGCTGGCAGTTCAAACCCACCAGCCATGCCTCGGAAGGAAGATTGGGTAATCTACCTCCCTAGAGATACCCCCTCAGAAACACAAGGAAGGGTCGCTATGTGTCTAATCAACTTGACAGCAGTGAGTTTGGATTTTGGTTTTGGTATAGTACACTAAGGAACCCTAGTGGTGCAGTGGCTAAAGCCTTGGCTGCTGTGTTAAGTTTTATGTCAACTTTGCTGGCCCTGGTTGTCAATGTCTGGGCAGCTGGATGTAGTTACTCCCCATGATGAGACTGGTAATTAGCTCTATGGTGGAATCTACTGGAGCAGCTGAGTCCCTGCCTTAGGGACGTGGGCTGCCTGCAGTAACTAAAAAGACAGCTTTGGGAAAGGTCTCTGAGGTTTTTGGCATTCTTGGGTCCTGCAAGCAGCTGAGTCTTCTTCTCAGTGACCTGCCACATTGTCTGTTGATCTTAGGGTTGTTCTTGGACCAGTGGCCTGTCGTGTTGTTTGATAATCTTGGAACTGTGCCATTTTACCTGCCCAAGTTAAGAGAAGCCTCCCACTTCAGTGGGCCGGGAGCAAGAGGCAGAGCTAAAGCCCAAGGTTGAGGAAGGCCCCTCAACCAGCCCCTAGAGCCTGGCACTTTGAACTCAGACTTCTAGCCTCCTAAACTGTAAGAGAATAAGTCCCTGTTTGTTAAAGCCACCCATTTGTGGTATTTTTTCTGTTAGAGCAGCACTATAGAACCAAAACAGCTGTTTACCAAAAGGTGGGCCATTCGAACCCACCAGCCACTCCTTGGGAGAAAGATGGGGCAGTAGGCTTCTGTAAAGATTACAGTCTTGGAAATCCTTTGGGGCAGTTCTACTCTGTCCATAGGGTCACTGTGGGTCAAAACTGACTCGATGGCAATAGATTATAGTACCAAAAACACCAAACACCAAACTCACTGCCGTTGGGTCAGATCTGACTCAGAGAGACCCCTCCTTGGGTTTCTGAGGCAGTGTTGTTGTTGTTATGTGCCGTCGAGTTGACCCCGACTCATAGCGACCCCTCCTTGGGTTTCCGAGGCAGTATCACTACAGAAGTAGGATTGCCCAACCTTCCTTCCTAGGAGTGGCTGCTGGGTTTGAACCGCCAGCCGTCTGGTTAGCAGGCAAGTGTCTTAGCCACTATGCTACCAGAGCTCCCATCACTGTGGAAGTGGATTGCCCCTACCTTCCTTCCAAGGAGTAGCTGGTAGGTTTTAACTGCCAGCCTTCTGGTTAGCAGGCCAGTGGCTTAGGTACTATGCTACCAGAGCTCCCATCACTGTGGAAGTGGATTGCCCCTACCTTCCTTCCAAGGAGTAGCTGGTAGGTTTTAACTGCCAGCCTTCTGGTTAGCAGGCCAGTGGCTTAGGTACTATGCTACCAGAGCTCCTAGATTATAGTACAGTAACACTTATATCCTCCTTAACTCCTAAAAATAAGTCAAGTTCTAACTATGGAGATGAGAAGCCATTTACTAGAAAAATAATGGAGTGTTATTGTTGCTGTTAGGTGCCCTCGAGTCAGTTCTGATGCACTGTGACCCTATGCACAACAGAAGGAAATACTGCCTGGTCCCATGCCATCCTCACATTCCTTGCTCGCCTGGAGCCCATCACTGCAGGCACTGTGTCGGTCCATTTCACTGAGAATCTTCCCCTTTTCCTCAGACCCTCCATTTCACCAAGCATGACATCCTTCTCCAGGGACTGGTCCCTTCTGACAACATGACCAAAGTAGATGAGACAAAATCTGGCCATTCTCGCTTCCAAGGAGAATTCCTGGGCATTTCTTCCAGGACAGAAATGACAAAGTAGAATTCATCTCAAGAGAACCGGACACTCCATTCAGGACCCCTAGCACTCACTGTTCTGCAGTAACTCCTCTCTCCACCTCCCTCCTCACCTAGTTTCTGTATCGATCCTCACTCCCAAACCAACAAGTCGCTGCTGTTGCCAATGCCCACCCGATGAGGTCTTTATCCTAGGCACTCAAGAATCCTGGACAGTTTTGCAGTCACAATGAAGGGAATGTCATATTTTCTGTTAGCAATTCATTCCTGAGATCTCGTAGAATAGATTTGTGAACATGCTTTTTGAAATACTGACAAATAGTTTTTAATTAACATTATTTTCATAAAAGTTGTATTTCTGATATTTGTCCCTTAAGATTTTCATTTCCTTTGCACAGTGCCTCTTGGAGGCTCTGATATGTGTAGTCAGCACGAGAGGGGTTTACGTTGTGTTGGCAGCTTAGAGTCTTACACACTATTCTTATGTCTTAGGCCTGGAGGACTTGCTTGCCCTGGTCATTAGCTTGCAAAGTTTTCAAGAACTTCTTTCTCTTCCAGTTGCACTTGACTTTCTTTTCTTCCTGTTCTTCGGTTTTCCACCAGAGGGCATAACAAAACCAGCTAATACACAGTTTGGCGCTGACATTTTCTTTAATATCCGAAGTGAAATTTTGTACTTGTTTAAAATGCTTTCATATCATTATTCTAAGTGTGTGGTTAAGAGTGTTGTGTGTTGTTTGTTATGTGCCACCGAGTCAGACCCGACTCAAAGCGATCCCTCCTTGGGTTTCCGAGGCCGTATCACTACGGAGGGAGCTGTGGTGGCGTAGTGCTTAAGGCACTTGACTGCTCACCAGAAGGCTGGCAGTTCAACCCCCCCAGCCACTCCTCGGAAGGAAGGTTGGGCAATCTACTTCTGTAGTGATACTGCCTCGGAGACCCAAGGACGGGTAGCTATGAGTCGGAGATGACTCGATGGCACATAACAACAACAACATCACTACGGAAGTAGATTGCCCAACCTTCCTTCCGAGGAGTGGCTGGTTAAGACTAGGGTCTCTGAATCCAAACTCCTTGACTTCAGGTCCCAGTTCTGCTTTTTATCAGCTCTGCGGCCTTTGGAAATTGTCTAATCTCTCCAAGTTTAATGCTCTCATCCTTGGAAAGTGGAACTGTGTTCTTCCTCCTAGGGTTGTTGCGAGGATTCTGTAACTTTGGCCATTAGGTCCCTTCATAGTCCTTGCCGTGCTGGGGCCCATTGTCGCAGTCACTGTGCCAGTCCATCCGCTGAGAGTCTTCCTCTTTTTTGCTGACCTACTTTACCAGGCATGACGCTCATCTCCAGGGACTGCTCCCTCCTGATAACATGTCCAAGGTAAGTGACATGAAGTTTTGCCATCCTTGCTGTTAAGGAACATTCTGGCTGTACTTCCACGATAGATTAGTTTGTTCTTCCGACAATATTCTTCGGCACCACCAGAATTCAAATGTCTAAATTCTTCCTGGGTCTTCCTTATTCATTGTCCAGCTTTCACAGGCATATGAGGCAGCTGAAAACAACATGACTTAGGTCAGGTGCGCCTTAGTCCTCAAAGTGAAATCCTTGCTTTTTAACTCTTTAAAGAGGGCTTTTGCAGCACATTCGCCCAGTGCAATAAATACATCTTTTGATTTCTTGATTGCTGCTTCCATGGGCATTGATTGTGGATACAGGTAAAATGAAATCCTTGAAAATATTTTCTCCATTTATCACGATGTTCCTTTTTGGTCCAGTTGTGAGGAAATTCAGGTGTAATTCATACTGCAGACCATGAATTCAGGTGTAATTCATACTGAAGACTGGAGTCTTTGATCTTTATCAGTAAGTGCTTTAAATCCTCTTCACTTTCAGCAAGCAAGGTTGTATCAACTACCTATCAGGTTGTTAATGAGTCTTCCTCCAATCCTGATGCCATGTTCTTCTTCATATAGTCTTGCTTCGTGGATTATTTGCTCAGCGTACAGATTAACTAAGTGTGGTGAAGGAATACAACCCCGATGCCCACTTTCCTGATTTTAAACCATGCAGTGTCTCTTGTTCTGTTGAAACAACTGCCTCTTGCTCTATGTACAGGTCCTCAGGAACACAATTAAGTGTTCTGGAATTCCCATTCTTCACAATGTTATCCATACTTTGTTATGACCCACATAGTCGAATGCATTTGCATAGTCAATAAAATGCAGGTAAACATCTTTCTGGTATTATCTACTTTCAGCCAAGATCCATCTGACATCAGTAAAGGTATCCTTCATTCCAAGTACTCTTCTGAATCCAGCTTGAATTTCTGGCAGTTCCCTGTTGATGTACTGATGCAGCCATTTTTGAATTATCTTCAGCAAAATTTTACTGGCATGTGATATTAATGATATTATTTGATAATTTTCACATTGTTCTGGATCAGCAAAGGAGATCTGGTGGCACAGGAGTTAAAGCGTTCAGCTGCAAACCAAAAACCTGGCAGTTCAAACCCACCAGCTGCTCCTCATGAGAAAGATGAGGCAGGATGAGGCAGCCTGCTTCCATAAAGATGTATAGCCTTGGAAACCCTATGGGGCAGGTATGCTCTGTACTCTATGACTGCTATGAGTCAGAATTGACTTGACAGCGGTGGGTTTCTTTTGATTTTTGGCTGAATCAACTTTCTTTGGAATAGCAAAAATATGGATCTCTTCCAGTCAGTTGGCCAGGTAGTTGTCTTCCAAATTTCTTGACATAGATGAAAGCACTTCTAGTGTTGGGTCCATTTGTTGAAATATGTCGATTTGTATTCCATCAAGTTTTGAACACTTATTTTTCATAATGCCTTCATTATAAAGCACTCAGAACCATGCCCAGGGTATATAATAAGTACTATAGGTTTGCTTTGGAAGGAAGGTTGGGCAA
>NW_006921688.1:9188160-9189267 GCF_000298275.1 Orycteropus afer afer | reverse complement strand
TTGGAATCAACTTGTCAGCACACGACAACAACATGGAAGTGAAAGGAGTCCTTGGGTAATGCAAATGGTTAGTGCAGTTGGCTGCTAAGCAAAAGGTCAGAGATTCAGTCCACCCAGAGGCACCTCACTAAAAGGTCTGGTGATTTACTTCTGGAAAGTCAGCCACTGAAAAGCCTGTGGGACACAGTTCTCCTGTGCCAGCTCAGGGTTCGCCATGAGTGGTGTTAACTTGATGGTAACAGGTGTGTGAGATCTACTACGGAAGGTTGATGGGAATGGCAGTTCCACTTACCTGGAGTCACCTGGAAAGCATTGGAGTGTTGAGAGCCACTCAGTGAGGGTAAGTGCTATCATTTTTGAGTGTCCTCTGTGTGCCAGGACCTACATATATTAATTATTTCCATAAACAGACGTGTGAAGCTTAAGTCTATGCTCATTTGTTCATTGATCATTTCAGGTACTTGAACAGTTCCTGGCACATTGTAGGTGCTTTTCACAGTGTTTCCTTACCCTGAAGAAAGGTTGAAAATGCTTGGAGGAAATGTCCTTTTCTAGTTGACACTCATAACTGAGTTTTTACACTGTTAATGGGAAGAACGTAAGACATTCCTTATAGTAACACTTTACGAAGATTGTGTCCCCAGGATTTAGATGATGCTTAGCAAAAACTCCAACACAATGAATAAATTACTTAATTACTCATAGCAAGTCTAGCTAATATTCCTAACTCACATTTTCCCTAAGGCATTTTACAACCCATTTTTCATTGCCAAAATAGAATAAACAGAATGCAGAAAGAACTTTTAAAACCTGTTTACTTTTCAAGTCACACTTTTGGAGAGGAGGATGCCAGCTCATGGTAAGTGCTTCTCTGGCTTTGTTGGCTGCCTGCGTGTGAGTGGGAATGGAAACAGCAGCCCTGGCTGATGTACCACCCTTCCTTGTATACAACTTGCAGTGCACTCACCACCACATCAGCATCACCTGGAAACTTGTCTGAAACACAGTCTCATCCCAGATAGACTGAATCAGAAACAACATTTTAATAAGCCCCCCAGGTGGTTTATATACACATTACAGTTGGAGAAGCACTGTTATAATCAATAC
>NW_006921688.1:9186293-9187920 GCF_000298275.1 Orycteropus afer afer | reverse complement strand
CTTTCCTTTATTTATGAGCTGATGCAGCGTGAGGTCATTTTATTGTCAATATTACCCTTATGCTCTACTTATGAATCATCAGAACGTGTCCCTAAAATCCAAGGTGAAGATGGGTAGCCAAGCTAAAATTTATGGAATGGTCATTCTCATCACAGATGTGTCATGTTAGGTTATAAACTTTTCTGCCAATGAAAAGGCAAAGATATTGGCAGTGTATGTAGGTTTCAGTAATACAGAAATAAACTGTAAAAGGTCTCTGCCTAGGACACTATATGTACATATATGTGGAGTATAAATATACACATCTACAGCTATCATTTTGGTACTTTATATATTTGCATTTTATATGCTACACTATGAAATGTGAATTATTTTTATAAAATATATAATGTCTTCTCTGTATTTTCAAAAGTTTGTACTCATAATACTTTACTATAGTAAAAGTGGGTATTTGTCTTTTGTAAACACTTTAAAAAAAATTTATAAAACACTGGAATATTGTGGTAGATTTTTCATTCTTTCTAGTGTTCCATCATATCTGGATAATCTAGTCCTGTTAAACATTACTGATAGAAATTGTAGGAATCACTATTACTCACATTAGGGATATGTGTCTAGTGTGTTGTCCTTACTTAGCAGTCTTATTGAATATAACAACAGCATTAGTTGGCTCCTGATGCATTTGAGGACTCTTCCTTCAAAAAGGAGGGAAAGCAAATCGTGCCATCGACTGCTGAACTCTAAACCAAAACCAAACTCTCCGTGGTCTAGTTGATTCTGACTCACAGCGACCCCTCCTTGGGTTTCTGAGGCACTACAGAAGTAGATTACCCAGTCTTCTTTCAGAGAAGTGCCTGATAGGTTTGAACCACCAGCCTTTTGGTTAGCAGTCAAATGCCTTAGGCACTATGGCTCTGGCATACCAGAGCTCCCTGGTGCACTCTGATCACCTGAAAAATATTGTGCTTGAACCTTCTAGCTCATGTTTACTTCAATAACCAAACTCACTGCCATCAAGTTGATTCAGACTCATAGAGACCCTATAGGGCAGTGTAGAACTGCCCCATAGAGTTTTCAAGTAAATCTTCATGGAAGCAGATTGCCTCAACTTTCTCCCAGGGAGCAGTTAGCTGGTGTGTTGGAACCGCCGACATTATGGTTAGCAGCCCAATGCTTTATGCACAGCACCATCAAACCTCCTTTTACTTTCATAACAACTACCCCCCCCCCAAAAAAAAAAAAAACTATCTGTCATCAAGTCGATTCTGAATCATAGTGATCCTCTTTGGGTTTCTGAGGTGGTAAATGTTTATGGAAGTAGATTGCCCAGTCTTCCTTCTGCTGAGTAGCTGGTGGGTTTGCGCCACCAACTTTCTGGTTAGCAGTCAAATGCCTTAAGCACTACCGAACCAGAAGTCCTTTTACTTTAGTAACGCAGGGGCCTTATTCTGCTGGAAGTGGTTCTGCACTTGTTTGTGAAGACAGTTGTGCTCACCTGCCCTTGCTCTTTCCCTCTGTCTATATTATTACAAGTGAGAACTCCACAGACATGAAGAGACAGCACTGGAGGGGTTTTAGTGATTATTGCAGTTATTGTAATCAAATTGAAGAACTCTTCAATAACAAT
>NW_006921688.1:9180573-9182328 GCF_000298275.1 Orycteropus afer afer | reverse complement strand
ATTCTTCTTTGTTTCTAACTTTTGCATTCCAATCACCAATGATAATCAGCACATCTAGATCACATGTTTGGTCAATTTCAGACTGCAGAAGTTGATAGAAATCTTCAATTTCCTCATCTTTGGCTTTGGTAGTTGGCATGTAAATTTGAATAATAGTAGTATTGACTGGGTTTCCTTGTAGGTGTATGGATATTATCCTATCACTGACAGCATTGTACTTCAGGATAGATCTTGAAATATTCTTTGTGATGATGAATGCCACTCCATTCTTCTTGAGTTTGTCATTCCCAGCATAGTAGATCATATGGTTGTCTGATTCAAAATGTCCCAAACCAGTCCACTTCAGCTCACTAATAACTGTGCCACTAGAGGATTAAAATGAATATTTCCACTGACAGCAATATCACTTCCACTGCTTCTTAAGGAGCTCCCTGCTCCCATTTCCATCCAATCTCCATTTAGCAAGAGTAACATATATATATATTTTAATTTTTGCAGTGTTTTCTCTCCTCCCGCCCCACCCCTGGTAACCAAGAAAGTAAGTTTTCTTCCATATACAAACTTTTCCTTGACTTTTTACACTAATGTACTAATATAATACTGAGTGATATTTTTTTTTAAAAAAAATCAGATTTTGTGCTAGATGATTCTGAAAAAAAAATCTCAGAAAAAAATGTTTCCATCATCAGAGACAGATAGTCAGATTGATAGCTAAAGAAAGATAGCTGCCATTGAATTAATAGTGACTGTTGAGAAACTTACGTACAACAGAATCAGTGTTGCCTAGTCCTGCATCACCCTCATATTCCCCAGCATATTTGAGTCACCCCTGTGGCCAATGTGTCAATCTATCTCACTGAGGGTCCTGTTTTGGTTATCTACTGCTACTCTGACAGGAATATAACACAAATGGGATGGCTTTAACAAACAGAAGTTTATTCTTACAACTTGGAGGCTTTAAGTCCCAGTTCAAAGTGCTAGGCTCTAGAGGCTGGGTGAAAGCCCCTCGACCTTGGGCTTCAGCTCTGCCTCCTGCTCACAGCCCACTGAAGCTGGAGGCTTTTCTTCACTCAGCTGCTGGCTGCTGAGGCTGACAAACCTAAGTTGACAAGTGACAAGGCACAGTCTCAATATTACCAAACCACATGGCAGGCCATTAATTCAATTCCATTAAAAGTCCTAAGATCAGCAGAGCATGGCAGATGGCTAAACAACGACACAGCTACATGCAGGGTTCAAGTGTACCATAAAATAGAGAACATTCCCCAAAGCTTCTCCTTATATACAGGAAGGAGACCACATCCCTAAGGCAGCTACTCAGCTACTCATGGTAGATTCCACCATGGAGTTGATTACCAGCCTCGTGCGGAATACTATATCCAGCTGCCCAGCCACTCAACCAGGCCCAGCCAAGTTGACACACAAAGTTAATTACCACAGGTCCCCTTCATTGACCCTCTATCTCACCAAATACGATGTTTTCCTCCACCAACTGACCCCATCTGCTGCGCGTCCAAAGCGGGTGAGTCAGCCTATGTTCTGTTGTGAGCCATAAGACTTTCATCTGCTAATTTTCTGAAGTAAACCACCAGGGCTTCTTTTCCTAGACTGTCTAAGCCTGGAAGCTCTGCTGAAATCTGTCCACTGTGGGTGACCCTGCTGATATTTGAGATACTGATGGCATAGCTTTCAGCATCTCAGCAAGACACCTCAGTTTGACAAACTGGCAGATGGATGGTGGTCCCATCATTGAAG
>NW_006921688.1:9166175-9171782 GCF_000298275.1 Orycteropus afer afer | reverse complement strand
TTTTTTTTGTTTTGTTTGTATGCTATCCATATAGGCAGGGTACTGTGCTGTGCTCCTCTATTCAACAGAGTTGACAACACTTGTACACTCACCACCTGTCTCCTTTCCTTTTTCAGCCTCTCATATGTCTTTGCCGACCCTGGCAAATCAAGCCTGCTCTTAGGTCCCTGGAATCCTAATGAGAATGCTATCACTTTAAATATCCAAAATGGCTGCCACGTATAAACAATCAAAATGGTTGCACCCTCTGGACAGCAGAAAGTCCACAGCTCAGGTTGTCTCCCTCCTTGCTGTTTCCCTTCCTAGTCATAGGCCACCAATGCAGTCATCCCTGCGGCCCTTGGTGACCAGGGCTGATCTTTGGGTCAATTCTCAGGTCCCAACACCACTTGGAAATATTCAGGCTGTTGGTCTCATCGGAGTAGCTGACAATCCACAGCTCCAACCATCTCTGTACTCACTGTTTTTGTTCAGGTTTTTCTACTAGTTGGTGCCTGATCCACTTCTGTATAGTTCCTTTCAAAGCTCAGGGCTCCAGGATTATCTTCTGTAGCTCTGCCAATTGGTTTTTCTTTTCTTTGTTGAAGAGAGTCTCTGTCGCTTGTCTGCCTATTCCTCCATCTCCAATTCTCTGTTCTTGAATTGTGAGTATACATTTATTTCTCAAGTATGCATTTCTATTTATTAGAAGCTACTATACATGTTTAAAAATATTCTAATATTACTAAAATGAGTTTAAAATTTTCAGACCATAAAAGGCATTTATTTCTTTATAATCATTAGAACTGATGATTATAGAACTGATAATAACACCGTTCATTAGTACTGAATGGTGGTTATCAGAAGGTTTCTCAACTTGAAGCAAATGAACTTTTACAAAATAGTTGGCTTCAAAATACAGAGGGCTGTGGAAAAGCACACAGAAAGGAGGTTGGAAAAACGCAGTCTTCATGATCTCACAAGTAAATAATTCATTTAAGTGTTTATTTTATACAAGGTGCCAGACTCTGTTAGGCATGGAGAATTCATTCACAAAGAAGGCAGATGTGGGGCTTGCTCTCATAGCACCTATCACACACAGTCTGGTGGGGAAAATAGAGACTTACACAGTGATAATAAGGTGTGGTGGATTTTACAGAGCCTTATTTCTTCACCATACCCAGTCATGAGCAGCAGCTCTATCAGAGAGTCCTAACCTAGTACAGGAGAGGGTTAGTGGAGATTGAAGGCTATACTGTAGTTAGGTAACTCTGAAAGAGAAAGATGAGGCAGTCTGCTTCTATAAAGATTTACAGCCTTGAAAACTCTATGGGGCAATTCTACTTCACCCTACAGTGTTGCTATGGGTTGGAATCAGCTTGATTGCTAATCCCCAAAATTACTATTTGGAACTTTCTTATGTTGCCATGTTCTTTTCCATATATGTCTTCCTGTTTGTTTATACTATTGTCTGTATAACTTCTGTTCATGATTTAGAACATAAACATTTACCTGTAACAAACCAGTCACTCAATCCAAGTATTTATTAACCACTGGCTCAAAGTTTGGTGGCTAATAGATTTGAGAGATGCATGGAACCCCCCACTCCATAGGGTCCAGGCCAAGAGCCATAATCGTGTTATGTGCTCTGGAAGAGAAAAATGTTTAAGACATAGTTTTGATTTTTAAGAGTTTAGAACAAAATTTGAAAAATGTGAATAGCATGCATGAAATTATTAGCAAATGTTGTTTGTTGTTATGTGCCGTCGAGTCAGACCCGACTCATAGTGACCCCTCCTTGGGTTTCCGAGGCAGAGATTGCCCCATCTTCCTTCTGAGGAGTGGCTGGTGGGTTTGAACCGCCAGACTTCTGGTTAGCCGTAGCCACTATGCTACCTTTATTAGCAAATAGACATGAGTTAAAAGCTGAATTTTGAACTATGGCATTCCAAAGAAAAGAAAAATCCGCAAGGACTTCAGCTGGTATAAAGTTCCAGGTTTTGGCTATGGCAAGTTAAAAATCAGGGACAGTTTCATGAGAAAAGATGCAGTTTGGTCTGGATTTTGAGAAATGGATGTTGTGGTGGATGAAGAAGGGAAGATTCTCTCTGCAAGAGTATGAATGAGATGGTGGGACAAGGAAGGTGATATGTTCAAAGGAATGGCAACCTTAAGGTGTGGTACACTGGTGGGGAGTATGCATTGAGGATTAATTGGAAAATTAAGTTGGATAATGTAAGACCATTGTTCATAACGTAAGTTATGAAAGAATTCAGAAGCTGAGAAGTGGTTTAAGTAGCCACAGACAGTGTGTAAGAAGAAAAAGGATAGATGACCACTGATGATACCCTGCAAGGACAGTGAATCATGTGGTGGCACCAAATGAATAGAGCTGGGGAGATTGGGTTGGTCAGCTATTCTCCTCAATTGAATCTATGCAGAAAACCTGTGCGTTCACAAGCCTTGATGTAAACAAAAGGAGAAAGGCAAAGAACCCACCAAGACATCACTAAATAATATTCACATATTAGGATACCTCATTTTTTTGCATACTAAAATGCTTCTTTTCCCCCCCCTTCAGGCAAAGGAACTAGCTGTCTGGTACATTTTGCATCCATAAATCTTCAGATTCTAGTTACTGGAATTTTATCATATTCTCAAGACTTTTAAAAAAGATTAAAAAACATGGGAAAGATATTCATTTTCCACAAAATAGCAGCATGTATGAGCTATGAGTCTCAGAAAACTCTTCTCTCTTTTCCATAAAATTAGTTTAATTCCAGAAGGTATGTAGCTAATATCAGAGGCCATTTCACTACATAACGATAGTCTTTCTACATGTGGAGCAAGTCACTTTCAATCCATATTCATGACATGGGCCCTGATGAGTTCTGGATTCTCTAAAAGACTGCATTTCAATGGTGATGTGGAGTCTGACATGCCGTGAACCCCTCTACTGGGTCAAATGCCACTGATTGAAGTTATGCAGCCCAGATGTCAGAGGCCACCCACCTAATTGGACATCATACTGTTAAAACAATGACAAAGAAGGAAGGATAAAAAGGGATTAATTGTCAATTAGGATTTGAAGAAAATATTTGATTATGATTACTCACATTTTAAAAGGTTGTTTTGGTACATTTTAAAAGTCTGGAAACATTAAACCATCTTTATGTTTTACAAAAATAATGAAAATAGGAAATTATGACCACAAGAAAAAAATTTTAATTTAATATTTCTACATGCATGTGTACAGAAGTAATAACATTATAATTTTCACTAGGAAAAGATAAAGGAAGCAAATTGCTATTAGCCATTAATCTGCCCATGCATTTGTTAAATGGTTAATTCATAGCATTCAACACTGGCCAGAGCATTTTTCATACAAAGACAATTTTCCAAGTTTCTAAAATTTAGAGCAAAGTGGAAAACCTGAATAGGTTTTAGCAGAGAGCTAGACATTTATGTTGTTAGAATGTTAATGCACAGAACTCAGGAGAGAAGACTAAAGAAACTGAAATTACCTGGACTGTGAAAAAAAATTCATATATACAAAAGCTATTCTGAGAATGCAACAGTAAAAAGGAACCTACACCAGCTAGAAGATAAGGATTTTTCAGTAGATATCAGAGGGGAAAAAAAAAATCCTTAGAATTATTAAAAAGTTGAAATGTTTTTCTTCTTTGGAGATATTATTATTATTATTTATTTATTTTTTCAGTGTTCCCTGCCCTCCGTTCCCACCCCTGGTAACCAACAAAGGAAGTTTCCCTCCATATATAAACCTTTCTTTGACTTTTTGCAATAATGAACTAATACAATATTTGTCCATCTGTGATTGACTTATTTCACTCAGTTCTTTGGAGATATTTTAAAGTAGGATGAAATCATGTTCATTCATTCATTCATTCATTCTTTATTTAGCAGATACCATGTATAGCAGGATTCTCACTTCCCATTCAGGAAAGCAACATACAATTCATTATTTTTATTTTATTACTCCCCCCCCCAAAAAAAAAGTACCAAACTCACTGCTGTCGAGTAGGAACTGACTCATAGCGACCCCTCCTTGGGTTTCTGAGGTGGTATCACTACAGAAGTGTGTCCCCCAATCTTCCTTTTGAGGAGTGGCTGGTGGATTTGAACTGCCAGCCTCTGGTTAGCAGTCAAATGCCTTAGGCACTACACCGCCAGAGCTCCTATTTTATTACTTGTATAATAAAAACACTACCAGCAACAAAAATAACAGTATGTGCTTATAGTGTGTGCAGACAAAACAAGGCAATTTGAAGTATCACTGTAATTGGGTAGTAATGACAGCTCTGAAAAGAGTGCATTAGAAGGTTCAAAAAGTAAATTAGTGTAGAGTTTTAGCCTTGTGGGTATATCGATACATGTAAGGTGGGCTTCCCTAAAAATATTTTTGTTGTTATAATTAACTACAGGGATATTTTAATAAAAATAATAAATTTCTACTGAAACACTGCACAAAAATTTTATAGACAGTCATTTTGGTGTCATCCTCTTTGATAGTGTCATCCGATGTGGTCCACATCCCCTGCATCCCCTCTAGTGACTTCACTGGTCTTACGTGTTGCTGTGATGCTAAGCGGTCTTAAATGGAGCTTCCAGACTACAATAGACTAGAAAAAATGGCCTAGCAATCTACTTCCAAAAATCAACCAGTGAAAATCCTATCAATCATAACTGTCCAATCCTGTTGTGTATGGAGTCACCATGAGTTGGGGGCTGATCTGATAGCAGCCAATAGCAACATATACAAGACAATACCCCTGCTCTCTCAGATCTTACATTCTAGGGCTGTTAGATGCCATTGAGTTGGCTTTGACTCATAGCGACTCTATTTACAAGAGAATGAAAAGTGCCTAGTCCTGTGCCATCCTTCAATCTTTGCTACATTTGAGGTCATCATTGCAGCCACTGTGTTAATCCATCTTGCTGAGGATATTCTCCGTTTTCACTGACCGTCTACTTTATCCAGCATGATATCCTTCTCTAGGGACTGGTCCCTTCTGACAACATCCCCAAAGTACTTGAGACAAAGTGTGGCCATTCTCACTTCTAAGGAGAATTCTGGCAGTACTTCTTCCAAGACAAATTTGTTCATTCTTCTGGTAGTACATCCAGTGTTCTTTGCCAACATCACAATACAAAGGCATCAATTCTTCTTCTGTCTTCCTTTTTCATTGTCCAGGTTTCATATGCATATGAAGCTACTGAAAATCCCATGGCTTGGATCAGAAACCCTTCAGTCTCCAAAGTGACATCTTTGGTCTTTAACATTTTAGAGAGATTTCTTGCAGCAGATTTGGCCATTGCAATACATCCTCTGATTTCCTGACTGCTGCTTCCATCAGTGTTGATTGTGGATCCAAATAAAATGAAATACCTGATAATTTCAATCTTTTCTCCATTCATCATGATGTTGCTCCATTTATCATCTAGTTTCTGTTATCTTTATGTTGAGGTGTAGTCCATACTGAAGGCTATAATCTTTGATCTTCATCAGTAAGTGCTTCAAATCCCCTTCACTTTCAGCAAGCAAGATTGTGTCATATCACAGGCTGTCAATGAGTCTTCCTTCCATCCCAATGCAAGGTTCTTCTT
>NW_006921688.1:9143681-9144271 GCF_000298275.1 Orycteropus afer afer | reverse complement strand
TCCAGAGCCGTCTCTTTTCAGCTTGGACTTGTCGGCTTCTATACGCTTGTGAGCCATTTACCTAAGATAAATCTCTCTCTCTCTCTAAATATATACATATATATACCTTGCTGAGTTTTTTTTTTTGTGTGTGTGTTTCTCTAGAGAACCCAATTTAACACATATGGCTATTATAAAAACAAAACAAAAACGTGAAAAATAACACATGTTGGCGAGGATGTGAAGAAATTGGAACCCTCATGCATTGCTGGTAAGGATATTGCAACCACTGTGGAAAATAGTTTAGCTAAACTTCTCTATCTTCATTGGTTTTCTGTCTACTTGTATCAGTTTCTGAAAGTGGAATCTTGAAATCTTCACTAAATCGTAGACTCTCCATCTGTCAAATTTTGCTTCCTAGTAGAAGCTATGCTACTGGGGACATACACATTTAAGATTTTTTTTGTCTTCTTGGTGAATTGATTCCTTTATATATGGAATCTCCTTCTTTACCTCTGCTGTATTTCCTCTTCTGAAGTGTGGTTTATTTGACGTTTATATAGACAATCCAGCATTCTTTTCGTTAATATTTGCCTGATATATCCTTTTCC
>NW_006921688.1:9141793-9142371 GCF_000298275.1 Orycteropus afer afer | reverse complement strand
GAGCAGGAGGCAGAGCTGGACCCCAAGGTTGAGGGGCTTTCACCCAGCCCCTAGAGCCTGGGACTTTGAACTTGGACTTAAAGCCTCCAAACTGTGAGAGAATAAACTCCTGGTAAGGCCATCCCATTTGTGGTATATATTCTTGTCAGAGCAGCACTAGGTAATGAGCACAGTGATAATTCCTCTCAGCTTCTTCTTTTTCTTGTCTGAACAGTCTTTATATTGTCTTCATTTTTTTAAAAAACATATTTCAGTAAGTGAGCTCTGGTGGCATAGTGGCTAAGGCATTTGACTGCTAACCAGAAGGCTGGTGGTTCAAACCCACCAGCTACTCCTTGGAAGGAAGATGGAGCAATCTACTTCCATAGAAATATTGCCTTGGAAACCCAAGAAGGGGTTGCTATGAGTTGGATTTGACTCGACAGCAGTGAATTTTTTTTTTTTTTGTAGAATTTTAAGATGATAATTATTATTAGAAATTTAAGATGTCATTATATTTCCTTGTGTCTTGAATAATTTCTAAGAATTTTATGATAACTCTCACCTTTGTTCTGCTGTATATAATGTGTCTTTTTTTT
>NW_006921688.1:9139334-9140613 GCF_000298275.1 Orycteropus afer afer | reverse complement strand
TTTTTTTCCTTTTTGATATATTCCATTTCTTTCCTCAGCATGTTCATGTTCTTCCTTGAAATCTGAAGCAGTTACAAGGTCTTCCTCTTTTAATTCTGTCACCTTTATTCTTTCTGGATCTATTTGAGGGATTTTTCTCCTGATTGTGGGGGATTTTTCTCCTGGTTGTGGCATTTGTTTACTTCTTAGCATGTCCAGTCGTTTTTATGGGATGCTGGACATTTTGATTTTATATTATTTAGTGTCTGGCTTCATTGTCTTTTAAAAAAGTAAGTAGGCAGTGATGTTACTAATTGCTCAAATTTGACACATTTGAAGCTTATTTTTAAGCTTCATTAATGTGGAAATAGAGTGGTCTTTACTCTAGGGATTGTTTAGCCTTGTTACTAAATTATGGACTTTTTACAATCTTTGCTGAGTGCTTCAGATGCCAAACCAAGGCTGTCTAACATGGCTGGTGAGAATTCAAACGATTCCTATTTCTGCATGCTCTCTGTGAGTAATAGTAAAGCTCATACTCCCTTGGTCGTTTGTTACCTGACCTCTTAGAGTTTCATAATACGACTGCCCATCTTCTTGTTCAGCAAAGGTTTATTGAGTCCCCAATACATATTTTTGTAGCAGTTTTTATGTGTCTGCTTCCTTTCTAGAATTCTGCTCCTCAAATTCCAGCTGCCTTAGGCTACCTGGGCTGATTTGTCTTCTCATCTCTGTGAGATCACCATAATCTGTGGTCAATAATGAACATTTAGGCAAAATTCTGGATGATCATATGACTAAGGTCAATTATTTTTCTCTGTCAGGGATCAGAGTAATGTGGTGCCTTGTCCAATGCTTGAAAATGGTTGTGTCATATATTTTGCTCAGACTTCTCTTGTTTAAAGGTTCAGGATAGATACAGTTTGTGTGACTACGTCATGGTTAGTAGTGGAACTAACCCACTAATTTTTTTTTCTTTTTGATTAATGACTAATTCTGGAGTGCTTGCTCTAACAGAATTTTGCTAGTTTGTTTATTCTGAAATTATGAATATGTATTGTTTTTGAGTGGCTTTCAATACTATTAAAATAGTTGGACCTGAGGTAGTTAGTATTTCCATTATATAGATATACTATGCTTTCTCTGTAAAACTTATTTTGGAAATTGTATTCACATACTTGGGATTTATTTTTCACTCAACATCTGGCTACTACAGAAACTAAAAATCAATTGTAAACTAATTCTTGTTGAAAAGAATAATGCCAGAAGGCAGGTAGGCATAACAAATCCCATGTCTCTT
>NW_006921688.1:9137173-9138064 GCF_000298275.1 Orycteropus afer afer | reverse complement strand
CTGAGACAAGGGTTTTTCCCCAGAGAAATAGAAAGAGCGCCTTCCCCTAGAGCCAGTGCCCTGAACATGGACTTGTGATTTCTGTTCATTAAAGCCACCCACTCGTGGTATTTGTTACTGCAGCACTAACAAACTAAGACAGGATCTGAGAAGGAAGATGGGCCACAGTCTACTATAGTCTCGAGAAGAGCCAACGCAGATAAAAGCAATTGCAAATAAATCTAATAGTGTTCAATATATATATGCTGAAATTGTAAAATGGCAAAAATGTTTTAAAATTTTATTGGAGATCTCTGTATAATTATAAAACCATTAAAAGAATGCTTTACAGCTATAATAATAAAATTCCAAACACACAAATGGATCTATCAATGACATTGAAAAGCATGTAAGATCCCATATATTTCATATCACTAGATGAATTTCTACTAAAAAGTAGAAAGTGTTGTTTCTAGAATCTAAAATCCTAGATTACAAAATAAAATAATATGTCATTTATACTTGGGATTCAACAATGATTTTTGGTTCTCCCTTTATCACAATCTGTGTATTCGCATTAACAAATTGTCTTTAAAAAATGCCATTGAAATTTAAACAATGAGTCAAAATTAAATCGACAATAACAGGGTAATTATATCCCTAAATTAACTGGGAAAATTTGACATTTTAAGTATTATATGTTTCTCCAAGTATTTACAGGTTCTCTAAAGACTGAGAATAATTCTGAAATTTTCCTCAAGGGAAATTTGTTTGTTCTTTTAGGAGTACGTGGTATATTCAGTATTCTTGGCCAGGGTGGTATCACTAAGGGAGTGATGTCCCACTGTCAGGGGAGTTGACACCAAAATGGCCCCAGGGGCCTGGGCAGTTCTAGTGTTCCTTTTCCATGCT
>NW_006921688.1:9110225-9135472 GCF_000298275.1 Orycteropus afer afer | reverse complement strand
GAATTTGTACATTTGAATTGTGATTTTGGCAAAGAATATTTAATAAACCATGGATTGCTAGAAGAAGGAACAAATCTCTCTTAGAAGAAGTCATCAGAATGCTCCTTAGAAGCAAGGATAGTGAGAATTTTTCTCACTTTCTATGGACGTGTTATCAGGAGATAACAATCCTTGGAGAGGGAAGGACATCATGCTTGGTAAAACAGAGGGTCAGAAAAAAAGAGGAAGATCCCACTGAAACGGACTGACACAGGGGCTGCAACAATGGGCTCAAACACAGCAATGATTGTGACAGTGGTGCAGGACCTGGCAATGTTTAGTTCTGTTGTACATGGAGTTGCTATGAGTTGGAGCCAATTCAACAATGCCTAACAACAACATAGTATAGCTGGAGCTAAGCACTGAAGATATGGTGGAAAATAACATCATTGAAGCTCTCTGCCTCAACTGTCACACTTAATAGTTGTTGATTTATTTGCTTGTCTCTTCCCTTTGTCTTAAGTTCTGTGAGACAAAAGCCATGTCTTATTCAACTTTGTATCTCTAGGATCTAGCCCAGAACATGATATATATTATGTGCTCTTGGTAGAAAACAAGAATTAAGGAGATAAGGAAGGAAGGAATGGAGGAACAAAAGAAGAAAGTGTAGCACAGCAGATATTTTCAGTCCCCTCTCTGAGTTGACACTTATGATGCAAGATATTCACATGCATGACATATTTTCATTGGTGTGCCCTGGTGGCACAGTGGTTAAGTGCTCAGCTGCTAAACGAAATGTCAGCAGTTCAAACCCACAGTGGCTCTACAGGAGAAAAGACCTGGTGATCGGTCCAGTAAAGATGATAGCCTAGGAAACTCTGTGGGGCAGTCTACTCTGCCTTATAGGGTTGCTATCAGTCTGAATTGGCTCCATGGCACACAACAACAACAACTCAGGGGTAGTTGCAAATCCCATTATGCAAATTGCATCAACTTGGCTGGGCCTGTTGAGTGGCTGGGCAGCTGGATGGAGTATCCCCCATGATGAGACTGGTAATCAGCTCCATGGTGGAATCTACTGTGAGCAGCTGAGTAGCTGCCTTAGGGATGAGGTCTCTAGTTTATGGCACACTTGAACCCTGCATGTAGTCATGTCGTTGTTCAGTGGCCTGCCACGCTCTACCGACCTTGAGACTTTCAATGGATTTGAATTAATGGCCTGCCATGTGGTTTGGTAACATTGGGACTGTGTCTTTTTACTTGTCAACCTTGGTTTTGTCAGCCTCAGCAGCCAGCCGCTGAGTGAAGAAAAGCCTCCAGCTTTAGTGGGCCAGGAGCAAGAGGCAGAGCTGAAGCCCAAGGTTGAGGGGCTTTCACCCAGTCCCTAGAGGCTGGCACTTTGAACTCGGACTGAGAGCCTCCAAGCCGTAAGAGAATAAACTCAGGTTTCTTCAAGCCATCCCATTTGTGGTATATTCCTGTCAGAGTGGCACTAGGTAACCAGAACAAATTTAAAGTTTCTCTCTCCTTTTACTACTGTTGGAGTTTGAATGAAAAAAATAGTTAATTAGAATTAATTAGATTACAGTCTTGGAAATGTTATGGGGCAGTTCTACCCTGCCTCTCCTACTGGGTCAGTATGAGTCAGAATTGACTCCACAGCAGGGGTTTGGTTTTTGTTACATTTTAACAATTAATTAGGAGTCACTGGGTGGCATGTGGTCTCTGATGGTCCAGTGGTTAAGATGTTTGGCTGTTAACTGGAAAGTGGGTGATTGAACCCACCAGCTGCTCTGTGGGAGAAGAATGTGTCAGTCTGCTTCTGTAAAGATTTACAGGCTTAGAAACCTTATGGGGCAGTTCTGCTCTGTCCTGTAGGATTGCTATGAGTCAGAAGTGACTTGACGGCAGGGCTGATTTTGAGTATGTGGTGGTTAAGCACTGGTTAGCAATCTCACTAACAAAGCATTGATGGTTCACATCCAAAGCAAGGCCTGGTGATCTGCTCCTGAAAGGTCATAGCTTTAAAAACTCCGGGGAGAGCAGTTCTGCTCCACACATTTGGGTTTGCCGGGAGCCGGAATCTACTGGATGTTAACAAACAACAATGAAGCAACTAATGACTCTGTAGGCCCCTTTAAGCTACAACACTGCATCATATTTGAAGAAGTACCGGAATTAAGGCCATGGTAAAAGAAGGAATAGAAGAAGTTGTGGGATTTACCATTATGACTAGCTTAAACAAACATGATGTACATTATTATCCACTTCTTTACTTCCAGAAATAAAGGCAGGGAAAATGAATTGATTATATATATCATCATGTTGATAAGGTACATATGCAATTGCCACAGTGTCATATAGGCACTTTAATTCCCCAGCCTTCTGTTCTCCAAAGGCCAACAGCTTTAGCTATAGCTTTTTTTTTAAAAAAATGCTCAATATCTTAATATACAGTTTTCCCTCTGGAAACAGATAACTTGTACAAACACAGGAAAAAAAAATTGAAAAAAGATTTGCATTATATTTAGAAGAGTAGCAAGAAATACAGAAATTGGGATAGCCTGTGGGTTGGTGGGATTATGCACAATTATTTTTAATATTTTTGGTTTTCTAGATTTTTATATAATAAGTATAGTAAATATAATCAAAATTATATTAACACTTTGTCCATGAAGTTTGCTAATTTTGTGATTTTCTAGGTCATTTTCCTTAATTCTGTGTGCCAGTAAAAATAAGCATACATAGAATTGTTTTTCTCCATTCCACTGCCTGCTGTCTTGTCAACATGACATACCCACTTCTAAACAGCAGCTGCTGAAGAGAGTAAAATAGTCATTAGTGGGGTTGGACTTATTCTTCACGATTTCCGCCATGATCTTGAAGACACACTTATTTGCCCCAAGATAGCATTGGGGCTCATGCATCTGGATTTTGTCATTTCCCATGTAGCGGCATGATAGTATTACACCATTGAGTTCTAATTACATATTTTAATGTTATGTAAACAAAGAAGTAATGACTTTGAATTTTGTTTTCTTTTCTTTACAAATTTTAGCATTGTATAATATATAGAGATGGAACTGTGGTAGGAAGTAAGATTTAGTATAGCATTTTGAAAACAGATATTCTGAAAGGGAAGAGATGGATGTCATGTACATCAATGTATGGGTTGTATTCAAGTCCCTGGATGATGTAAATGTGTCCTGAGCTGCTAACGGAAAGACTGGAGGTTTGAATCCATTCAGAGGCACCTTGGAAGAAAGACCTGACATTCTACTTCTGAAAAATCAGCCCCTGAAAACCCAACGCAGCACAAGTCTACTTTGTGGGGGTCACTATGAGTCAGAGTTGACTACATGGCAACTGGTAATCAGCGGTTAATACTCATCCTCAAAAATGGATGTGAACTTTTTTTCTGATGCAGAAGTGGATAAAGACGTGGCTGCAGGACTTGTCAAACTACTTTTGCATCAAGTCCTGCTCCAGCTTCCTGACAAACACATTCCACAGATAGCCTGCTGTAGTCATATTTTAATGTCATGTGTCCACTACTGCATTGTCACACAGAATAATTTCACTGACTTAAAATCTCCTGTCCACCTCTCGTCTGTCAGTGTGTTGTACTGCAGTGCCTTGCATGTTTCTGCGAGGCTGGAAGCTATGCCATCGATATTTCAAACACCAGCAGGATCACCCATGCTGGATGGGTTTCAGTGGAGCTTCCAGACTATGACAGACTAGGAAGGACGGGGCCATCCACCTCTGAAAAAAATAGCCACTTTTCACCATATGAATAGCAGTGAAACATCATCTCATGTAGTGCAGGAAGATGAGCCCTTAGGTTGGAAGGCACTCAAAATATGACTGGGGAAGAGCTGCCTCCTCAAAGTAGAGTCAACCTTAATGACATGGATGGAGTAAAGCTTTTGGGACCTTGACCTACTGATGGGGCATGATTCAAAATGGGAAGGAAACAGCTGCAAACATTCACGTGGATTACACAAAGTATGAATCAAAGAAAGTTGGAAACACTATGCCACCAGAGCTCAAAATCCGCTAGAACAACAGGAAAAGGAATTTTAAAAAATGTGTATACCCACAGGACAAGAGAACATAGTAAGAGAGGATAGCATCAAAACCTGGAGAACAGGAATGTTAATTAAGTTGGCCAAAGATAGAGAATAAGGAAGAGCTCATGGGAAGTAGAAATATGAAGGCAGAAATGAAACACTGAGTAAAATAATTGAAAGATAGCATAAGATCCCATAAAGTGGATACAAAGAGCAGTGTAGAAACTGGAGTAAAAATATTAAAACCATGTATATATATATATATATATATATATATATACACACACACATACACACACACACACACACACACACAGACATATAGACAAACATATATATGAAAACAAGATACACTCTAAATGACTAGTCCAGAAGAATCACCATCCCTGTACCAGGAAACTAGAACGAGAGAATAAAGAAAACAAACAAGAGAAAATAGTCAAAAATAATTCAAGAATTTCCCAGAATTAAAAGCCCTGAGTTTCTATATTGAAAAGGTCCATAGAAGTGCCTTGTAAAGTAAATGAGAACAGACCTACACTGTATATCACTGTGGAATATCAGAACATTTGGAACATAAGATTCCAACAACTTCCAGAAAGAAAAAAAATTAGCTTAAAAAGATCAAGAAACAAATGTAATTGAATTTCTAATCAGCGATGCTTGAAGCAAAATGACAATGGAGTAAGTTCTTCAAACTTCTGATGCAAAATTATTTTCAACATAGAATTATATACTTAGCTGAATAGTAAAGTGGCTGTGAGGGTAGAAAGTTGTCAGATATTCAAGTTCTCAAAGTGTACCTCTCATTCATTTTTTTACTAGAAACCTGCTGGAAGACTTAAAGTTCCATTTAAATAAGAGAACAACCCAAGGGATAGGGGACAAGGCATGAAATACAGGAAATTGGATGCCCACACAAGAGACATTCAGGGAGCTCCCAGGATTATGGTCAAGTGCTCTCAGGATAATGACCCATGCACCTGTTCTGGGGGCTAAAGGTTCCTATTGCACTAGGCAAGGGAGCTTCAGGAAAGTGTTCTTCAAAAATATGAAGTTAATAGTGTATACCTAATGTATTTCAACTTAATGAGACAAGTGTTACACAAACTGGAGGAATAAGAGAGATGGATTCATAATAAGTAGATAGTAAACTTAGCAAAGAATAAAGACTGGAGAAACAGAGTCATTCAAGTTATCATAGTATGCTGTGTGGTTTGCTACTGAATAGTCAGTCAACTACAGTGATGATGTAACACTGAGAGAATGGGGAAATAAAAACCGTGCCTGTGGGGAGTAAGTGGGAGGTAGGTAGTAACAGAAAAAGATAAGTCTTGAACTTCCATAGTGCTAAGTCTTCATAGATTATGACTAAAACTAAAAACTCAGGGAATATCAGTCTAATAGGTTCTAGAACTCAAAGAGTTAAAGTTCTTGCCTGGGAGGGGTTGTGGAGGATATGGTTTCCTTCATAAATTATGTATATCTGTTTAACTTCCTAAATTATGTGGGAGTTCCTTGTAGAACTGTTTGACTATATATGTGCATGTTGTTGTTGTTGTTATGTGCTGTCCAGTTGGCCCTGACTCATAGCGACCCCTCCTTGGGTTTCCGATGCAGTATCACTATGGAAGTAGATTGCCCCATCTTCCTTCTGAGGAGTTGCTGGTGGGTTTGAGCCTCCAGTCCTCTGGTTAGCAGTTCAGTGCCTAAGTCACTATGCTACCAGAGCTCCCACATATGTGCATGCATAATCTTAACAAAGTTAATTTTTTAAAAAATTTTAATTTATATTGTGCTTTGGAGGAGATCTGGTAGCATAGTGGCTAAAGCACTTGACTGCTAACCAGAAGGCTGGTGGTTCAAACCCACCAGCCACTCCTCAGAAGGAAGGTTGGGCAATCCTACTTCCATAGTGATACTGCCTTGGAAACCCAAGGAGGGGTCGCTATGAGTCGGGGCCGACTCAATGGCACATAACAACAACAACAACAACAACATTGTGCTTTAGGTGCAAATTTTCAAAGCAAATATGTTTTACATTCAACAGTTCATGCACTTTGATTTCATGCCCAGATTACCATTCCCATCCATAAAAAACTCTCCTCCTTTCCCCTCCATGTGACTATGCCCTCCCTGTGCCCTTGTTAACCATTCCTATCTGTCCTGCATTCCCTCTTGGTGAGCGCTTCCCTCTAGGTGAATGCTGCCCCTCTGGTGTCTGATGGCTGATTGATCTAAGGGGTGCATCTCCCTAGAGTAGGTGGGTGGATCGCCCTGGGTTAAGTGTTCTGCATGTAGGTCTTTCTACTGCTGGGCTGAGAGCCAATGCATGGAAGTGAGTCCATTTCTAGGCCTGAAAGGTAACCTGGGGCCATAGTTTCAGGGGTTCTACCAGTTTCTATCCAACCAGTGATTCTGGTCACTTTTATGTTTTTGAATTTTGATCCACATTTTTCTTCCCACTCTATCCAGAATCTCCAGTTTTGATCCCTTTCCTAGTGGATGGCTTTGGTAGCCGGGCACTGTCTAGTTCTTCTGGTCATGAAATCTGAGGACCTTGTGGTCCATCTTGTCCTTGGACTAATTGTTTCCAGATTCCTTTGATTTTCTTTACTCTTCTTTGCTTCAAATGAGAGGAGACCAATAGTTGCATCTCAGATGGCCACTTGAAAGCTTTTAAGACCACAGTCACTACTCACCAAAGTATGCTGTAGAATAAGACTTCTATGTACTATGTTAAAAATTTTTTAAATACACAATTTATTCATAAACAATTTAACACCTCTGATCATGTCTAAGTGAGGTTTTAGGAGACTAACCACAACCAAGATAAATGAGTGGATAATTGTAACCAAATATGCTATAGTTCACATAATTTAATCTAAATGTTATTAATCTTCAATTCAGTTTTAGAGCAAACCATTAATAAGGCACAGATGACAGTAAGGAAGGGAGAGCCTGTTTTGTGAGTCATCCATCTTGTCATTTAAGCAGAGAAAGACTTTTCCAGATGTCACTGCTGTGGTCTGCTGAATGCTTCTCCCCACAGTTTGACACCCAGGACATTCATTCTTGGGATCCTCTAGGTTAGTGTTTTTTGAGTCCTAGCAACCACAAAGCACAGAGTAGAATTGCCCTGTAGGGTTTCCAAGGCTATAAATCTTTAAGGAAGCAGACTGCCACATCTTTCTCCTGCGGAGTGGCTGGTAGGATCTAACCAGTGACATTTTGGTTATCAGCTGATAGCTTAACCATTGCACCCACAGGGCCCCTTAGGTCAATGTTAGATATCCCTAGTCCTCTAATCTATATGTCTTGATTTCACCATATTCAGATACGTGACTCTTCCCTCCCAATCAGACTTTGGTGTTTGTGACCAGTCTTTGTACTCTTTCTTTTCTTGTCCCTATAAATGTTGGCCAGCTTGAAAGTCTAACATCAAAACATAATGAGTGTAATCAAGTGGAGGAAAGAAAAGCCATTTGAAAATGGTTATTTTTCCCCCACCAAATGTATAGGCTCTTTCGAAAATGTTCCTTCTGTTATTTTTAAGACTAGCTAAGACTGAAATAGTTTCCTCATTGAACAAGTCGTGGAAAATGAATACAACCAGGTCAGGGTCGACCAGGTCCTCAAAGACCTCCCAGTTTACTTGATTAACTTCAGCCAAAAGATAAATTATATAGTTATGTGACATCTGAAAGTCACTTTGATAAAACTGGGTATGCAGTGACCTAGAAACCTTTAAATTTTGTTAGATAGGAGTAAGTGTGACAATGTAATTACCTTTTCTTTCTGTAGTCAGTACTCACTGGATCAAAATAAGCATTATGTTAGCCTCTGTATTTGTCTGCCCTTTATTCTTTCATTTAATCAGATGTCCCTTCGGTGACTCCATTTTTTTTTTTTTTTTTTTTTCTCCTCCACTTCTGTTTCCTAGAGAGAAATTCTTTATGGCCTAGATTGTCTTGGCAGCTGTCCTTTTCTTCCATTTGGAAACAGGAGAAACAATGACAGCTTTAATGGAGACTTGATTATTCATGGTCCCCACAGTGGGGACTTGTAATTAGGATGTTTATTAACACGACTGGGTTAGGATTTAAAGTCATCTTTTATGAGACATTTTAGTATAATGAAGGGATAATCTAAAATTAGACAAGTGCATCCTTTCTAGACATTAGTTTCTTACAAAGCAACATATTTCATAGTTTTAACCCTATGTAATGCCTATTCAAATCTAAGAGTGAAGGAATTCTTCCTTCACTCAACTCTTTATTTACCATTTTTTCTCACCCTAATTTTCTGCTGATAGAAGGAAATGAAGAGTGGAATATAATTTTTTTTTTCTCCCACAATTCTGGCATTCTTTTTTTGAACATTAGCTCATGACTTTTATTACCCCATACACAATTACTTGTCTTCTGGTTTGTTGAAGCAATAGGTCAGACAATACTTGCCACAGTAATGTCTACCAAAGTGGCTGGCCGTAGAAACGTCAGCACCACATTCATCTGAAGGGCACTCCCAACGAAGGAGACTAATTTTGCCATTCTCATCCACCTTAGAGTATTTTAGTATAGCCAGCTTAACCTTCCTTTGCTTATGCTTATTCTTCTTGGGAGTAGTGTAAGACTTCCTCTTCCTTTTCTTAGCACCCCCATGATGTCTCAACATGAGATAAAGAGTGTATTCCTTTTGAATGTTGTAGTCAGACAAGGTACGTCCATCTTCCAGTTGCTTGCCAGCAAAGATCAGTCTCTGCTGATCAGGAGGAATTCCTTCCTTATCCTGGATCTTGGCCTTTACATTTTCTATTGTATCTGAGGGTTCAACCTCGAGAGTTATGGTCTTTCCCATTAGGGTTTTTACAAAAATCTGTATCTCGGTGGCGATTCCACCACAGATGGTGGGTCAATTCTGGTATTCTTGACTCCATTACAAAGTAGGAAATTCTTCCAAGGGTATACTTATTGTTTCCAGAGACTTTGGCTATAATAATTTCTATTGTATTACCTGATGTCCAAATACTATATCATTTAAGTAAAATCCCACACTTCTTTCTAAATAGAGTATAATCTAGACCAATATTTAACAAACAGAAGAATTTATTTAATAAACCAGTATCTGAGAATTTAAAAAATATAGGTGCTTGGCTTTTACTTGTCTTACTAATTTTGTCTTTGTTTCTGTTAGCTATAGTTTTAACAGTGGTTTGGGAAGTAATGTTGGAAAAATTAGCCTTGTGGGACTTCTTGAAGTAGGAGAAGGCTTTCGTAAGCCTGGTCAGAATAAAAAAATAAGAATTAAAAGACAAATTGAAAATATTTTGTACTATCCAAAATTAAATATTTGTAGAATATTTGGAATGATGGAAGACTTTATTCCATCCACATATAAATCGTTTGGACTGATGATGATACACAATGATTTGCATGTAAATCAACTTTTTAACAAAAAGACTATGAAAATGCTTTTGTTGTGTACTTGGTGCAAATAACTCATGCAAGATGACCAGCTGACAGTCTCATGAATACCAGCTTTGCTAATATATAACTTGTGTCATAAGCACGGGTCAGCTCAGGGAAAGGGATAAGTTATATAATTTGCATTTTATTGAGTCAAGTAATCCTTGAAATTTTATTCTAGGATCCACAAAATTTTACGAAGTTATTTATTTATTTATTTATTACATAATTGAGATTTAGGGTACTTTAGAATGTGCTTGTCAAGTTCAGCCCAGCATCATGTTCTATGAACTGTAATAATACTAGTGGAGCACACATTTTATTGTTATGAGGATTCTGAGGAATCTATGGGCAAGGAGTCTTTGAAATCCAAAGCTTTCAAGAAGCTTCTCAAAGGCATTTCCTCAGGCACATGACCTTTTCCTACCTGAACCATGATAAAAAGCCAATGATAGAAAAACTCACAAAGTTCTCCATATTTTATTGCTATGTGGTGTAGTGCCTAAGGCATTTGACTGTGAACCAGAAGACTGGCAGTTCAAACCCACCAGCTACTCCTCAGAAGGAAGATTGAGCAATCTACTTCTGTAGTGATACTGCCTTGGAAACCCAAGGAGGGGTCGCTATGAGTTGGATCCAACTTGATGGTGTGAGTTTGGTTTGGTTTAATGCTCCATAAGTGTACTTTTCCAAATTTGTTGTTGTTGGGTGTTGTTGACTTTTGACTTGTAGAGACTCCACATAACAGAGTAGAATTGCCCCCATGGGTTTTCTAGCCTGTAATCTTTACAGGAACCAATCACTCGGTCTTTCTCCCACAAAGCCACTGGTTGGGTTCAAACTGCCAATCTTTCGGTTAGCAGCTGACTGCTAAACTGTTATGCCACCAGGGCTCCTTTTCTAAATTAAGAGTTTTACATTTCAATCTTATCTTTAGTGGACATTACTTAAAAATTAAACAATTACATCTAATGCTAAACAAATTTAACATACTTTTTAAAAAAAATATGCTGAGTGCTTGATGGCACATAACAACAACAACTACATCTAGGCCCTCTGCTGTAACAGCAAAGAGATGCATAGGGCACAATTTGTAAACTCGTGAAATTAAGCTTTCAGTATTTGCTACTATGGTGGTTAAATTTGTATGTCAACTTGGCTGGGCCTGGTTGAGTGGCTGGGCAGCTGGTGGTAGTTATTCCCCATGATGAGACTGGCAATCAACTCCATGGTGGGATCTACCACAAGCAGCTGAGTAGCTGCCTTTGGAATATGGTCTGCTTTCTGTATATAAGGAGAAGCTTTGGGGATAGTTTCCAGCTTATGGCACGTTTGGACCCTGCATGTAGCCGTGTCATTGTTCAGCAGCCTGCCATGCTCTGCTGACCTTGGGACTTAAATTAATGACCTGTCATGTGGTTTGGTAACATCAGGACTGTGCCTTTTTACTTGTCAATCTTGGGCTTCTCAGCCTCAGCAGCTAGCAGCTGTCTGAGTGAAGAAATGCCTCTAGCTTTAGTGGGCCAGGAGCAGGAGGCAGTGCTGGACCCCAAGGTTGAGGGGCTTTCACCCAGCCCCTAGAGCCTGGCACTTGAACTTGTACTTAAAGCCTCCAAACTGTAAGAGCATAAACTCCTGTTTGCTGAAGTCATCCTATTTGTGGTATATTTCTTGTCAGAGCAGCACTAGGTAACCAGAACAGCTACTGACAGGCATCCTAAAATTTCCCATTCTATAAACTAAATGCAACATGATTGGCTTAGATGCATCTATTGAGGCTCAAGCAAGAGGCTCAGGTCTGAGGATGCTTTGAAATTTGCAAAGCCTTCACGGAGGTGATATTTGAGATGGATCTTGAGGGATGCACTTTATAGGCAGAGAGTTATATAAAATTTCTGATCCTCCAAGGTCTTCATCTTACATTCTACATCAGTTGATGTGTGAATAATGTAGAAAATCTTCTGGCTTATTCCCTTAACTATTCTTTCCAAGCAGACAAACTTATCTTGCTAATTAATGTGGGGATGTTATGTTGTTGTTCTTGTTATGTGCCATCAAGTCAGACCCGATTCATCATAACCCCTCCTTGGGTTTCTGAGGCAGTTCGCTACAGAAGTAGATTGCCTAACCTTCCTTCCGAGGAGTGGCTGGTGGGTTTGAACCGCCAGTCTTCTGGTTAGCAGTCAAGTGCCTTAGGCACTATGCTACCAGAGCATTTTCTTCAGAAACATCATCATCTGCCTAAAACCAAACTGTTTTATGAACTTTGATATGTTTCCATTTAAATAAGTTGTTTCTCATGCAGGGTCAGGCAATCCATGTCTATGCATGCTAATGGACAGAGGGCATATAGGAAAGGGCATCTACAGTAATAACAGAGGCTAAAATTATAATTATGGGAAGGTAATTTTGAAACAATCTTCTGTATGTAAGTACCATGTATCATCTGAATCTTCACTTTGAGTGGTAAAAGTAGAGTGAATTTTGAAATCTTTAATTTTCTTTTCTAGGCCATTTCAAATTAACCATCCTCTTGATCTTTACTAGCCGCACAGAGTTTCAAACAAAGTCACGTGCTTATTAGAACAATTAATCACAGGAAAGTTTGATTCAACTTGGTAAGTTTTGTGGACCTACACATATTTTTATTACTTATTTATGAGCCAAGATGGAATTAATCATCTGAAAATTGACTACACAGCTGCAGTGATCCAATTTTCCTGCAATGATGATTCATGCAGCTTTACAATTCCAAAGGTCACTAAAGGGTTGTGTTTGTGCAAATTTAGGAAGGCCCGTTGGCTCAGAAACTAACTTTAGGCAAGGTTCTGTTGTCATCCTGCATTATCAAAGGGTCTATGAAGCTTTAAACATGAAACCGCCCAGCCCTACACCCTTATTTCTTCAAGAAGCAAAAAGAAAACGCTATTTGGGAAAATAAAACCCAAAACAATTTTGTTGTTGTTGTTGTTATGTGCCTTCAAGTCGGACCCGACTCATAGCAGCCCCTCCTTGGGTTTCCGAGGCAGTATCACTACAGAAGTAGATTGCCCCATCTTCCTTCCGAGAAATTTTAGCAATGAAAAAAAAAAAAAAAATATGTGCTGCTGGTGCAGCTGTTTGGAAAACAGTTTGGTGGTCCTTCAAAAAGTTGAACATAGAATTACTATGTTGTTGTTGTTATGTACTGTCAGTCGGACTCGACTCAGCGAACCCTCCTTGGGTTTCCGAGGTAGTATCTACGCCCCATAATTTCCAATCCTGAATATATCTATATCCAGAAGAAATGAAGGCAGAAATCCAAACAGAACCTGTACACCAACGTTCATTGCAACACTCTTCCGATAACTAAAAGGTGGAAACAACAGAAATGTCCATCAGCAGATGAATGGATAAATGAATGTAGTATATACAATCTTATATGCGAACAGTGTACATACTATGGAATACTATCATATCCATAAGAGAAATGAAAGCCTGAAGCGTGCCACAACATGAGTGAACCTTGAAAACACCGTGCTGTATGCAGTCAGTCAGTCATACAAGGGCGAACACTGTATGCTCTCACTTACATGAAATAAACAAATATACAGAAACCAAAGATTATTAGCAGTTACCAGGGCTGAGAGGGAAGGAGACAGGAAGAGTTTTGCTTAGGGACACTGAGTTTATGTTAATGGTGGTAGAATGATTTGGGAAAGGATAGTAAGAATGCTTGTACAACTTGAAGAGTGTAATCAACACCACTGAATTGTGCATGAAGAAACTGTTGAGTTGGCGTATGTTTTATTATGTATATTTTCACCCCCCTAATACCTCTATATCTACGTTTAAATGATTTCAGTAAACAGAGACCAAAGGGGAAAAGCTGTTCATTGAAGGTTTGTTTTTGTTTCTAATATAGAGCATTAACATTCAGTTGTTTTCCCTTCCACAAAACAGGATCTAACAAAAGTAACAAGTGTGGAAAATTGCAGAGGATAATGAAATAAATCCATTGTATAGGCATGCTAAGAGCTCTGGTGGCGCTGTGGTTAAAGCATCAGGCTGCTAACCAAAGGTCAGGGGTTTGAACCCACTAGCCATTCTGCGGGAGAAAGATGAGGCAGTATGTTTCAATAAAGATTTACAACCTTGGAAACCTTATAGGCAAGGCAGCTCTACTCTGTCCTATAGGGAAGATATGCATTGGAATTGACTTCATGGCAGTGGGCTGTAAAAGTTTATCATTTTTCTAGTTTGGGAGCTGGTCTTTCCTTTCACAAAATTGTTATATGGATTTATTTTTATTTTATTATTATTATTTTATGCTTTCTTTTTCAGTTGACTCCAGAAGATTTTCTATGTGGTGAACCCAGAGGCCAAACACTACCATATCATCTCTTTCCCATACCCTGCTTTTGTGTAGATAATGATTGATTTTCTTTTAATATTAACTGAAGGTTAATGTTAAAATATTGCATAAGGCGTTGCTAGTTGTGTTACTTCTTCTGTTACCTACACTCTCTTTAAGATCTTTTTAATGTCTTTATCATCCCCAGCACTTCAGGGATAAGACACAACTCCATCAATGATCATGATTATGCTGATTCTTAATCATGCGAAAACGTTACTCTGGCAAGCACATCACATTTCTGTGTGTGTGTTGTGTGGTACAAAGTCTCATTTTTGGTATAAAGGTGAGAATTTCCTCTGCAATTTTTTTTTTGTTGTTGTTCTGTTTTCCTTTTAACATCTGAGGACATTATTTTTGAGGACATTATTTTCCTCTTTGCCCTTTCTTTGCAATGCCTCTTTGGGTAGGGTCTCTCTCTCTCTTTCTTTTTTTACATTTTTTGCATATCATTTCTCTTGTACATGGTATTTCTACACAACTAAGAGGAATTAGAATCATAGAACTCAGCTACTGGCCCTGGCTTTAATATAATTAACAAACAACAAAATAAAGCACAACCATAACTTTGTACTGCCTACAATAGCATAGACCAGGGTTTTAAATGTTCTCTTTTTAGTCTATGAAAAAACCAAACCAAACTCACTGCCATGGATTCGGATCTGCCTCGTAGTGACCCCTCCTTGGGTTTCTGATTGCCCAACCTTCCTTCTGAGGAGTGGCCAGTGGGTTTGAACTGCCAGCCTTCTGGGTAGCAGTCAAATGCCTTAGGCAATATATGGCCGTGGAAAATGTTTCTATTAGTGGAATCAGAGTTCATGTGGGTGTATTGTGGTAATGGTACATAGGTACTAAACAGAAATTTGGTTCCAAGAACAGCTCAATCACCCTTTTCTATGTTTTAAATGAATCTTTCAACTCCTTTATTTTCTGCTTCATTTGTTCTCCTTCTTCCATTTTTGTTTTTAGATTTTCTTGATCTTCAACACATACTCCAAGAATTCACATTAGTCTAATTTACAGTGTTACATGTTCATTTAATACTCCTAGCAATCCTCGCTGATTCTTTCCCTGTCTCAAAAATAAACATTTCATTAAATATTTTACTTTCTTCATGAAATTTTAAGCATGTCATCGTCTAGATTTTGACCATCATTTTATCTCTAACACTTAGCACTATCTGGTACATTAATAAATGACAGAATCAACTATTTTCCAATTTTTCTTAGAATATTTTTTCACCTGTATTTTGCATTGGATTTTTAAAAACATATATTAATAACTCTCAGAGTGTTATATGAGTATAATATATATATGTGTGTGTGTGTATGTGTGTTTGTGTGTATCATACACCATATGATTGTGTTAAGTCTGCAGTTCAAATATCTTTGTCATCTTTTGTCTCTTTGATTTGGTGCCCTTCTTAAGAGTGGAGCCACAATGGACAGATATTTTAAGGGACAAGTGGTCAGCCTTGCCTTATGTTGCTTTTCTCATGTTAAGTACAGGGATCCTACTCCCATTTGTCACATCAGTGTCTTTAGACATCTCTGCAATGTCTCTGGTATACACTCATTTTGCATGGACTTGAAAAGATAATGGTGGCTTTAGAGAAAGCTCCTTTTCAAAAAACTCTAAATATAATATTTTTACCATTTCTTTCCTTTAATGTTTTATGCACTTAAGTTCATCAAATGTATATTTTTTGCTTGTTTTGACTCTATCTTGTGTCTCATATCCTGTTTTAGCCTATCTCCCAAAAATAAAATTTAAAAATCTCATTTCTACTTCATTCTCATTGTATTAGTCATTTCATCTTCCTCACAAAGCCTGTCAAGGGCTTACTCCAGAAAAACAAAACTCAATCAAAGTTGAAGTTCCAAAGTACAACCACAAAGTATTAACCAATAAATAACCATTGCCATCGAGTCAGATCCGACTCATAATGACCCTCCCTTGGGTTTCTGAGGTGGTATCACTACGGAAGTAGATTGCCCAATCTTCCTTGCAAGGAGTGGCTGCTGGGTTTGAATCAACAACCTTCTGGTTAGCAGTCACAAGCCTTAGGCACTATGCCACCACAGCTCCCACAAAGTATTAAGCAGAGGATAAAAAAGAAAAAACAAACTCACTGCCATCGAGTCGATTCTGACTCATAGCGACTCCCTTTGGGTTTCTAAGGCCACAAGTGTTTAAGGAAGTAGATTGCTCAGTCTTCCTTCTGTGGAGTGGCTGGTGGGTTTGAACCACCAACCTTCTGGTTAGCAGTCAAATGCCTTAGGCACTACACCACCAGAGCAGTGGATGGAGGCTGTCAAATGTGTTGTGTGAAGTCAGTAGACCTGTATCTAAATCTTGGATCTGTCATTCCCTATCTGTGTCAACTTAGGCAAGTTACTTAACTTGCCTTGAATTTCCTCATCTTTCTTTCGAATAACTAAAACTAGTTTTTCCATGATGAGATTACCTTGTAAAGCTTCTTGCACTGTAGTTGGCACTTAGAAGGTGCTTTGATGCAATTTGATATACAATTTTTTGTCAGACATTTTGCCTGACCTTGGGACAATGAAGATGCAGAGATGTGTCCCTGTCCTCAGGAATTCACAGATTTGTTTGGTTTCCATTATACTCTTACATCCTCTTCCCTTCAAGTCATGATGTGCTCCCAGTGGATCACAAGAAATGCTGATGACTGATGTTCTCCACATCTCACATTGGCGGTCTTGATGTGACGTTCCTGGACAAAGGTCTAGGATTTGGAGAACATCCTATTAATAGAACTGCAAGCACAGATGGCCCAGAGTTCTTTTCAGGGACAGCTTTCTGAACCACATCCATGGCAGCTGGTTCACATGAGATGGCTTTACAAGTGGAAGAAGGATTCAGGTGGCCTGGCTTAGATTCAATGGGGTGGTACCCCATGGAATTGGACACTATTTAGCATAAATTCCCTGGCTTTCAATACAGACTGTCTTGTGATTCTACTGTGTTTTCCTTACAAAGAAAGGTTTTCTCTGCTACAAAGCTCAGCTAGGTTACTGTCTTTCTGCCTCCTACTTTCCTTCTTTGTGACTTCATCAATGTAATTTATATTTCAGATAGATATCAAATTGAAGCTAAAGATGAAAGGTGAAGTGTATTTTTTAAAAATAGCATAATGCAATGTGAATCTATGGAGCAAGTAAATGTTCCATATGCTTCCAATTAAGTTTGATATAAATTAACATTGTATTCAGCATTACTCTTTGTCAATGGTCATTCCATGAAAAACATCTCAAATAGAAGGCACAGTGATGTCTGAAAACAATGATTTGTTTGTTGAGATAGAGGAAGAAAATTGACCCGAGGGATTTGTACTGTTTTAAGTATCAGTGTGCTAACCACTTAACCAGTTCCGACTCATGACGATCCTATGTGTGTCAGAGTAGGATTGTGCTCCATAAGGTTTATCAGTGGTTGATTTTTTTGGAATTAGATTGCCCAGGCTTTCTTCTCAGGCACTTCTGGGTGGATTCAAACCATAAAACTTTTGGTCAGCAGCTGAGTACATTAGTAGTTTGCAACCACTCTTAGTGTCATATACTTCTTTTCCTTTGTATCAAGGAGATGGACTAAAAGAAATGACTTGTCTTATGACTTCACTTATTTCTCTCCTACCAATTCACCATAAGAACAAGAAAGCTTTGTGGTGTCACCCACATTGTGTTGTTGTTGTTAGATGCCATCAAGTCATCAATGACTCATAGCAACTCATAGCGACCCTATGAATGAAACATTGCCCAGTCCTGTGCCAGCCTCAGGATCCTTGCTATACCTGAGCCCATTGTTGCAGCCACTGTGTCAATTCCTCTTGTTAAAGGCCTTCCACTTTTTTGTTGACCCTTTACTTTACTAAGCACGATACCCTTCTCCAGAGAATGGTCTCTTCTGACAACAAGCAGACTTCTGAGATGAAGTCTGGCCATTCTCGCTTCTAAGGAGCTTTCCAGCTGCACTTCTTCCAGGACAAATTTGTTAGTTCTTTTAGTAGTCCATGGTACTTTCAATATTCTTCACCAAGACCACAACTTAAGGCATCGACTCTTCTTCAGTCTTCCTTATTCATTGTCTAGCTCTCACATGCATATGAGACAAATGAAAATACCATGGCTTGGGTTGGGCACACCTTAGTCTTTAAGTAGGCATCTTTGCTCTTCAGCACTTTAAAGAGGTCTTTTGCAGCAGATTTTCCCAATGCAATACGTTGTCTGATGTCTTTATTGCTGCTTGCATTGGTGTTGATTGTAGAAACAAGTACTATGAAGTCTTTGACAGCTTCAAACTTTTCTCCATGTATCATGATGCTGCTTATTGGACCAGTTGTGAGGATTTTTGTTTTCTTTATATTGAGGTGTAATCCATACTTCACACTGTAGTCTTCAACCTTCATCAGTAAGTGCTTCAAGTCATCCTCACTTTCAGCAAGGAAAATTGTCTCTCAGGTTGTTAATGAGTTTTCCTCCAATCCTGATGCCACGTTCTTCTTCATATAATCCAGCTTCTTGGATTATTTGCTCAGCATACAGATTGAATAAGTGTGGTGAAAGGATAGAACCATGACACACTCCCTTCCTGATTTTAAATCATGCAGTATCCCCTTGTTCTATTTGAAAGCAGCCTCCTGGTCTATGTACAGGTTCCTCATGAGTACAATTAAGTGTTCTGGAATTCTTATTCTTCTCAGTGTTATCCACAGTTTGTTATGATCCACACAGTCAAATGCTTTTGCATAGTCAATAAAACACAAGTAAACATCTTTCTGGTATTCTTTGCTTTGAGCCAGGATCTATCTGACATCACCAATGATATCCCAAGTTCCACATCCTCCTCTGAATCCTGCTTGCATTTCTGGGAATTCTCTGTCAATATACTGCTGCAGCCATTTTTGAATTATCTTCAGTGAGATTTTACTCGCATATGATATCAGTAATATTGTTCAGTAATTTCCTCATTCTGTGGGATCATCTTTCTTTGGAATGGGTACAAATATGGATTTCTTCCAATCAGGTGGCCAGTTAGCTGTCTTCCAACTCTCTTGGCATAACCAAGTGAGTGCCTTCAGTGCAGCATCTGTTTGTTGCGACATCTCAATGGAGCCTTGTTCTTTGCCATTTCCTTCAGTGCAGCTTTGACTTCTTCCATCAATACCACTGGTTCTTAAGCATATGCCACATCCTGAAATGGATGACTATTGACCAATTCTTTTTGATACAGTGACTCTCTGTATTCCTTCCATCTTCTTTTGATGTTTCCTCCATCATTCAATATATTTCCTATAGAATCTTTCAGTATTGGAACTCGAGACTTAAATTTCCTCTTCATTTCTTTCAGCTTGAGAAATGCTGAGCATGTTCTTCCCTTTTGGCTTTCCAATTCCATGTCTTTGCACATTTCATTATAATAATTGACTTTATCTTCTCGAGCTACTCTTTGAAATCTTCTGTTCAGCTCTTTTATCTTGTCATTTCTTCCCTCAGCTTTAGCTACTCTCCATTCAGTGGCAAGTTCCAGAGTCTCATCTGACCTCTATTGTGGTCTTTTCTTCCTTTCCTGTCTTTTTAATGACCTTTTGCTTTCTTCATGGATGATGTTCTTGATGTCATCCCACATTCCTCTGGATTTTGGTCATTAGTGTTCAATGCATCAAATTTATTCTTTAGACAGTCTCTAAATTCAGGAGGGATATAATCAAGATCATACTTTGGCTCTCATGGACTTGTTTTAATTGTCTTCAGCTTCAACTTGAACTTGTATATGAGCAGTGGATGGCCTGTTCCACAATCAGCTCCTGGCCTTGTTTTAGCTGAAGGTACTGAGCTTCTCCATCGCCTCTTGCCACAGATGTAGTCCATCTGATTCCTGTGTACTCCATCTGGTGAAGTTGATGTGTTAGCCACCATTTGTGTTGCTGAAAAAGGTATTTGCAATGAATAAGTTGTTGGTCTTGCAAAATTCTATCATTCAATCTCTAATGTTATTTCTATTGCCAAAGTCATATTTTCCAAGTACCAGTGATTCTTCTTTGTTTCCAACATTGCATTCCAATCAATGCAACCAGTGATAATCAACATATATTGATTGCATGTTAGGTCACTTTCAGACTGCAGAATTTGTTAGAAATCTTCAATTTCCTCATCTTTGGCTTTGGTAGTTGGTGTATAAATTTGAATAATAGTAGCCTTAACTGGTCTTCCTTGTAGGCATATGGATCTTATCCTGTCCCTGACAGCATTGTACTTTAGGATGAATTTTCATACATTCTTTGTGATGATGAATGCCACACCATTCCTCTACAATTTGTCATTCCTGGCATAATAGATCATATGGTTGTCTTATTCAGAATGGCCAAAACCATCATTGCAGCACATTAATGCCTAGCATATTGATCTTTATGCATTCCATTTCGCTTTTGACAACTTCCAATTTTCCTATTCATACTTCGTACATGACACGTTCTGATTATTAATGGATGTTTGCAGCTGTTTCTTCTCAACTTGAGTCATCATACATCAGCAAATGGAGGTCCTGAAATCTTTACTCCATCTACATCATTAAGGTCACCTCTACCCTGAGGAGACAGCCCTTTCCTAGTCATATTTTGAGTGCCTGCTGACCTGAGGGGTTCATCTTCTGGCACTATATCAGACAATATTTCAAGGGTATTCATAAAGTTTTCCAGTGATATATCAGACAATGTTTCACTGCTATTCATAAGGTTTTCACTGGCTAATTCTTTGAGAAGTGGATAGCCTCTTCCTTCTTTTGAGTCTGTCTTAGTCTGGAAGCTCCACTAAAACCTGCCCACCATGGGTAACTCTGCTGGCATTTGAAATCTTGGTGGCACAGTCTCCAGCCTCACAGCAACACGCAAGCCACCACAGTACAACAAACTGACTGACAAGTTCGTCTCTCTTATTTGTTCCGAAACCACTCTGCTCACTTCCTGGTCTCCCTCAGCTGCTCCAAACCTGCTACATTGGCTTGCTTCCTTCCTGGTCTCCCTTAGCCGCTCCAAAGCCGCTGCCCCAGCTTGCTTCCTTCCTGGTCTCTCTCAGCTGCTCCAAAGCCACTGTCCAGCCTTGGTTCTTCCCTGGTCTCCCTCAGCGGCTCCAAACCTGCTGCCCCAGCTTCCTTCTTGGTCTCTCTCAGCTGCTCCAAAGCCACTGTGCCAGCTTGCTTCCTCTTGGTTTCCCTCCACATCATGACGTGAAGTAAACCAAAATCAAAAGCATCAATTTCCATTAAAACTAGCCAATATCAATGCATTTATGTATTGCACAAGTACCAGGATGTGGAATTGATGCAACTTGGGAGCAAGTCCCAATTGAAAATCTATTTAAGAAAAAGCATTTGTGTACAAAGATCAAGATGAAAAATGCACAGTTGTGCTTTCAAAATGATAAACTGTCAATGTAGCTACTCCAATTTTCTTGGCATTTGCAGTCCTCTTTTCAGTATAACTCAGCATCTAGTCAAGAAAGAGAAACCATACCAGTTAATTTACAGGATTAATTTAACATAAACAACCAGATATTAGGGAACTGAAAATTCAAATAGTAGCCCTGGTGATTTCCAGAGGTAGTAAATTGAGGAAGCAGGTTCTATCCCTAGGGACGAAGATAAAAGAGAAGAGACTGGGGTTATTAAGTTTAAAAGCTTATAGGACAGATATGCAGAACTGGCACCCTGACTTATAATAAAGGAGTTTCCTGGCTACAGTTGGTGCCCTAGCAAGTTGGAAGAGGGTCCCCACAGAGCTGGGATCCCAGGTCTCTGAGGAGGGGTGTTGCTCAGCTAATCTTCAGAGCTCAGAGGAGGAATGGCCCCTTAGAAACTGGAATTCAAATTGTGTGAGCAAAATACTGAAAAATGACAGCAATTGCTGCTAGTGGAATCAATCATTATCGATTGAGTGAAGATTCATTTTTCTTGGGGTATTGACAGGACTGCAAGGCACATAGGAAGGAACAAGTGCCTTGTCCTTCTTCCAGACATCTTGAATCCTCTAACTCTTCCTATTGGTGGAGTTTATTAAGATGGCAGCTGATAAAGTGTAGTGTAAAAGGTCAATCCCAGCTCCACAAAGTGGAGCACAGAAGGTTGAATTTGAAACTAAGAAGCAATAACTTAATAACGAGCTTTCTTCTACAAATTCCAAGATAAGACTCCATGGTAGCACTAAGAGAGAGAGCAAGGCATTGAAATGATGATAACTTTGAAAAATCATTAGATAATATGAAGTACATGGGGTTAAAGTGACAGAAATCAGTGAAGAGAACTCACAGGCAAAGGTATGGTCCCAATAGGAGGGTGGTGGATGGATGTTTTTCAACATTCAGAAATCTTCACCACCTAAATTCTTAGAACTGGCACCATGGGCAGGTAGAGAGTGTAGACTGAAGAATATCAGTGTGGGAATGGTGTCAATGGTTGGCACAGTGACAGGTAGGGGCATTCGTCTAGAATTTGAATTACTAGGAAAAGGGAGTAAGAAAATTGTCTACAGTAGGCTCCACATGAGGCTAGTATATCCAGTGAGGAGGGAAACAGTGTCAAGCTAGCCTCGGACCTACCCATATAACGTCTAGAAACATAATGCCAGCTCTGTCTTTACTTCTCCCCTCAACTTTCTTCTTCTTCTTCTTTTTTAATTTTAGAACAGTATTTCCATGCTACTAATTGTGGAAGGATATCTATTTATTGATTGGTCTTGCAGTGTTCCCTCCCTGACTTTCTTCTAACAGTAACACATATCATGAGATACCAACTTCAAATTCTCATCAACACTAACTGGTGGTTTGGACTGGGGAACAGGAAGCCAGAAAAGTTCAAGAGCCTTCAGAAACCTCACCAGGACTCCACTTTCAGTGTGGCTAACCTTTGTTTTACAACCACTGGCCTTGCTCAAAGCGGACCCTGGTCTACCAGTCTCTCTTGGCCTCATACACTGAAAAAATGCCTACTTCTTCACGGTCCCCATCCACCTACTACAAACAGACTCAAAGCTGCCCATGGAGCTGAAGGCCAAATCATTCACATAAAGATAGGCTAGGAGCCTCTCATACATTGTTATTGTCTAAACTTCTATTGTAGGTATTCTTGGAAAGGCACAACAGTAGATGATCCTGGAATACACGTGAACATAAGGCTATCAGAACCAGAGAATTATTTTGGGGCTGAGGCACCTATATCTTCTAGGTTACAATTGATCTTAGTCTAATTATTGTTAATATCTGAGGCCAGGAAAGCACATACTTATTCTTTTTAGCATAAAAGAGCACTACAAAGGAAAATAAAAAGCATTTAGAAAAAGCTAGTGAGAAGAAGCCTTATTTAATGGAGATATTTTTACTGGATTAACTATTTTTCTAACCATTGCAAAGAATAAACAAACAAACAAAAGAAACCTGTTGCCATCATGTTGTTTCCAACTCATGGTGGCCCCATGTGTTTCAGGCAGAACTGGAGAACTGTGTCCATAGGGTTTTCAACGGCTGTGATGTGTCAGGAGTAGATTGCCACAGCTTTCTTCTAAGCCACCTCTGGGTGGACTCAAACCTGAACTGCCAACTCTTCTGTTAGTAGCCTAGAGCTAAGTGCTTGTGCCATCTGGAGAAATCACAGCAGAGAATGCACGTCTCTTTGAAGCGTGTAAAGAAACTCCTGGAGATTGAGATGTTTTCTCCACCCGGTTTCTTCCCATAGGGTTTTCTGAATTCTGTTGCCTGGTCAGCATGCAACTAAAAGGAAAAGAAATAATTTAGGGCCTGTTCTGGAAAAGGAAGGAGCCACAGTGGTGCCATGGTTAAAGGTTCTACTGCTAACTGAAAGTCGGTGGTTCAAACCTACCAGCTGCTCCATGGGAGAAAGATGTGGCAGTCTGTTTCTATAGAGATTACAGATTTGGAAAACCTGTGCACATTTCTACTCTGTCCCATAGGTTGCTATGAATTGGAATTGACTCAAAGGCAATGGGTGGTTTTTTTTTTTTTTTTTTTTTTTTTGTAAACAGAGTAAGTGGTATGGATTTATTCTAGCCACTCAGATGTAAGAGTAATTGCATTAAACCTTGTTCCAGACTGTCAGGCCTACCAGGAAACCCAGTCTATGGTTTTCAGATGTTTCTACTTACGGTGCTCCAATAAAAAGTATTTCTATCTATGGCTGTCCCTCTGGTGTCTTGCTTTGCTGAAGCCCAGGTAACCCATTGTTGGGCTTTAAATAGCATCCCTGCCCCTTGATCCAACATTGCTCATAGAAATCTCTGCAGCAGCTCATGAAGTCAGGAAAATCACTGCAACCATCCTTTCTTCCTCAGCCCTAACCTTAAAACCCTACTCTTTAGTTGGGGTCACCTTTCCTCTTTAGAATCTGTCTTCTCGGTCTTTGCCGCTTGGGCCCAGTCATCATAAAACAAGCCCCTTTAAATCTTTCTGGATGCAAGAAATCTCATACCTCCAGCCAGAGAGGCAGGTAAAGCTGTCTCTAGTTCCATCTTGATGAAGCAGACCTAAGAAAACAGAACAGAACTCCACAAGTAGATTAAAGCCTATCCTTTAAATTTACTTCTTAATTGGAGTCAGCACATTATTAAAGATCAGATGAACTAGATTCAATTGTTATTGCACTACTTAGTAGCTGCCTAACTTTGGGAAAATGACTCAATTTTTCTTAAGCTCAGTTTATTCTTTCTGTAAAATAATGATAATTACATATATTGTTATATATTCAAAACACCATTATGAGAATGACAGAAATTATTTATTCATGTGTTTCTGTCCAACCTTTTGTTGTCAGGGGCCATCCAGGCAGTTCTGGCCCATAGTGACCGTATGTACAACAGAATGAAATGCTGCTCATTCCATCACTACCATCACAGTCTTTGCTACGTTTGAGCCCATTGTTGCAGCCACTTTGTCAATTCTTCTCATTGAGGGTCTTTCTCTTTGCTGCTGACCTTCTGTTTCTCCAAGAATGATGTCCTTCCCTAGGGACTGGTTCCTACTGATAACATGTCCAAAGTAACGTGATCATCCTTGCTTCTAAGGAGCATTCCAGCTTCTTCCAAGACAGATGTGTTTGTTCTTCTGGCAGCCCGTGGTATTTTCAATATTCTCACTAACACCATTATTCAAATACATCAGTTCTTCTGTGGTCTCCTTATTCATTGTCTGGCTTTTGCATGCATATGGGGTTAATGAAAAACTACCATCTTTGAAGTAATCTTAGAAGTGATGTCTTCACTCTTTAACACTTTAAAGAATTCTTTTGCAGCAGATTCGTCCAATGCAATAT
>NW_006921688.1:9105219-9107160 GCF_000298275.1 Orycteropus afer afer | reverse complement strand
TTAATAAAGTTTTGATTGGTTGGTTGATTGAATGTTATTATAATTAAAAAATAGATAGGTATGTTTTAAGTGATTTTATATCAGGGTGATGTATTACCCAACCATTAATCTCCTGAATGATCTGGACTATCTTTGGATTTCTCATTCTTACATCTGAACCTGTAAACTGTAACTAAATTAAAATTACTTGTGGAAATTTAATAAAGTGACCCATTTGAGAAGATCTGAATCATAAGGCCCATCTCTATTTAAAGTATCTAGAAACTTTTTATGGAGCTCTGGTGGCATAGTGCCTAAGACATTTGACTGGTAACCAGAAGGTTGGTGGTTCAAACCCACCAGACACTCCATGGAAGGAAGACTGGGCAATCCACTTCCATAAAGATTTACAGCCAAGGAAACCCAAAGGGAGGTCACTGTAAGTCAGAATCGACTTGATGGCAGTGAGTTTTTTGTTGCTTTTGTTGTTAGAAATTTTTGCAATTATTCTCATCTTCCCAAGAGCAATTCTTATTAATAATAATACTTAATGTAAACCTTTTTTGAGTCTTTCCTATGTGCCAGATAATGTGCTAAGATATTTACATGACTATTTCACTTAAAACAACGTGGTTATAAGTAAGTCCCCATGTTATTCCTCTTTCATATATTAGGAGAACTAAGGCTTAGAGAAATCGAGCAAGTTACCAGAGGCTACCCAGCTAGCACACTGTGCAGCCCAGGATTCAATGCTCTGTCTTCCTGACTAGGTGGCATAAGCGGTCAATTGTTTGACTGCTAGCCAAAAGGTTGGTGGATTCTGATGTACCTCAGAAGGCAAGCCTGGTGATCTGCTTCCAAAAACTCACAGCTCTGAAAACCCTATGAGATTGTTCTATTTTGCATGCATGGGGTCTCCATGAGTCAGAACTTTCTTAACAACAACTAGTAACAGCAACAACCATCATATCATATAGGGTAGAATGTAGTGGTGGAAAAGTGCAGAAGAAGTTGTAAAGGAAGGCCACATATTTTCAGGAGAAGTAAAAATAAGACTTATGTTAAAACAAATGGAAAATAGGTCTGAAATTCAGAAAAGAAAGGATGGATTCAAATAGTGCATGGACTCAGAGCTAGAAAAACAAAAATTAGAAAAAGAACAGTCTTTCCATTCTATGTAGTGTGGATACCAAAACCCAAACCTGTTGCTATTGAATTGATTCTGACTCAGTGTGACCCTATATGACCAAGTAAATCTGTCCCACAGGGTTTCTGCGGCTGCAAATCTTCACAGAACAGCCTGCAATATCTTTCTTCTGCAGAACAGCTGATGGGTTCCAGCTGCTGACCGTTTGGTTAGTAGCTGAGTGCTCCCCCACTGTGCCACCAGGGTTTGCTTGCTTGCAAACTTAATAGCAGAAACCATGCTCCTGTAAGGTACAATGTTTTTGATAGCCTAGTGTCTCTTCTATCAAAGACTCCGGCCTTCAGTGTGGATTACACTGCAACATAAAGAAAGCAAAAATCCTCAGAGCTGGACCAAAAAGAAACATAATAATGTCTGATTTCTTGACTGTTGCTTCCATGGGTGTTGATTATGGATCCAAGTAAAATGACCTTGGCTTCATAATCAACACCCATGGAAGCAGCAGTCAAGAAATCAGACATCATATTGTACTGGACAAATCTGCTACAAAAGACCTCTTTAAAGTGTTAAGGACCAAAGATGTCACTTTGAATAGTAAGATGAGCCTGACCCAAGCCATGGTATTTTCAGTCATCTCATCTGCCTGTGAAAGCTGGACAATGAATAAAGAAGACAGAAGAATTGACGCATTTGAATTGTGGTGTAGGCAAAGAGTACTGAAAGTACCATGGACTGCCAGAAGAACAAACAAATGTCTTGGAGGTAGAAGAGCCAGAATACTCCTTAGAAGTGAGAACGACCAGGCTTTATCTCAC
>NW_006921688.1:9102957-9104524 GCF_000298275.1 Orycteropus afer afer | reverse complement strand
TGGTCCCATAGAATGAGACCGTCAACTCAGAGGGAAGCAGAGACAAAAGCTAGCTGATGACATCATTTAAGCTTCAGGGTTCAGGCCACAGCTACTCTAGACTTTCCAGGCATGTGAACAAACAATTCCTTTGGAACCACTTTGAGTTTTTGGTTTTGTTTTGTTTTCCTTGTCCTTTTAAAATAAGAGTCCTGGCTAACATGGAAATTTGTACTGGACAGTGGATGTTCCAAATGATAAACTTCATATAGCAAATTTATCTCAATCTGTTGTTGTTGTGCTGTTGTTATGTGCCGTCGAGTCGGCCCCGACCCATAGCGACCCCTCCTTGGGTTTCCGAGGCAGTATCACTACGGAAGTAAGATTGCCCAACCTATCTCAATCTAGGTGTGGTGAAAGTAGGGATTTGCACTTTATCACCCTCTGGGAAGTTAGAAATCCTTGTTATGCATTAGAAAATGAGCAGATTAAACTGTTGGCTAAGACTTGGGCAAGTTTAGAACTTCATGGGACTTGGGAAGAAAATTACCGGGATATTGGAATGTGTTGGCCACTTTCTCAGCTTTCAGTAAGTTTTTGCAAGGAAGCTGTAAGAGCCAGTCCTAAGTGGCTGATCTGAAAAGGACACAGAATATGATTTTATTGTGAGAGGTTCTATCTGCCTAAAGCTGGTCACTAAATTGCTTGAGAGCCATCATGATCATCCAGTTATCGCGTATGCCATCTAGTTGATTGCCACTCTCAGTGACCTCATGTGTTAAAGTAGACCTGTCCTTAGGGTTTTTCTGACCGGAGTCTTTACAATGTAGATTACCAGATCTTTTTCCCTTAGAGCCAGTGGGTGGGTTTGAACCACTAACTTTTCTGTGAGCAACAGAGCGATTACCTTTGCACCCTGTAGAATGGCAAACACTGAGTTCTTCAGTTTATATAACAGTTACCCAATGCCATTCAGTCAGTTCTGACTCATAGTAACCTAATAGGACTGCCCCACAGGGTTTCCAAGGCTGGAATCTTTAAGCAAGTGGACTGCCACCTCTTTCTTCTGCAGAGGCTCAGACCTTCCAACTTTTTGATCAGCAGTTGAGCTCTTTACCATAGTGCCACCAAGGCTCCTTACACTAAAGTTAGTGAGAACAAAGAGAGGAACGGAAAACAGCAAGGAATAATTGGGGCCTGGAGAATCCAGACACATGATTGCCAGTGTCCCTCCCAACAACCACCTGTGTACTTCCTCCCAAAGAGAGGAGGTAATTCTCTTTATATTAAAAGGAAGTCCTTTGTAAGGCAGCTTAGGGCCAAGGGTCAGATCAGTTGAGCCTCAACTGGCTGGTCTTTGGGTTTTATCTTGCTCAGAGGCAGAGGTCAGGGTAGACTATAAACTGAGGTATGAATAGTAATAGACTTGATGCTAGTGGGTTTGGTTTAAAGGGATGGAAATAGAGTAAGTTGCAAAAAGAGGAAGAAAGAAAAGGTTCTCTCTGTTCTCCCCTCCCCCATCTATATGTAAAGGGAAACCTGATGGGCCACTCCTACACTGTCCTTTGTTGTTGTTGTTGTTGTTATG
>NW_006921688.1:9100390-9102782 GCF_000298275.1 Orycteropus afer afer | reverse complement strand
ACACTGTCCTTTAGTGTCCCTATTAATCAGAACCAACTTGTTGGCATACAACAACAATGCATGTACTTTCAAGTAGCAGATATCTTTTCCCCATTGGTTTGCAGTGCCACTGTAGACAAAAATCAATGGTTCAAACATGTGGGTGTCTTTCTAGACTCCATATATTATACCATTGGTCTATTTGTGTAGCTTTGCACCAATACTATTCTATTTTTATGTGATTGGTTTATTTTAAGTGTTGATTTATGATAGTGTAAGTCTTCTGACTGCATTCTTTTCCTTAAGAAACTTTTGGTTAATTATTTTCTAGACTTTGGATTATTTTTAGAAATATTAAGATCATCTTCACATTTGTCCCCTAAAAAATTTAAAGAAATAAAAAATCTCTCTAGGATTTTGATTGGTATTTTATTGTTTCCATAGATCAATTTGTAGAAAATTTACATATTATCATTATTGAATTTTCCAATTCATGAATAAATTTCTGTTATTTTAGGCTACCTACTTTGTAATAATTTACTACTAGAGCTTTTAGAAACTCTTACGCACACCAATGCCGATTTTAACAATATACCAACTTAGTGAAGTTTAGGCTTAAGATTTCTGAACAGTTTTTTTTTTTTTTTTTTTAGTCCATAGTATATATCCTACTCATGGCACAAGTGCCTAAGGCATTTGCCTGCTAACCAGAAGGCTGGCAGTTCAAACCCACTAGCCACTCCTCAGAAGGAAGGTTGGGCAATCTACTTCCATAGATACTGACTTGGAAACCCAAGGAGGGGTCGCTATGAGTCGAATCGACTGGACGTTTTGGGTTTTTTTTTTTTTTTTAGGATATAGTCAGAGTACTATGTTCAAGTTACTTGATTTAATTTTTCTCTCTCTGCTTCTAATATTAATTTGATACAGATTGAAATTCATTTGTTTGAGATTGTGCTCTATTTTAATTCTCTTCTCTTATGCTGTTAATTTCCTTTTTTTCTTTTTTAAATGTGAAAACAGTAACATAATTCAAAAGTAAAGATTATAGGAAAAGGGACCCTAAGAAATTGTCTTTCCATGTGGATCTCTTTTTCAACCCCTTCTTCCCTTGAAATAACCTATTCCATTAATTTCTCATGTATCCTTCCTGGTTTTCTTTTCATGCAAATAATCAAATACGTACATATCCTTTCTTGCTCATTTTACAAGAGAGTTCCATACTATGTAAAGTTTTCCCATCTTGTTTTTACACGTAAAAGCATACCCTGGAAATCAGTCCACATCAGTTGCTAGATATTTTCCAAATTCTTTTTTGCATTTTCAGAGGCTCCATCATGTGGATGTAACACAGTTGATTCATCTGCTCTCTTATTTATGAGTACTGAGGTTGTGTTAATATTTTGTACTTAGTGCTATAACAAATAACTTATCCATATGTTTTTGAATTGTATTTTGTATGTCTTCAGCATAAATTCCTAGAACTGAGATTGTTGCAGTTAAGGTTAAATTAACATGCAGTTTTGTGAATTATTGCCAAATTCTGCTCTGCACAGAGTTTACCATTTGGCATACACAGAATAAAGGGTAAGATTACCTACTATGTCCAGAGTTTCTCCAGCAGTGTGTAATGAAGTTTTTGAATTTCTGGGAGTGTGATAGTTGACAATGGTATCTCTGTTTACTGTTAATGTACATTGCTTTTATTAAGAGTGGGGTGGAACACCTTTTCTTATGTGCCAAGAACTATTTATATACCATGTGTGTGAATGAATTATTTATTTTTGTCCTTTGCCCATTTAAAAAAAATCATTTTGGTATCTTTTTTCCTCAAACATGAAGAGTTTTTTTATATATTAGGAATATAAGACCTTTATAATATATATTAGGAGCTCTGGTAGCATAGTGCCTAAGGCACTTGACTGCTAACCAGAAGGCTGGCGGTTCAAACCCACCAGCCACTTCTCAGAAGAAAGGTTGGACAATCTACTTCTTTAGTGATACAGCCTTGGAAACCCTAGGAGGGGTCGCTATGAGTCGAGTCTGACTTGATGGCAAATAACAATAACAGCAACAATATAATATATTTTGCAAATAAATGCTCCCAGTTGGCCTGCTGTCTTTTGACTTTGACTCTGGTGTTTTGAAGCTGTACTTTTTAAGTTTCTGTTTTGGGTCTCAAAATCTTCTAGGAGTTTCTTCTGAAAGAAAATATGTAACAGTGACCCATGAGACATGTAATCTAGAAATTCCAAGTATTTAATTTTCTTTTTGTCATTTCTCTGGGGTCCTCATCTATAAATTTACATTGGTACGACAGATTTTAGCTGTTTATCTAGAGTATGGTTAGCATCTCAGAGGAGCTTTTCTGCAATCTGTGCAGAGAGCACACCACTTGGTAGATGACTGCAGA
>NW_006921688.1:9098787-9100195 GCF_000298275.1 Orycteropus afer afer | reverse complement strand
TAAAGATAACCTTCTCAGCAGTCAGATCAAGAAGACTTTCTCTGAATGTTTAAAGCCTGGGCTTATTGACACTAGTTTCCTTCCCTTTGCCATCTTCTGGGCAATTTTTATGTATCCTATGCCATCATCTAAGTAAGTCAATGCATTATTTTCTGTCTATTCTCATTTGCCAATGAATTATCTAAATACAAATAAACATCATTAAAAAACCCTTGGTTGATCATGTTAGAACTTTGTTCTTGAAGTTCTGAATTCCCTGTTAAATCTATGAGAGCATCAGAGTGAGTACTCAAATCGAGGTAAGCAGATCCCAGAAGATTCAGAAGCCACATAAACTGGAAAAATTGTTTAGAACTTTCCCTTTGAATGCATGTATTTATATTTGGGTCCAAAAGGCTATTTTCATTCTAGACATCTTGGAAAAAGAGAGCAGGATGGAAAAATCCTCCTTGTTCCATCCTTGCCACTTGGGTGAGGCTTCCTGTCTACTGTTGTCGTTGGTTGCCTTCAAGTTGGTTCTGAGTCATGGTGACCTCATACACGTATTGACAGGTTCTGCCCCTTCCTGTCTATTAAAAACCAAACCACCTGCCATCAAGTCAATTCTGACTCATGGTGATACCATGTGTTTTCAGAGTAGAAGTAGAACTGCACTGCATATGATTTTCAATGGCTATGATCCTTTGAAGGTAGATCACCAGGACTTTTTTCCAAGGCACCTCTGGGTGGATTAAAACCACTAAATTTTCATTTAGTAGCTGAACACTTAACTGTTTCCACCACTCTGGGACTACATCCTGCCTATAAGTTCATACATAATTGGAACTCTATTACACATCTATTATCATTTTACAAATGATTTATATTTTCAATTTATAATACTATCTAATATTTCATTTCAGTAAACAAATTAATTTACATAAAATTGCTGTATGCTTTTCAATGTTTTAAACTGAATTCATTCTTAAAGCAAATGCAATCTTTTCATTTGAATCTTTAAATATTTTCAGAAATAGCTGTAGAAGAGAAAAGGAAGTAAAGTTAAAAGTTTAAATAACCAGCAAACTGATTCCAATCATAAATTACGTATTTTCATAGTCTCACGTGGTATTATTGAGAATAAAATATATTGCAGGCCTGAATGGTTACCAGAATTATATATTTTTTTTTTCAGAAGTGAATGGTAATGTTTATGTTTACAGGATGCATATATTTGGGTGTTGGCATTTATGATTAAAACATTTTGGTTTGGTACATATGTTCTAAGCTGCACTGAAAGCATTGATGAAAAACAAGGCTCCAGGAATTGATGGAATACCAATTGAGATATTTCAACAAACGGATGCAACACCAGAAGGGATCACTCACCTAAGTCAAGAGACTTGGAAGACAGCTACCTGGGCAACTG
>NW_006921688.1:9090143-9096305 GCF_000298275.1 Orycteropus afer afer | reverse complement strand
TATGGATATATAAGTACTTAATGGTGTAGATTCAAAGCTCTGTGGTTCTAGAGAGAAAGGAATGATTAGCATGCCCACAGTACTCTGGCACTCAGAACTATCTTTAGTTAATTCACTTTGAGATTAATGTAATAAATGTAATTGCCAATGTAATAAATTTGAACACAGAGTAGAGTCAGAGTAGTACAAAAGTGCTAGTGGAAAAGAAGTGATAACAGAATTGAAGATGAAGTAAGAACTGTGAAAAAAAAAAGAAAAGAAAGAATGCTGTCCAATGGGTTTGGATGGAAGTCTTGCTTTCAAGTGAAGTTCATGTTGAGACTAAAGAAGTAGATTGTCTGTGATGGCAGGAACTCCTAGGTTTGTTGTAGAGTTTGGGAGTAACCAAAAACAATCTTGTGAAAACATATCTTATCATCTCTTCCTGTTTTAGAGATATCTCTTGCTTTGTAGTATTGCTTAAAGGAAGAACCATCTACTAAAAAATAGAGATGCAGAGAAAATAAGCAGTTCTCAGAAGTGCTAAAATAGCTTAGGACTCTTTCATTGCTTCTGTTTTGGTGCCCTCAAGTGGTCATTTGAAACCAGTCAATTTAAGGTATGGTACTATCTACTGACCTCTTCAAAATCTTAAAAAGCAAAGATGTTACATTGAAAATTAAGGTGTGCCTTACCCAAGCCATGGTCTTCTCAGTTGCCTCATATATATGGGAAAGCTCTACAATAAAAAAGAAAGATGAAAGAAGAATCGACACATTTGAGTTACAATGTTGGAGAAGAATATTGAATATATCATGTACTTCCAGAGAAAAAAAACAAAACTGTCTTGGAAGAAATACAGCCACAATGCTCCTTAGAATGAAGATGGCAAAACCTTGTCTTGCTTGCTCTGTACATGTTCTCAGGAGGACGAGTCCCTGGAAAAGGACATCATGCTTGGTAAAGAAAGGGTCAGCAAGAATGAGGACGGATTGACACAATGGCTGTAACAATGGACCCAAACATGCCTACTGTTGTGAGGGTGGCACAGGACTGGGCACTACTTCATTGTGTCATACACAGGGTTGCAATGGCACCTAACAACAACAATAATATCATCTATGTACTATGCTTCAATGGGTATTCGATCAATTCCTAGAGCCTGTTTTGTTTTTTGCCAATTCCTTCAGTGCAGCTTTGGCTTCTTCCTTCAATACCATTCATTCTTGATCATATGCCACCTCCTGAAATGGATGAACATCGTCCAATTCTTTTTGGTACAGTGATTCTGTGTATTCCTTCCATCTTCTTTTGATGCTTCCTACATCATTCAATATTTTGCCCATAAAATCTTTCAACACTGGCTCCAGGAATTGATGGAATACCCATTCAGATGTTTCAACAAACAGATGTCACACTGGAGGCACTCACTTGTCTATGCCAAGAAATTGTGAAGACAGCTACCTGGTGAACTGAATGGAAGAGATCCATATTTATACCATTCCAAAGAAAGGTGATCCCATAGAATGTGGAAATTATTGAATATCATTAATATCACATGCAAGTAAAATCTTACTGAAGATAATTCAAAAACAGTTACAGCAGTATATTAACAGAGAACTTTCCAAAATGCAAGCTGGATTCAGAAGAAGACATGGAACAAGGGATATCATTGCTGATGTCAGATGGATCTTGACTGAAACCAAAGAATACCAGAAAGATGTTTACTTGTGTTTTATTGACTATACAAAAGCATTTGATTGTGTGGATCATAACAAATTTTGGATAACATTAAGGAGAGTGAGAATTCCCAAACATTTAATTGTACTCATGAGGAACCTGTGCATAGACCAGGAGGCTTTCATTCAAACAGAACAAGAAGATACTGCATAGTTTAAAGTCAGGAACAGAGTGCATCAGGGTTTTACCCATCAACCATACTTATTCAATCTATATGCTGAGCAAATAATGCTTATGTAGTATATGCAATATGCTTATGTAATATGGTTATGTAACAAGCATATGTAATATGCTTAGTTATAATTATGTACCCTCCTTGTCTTAATTAGCTTTTGCCAGATATGTGAACATATCTGAAAGTGAAATTCTTCTCTTTGAAGAATTTTTCTTTCTAAGTAAATGGAGGAGACTACCATTTTACAAGTGAATACTTGTCATTTTAGGCATTTTAAGACCTAAAAGCAGTGATAAAGTATTGGCTTCTGGGTAAGTGTTTCTAAAGAAAGTAAGAAGGGAATCATTAATCTCTTAAAAATTCTGTGCAAATGTTTCTGTGCCAAAGAGAAGACTTGAGTCTTTCCTATATTCAAAGTGTGTTCCTTAATAAATGAGGTTGACTTATGGGAGAAGGAGACATTGTCTGTATCTTAATCTACATACTGTAGTTTTTTAAACTTCCCCTGTAATACAGAGATAAAGCTCATGAGTCCTTGATAAAGCTCATCCAATAGCTAGCCTGAGACATGGTTTATAATGCCTATGAGTGCACAACACTCCATCTGGTCATATACCTGTTGATGTTGGTAGTGGCTGTTGAGTTTATTCCAACTCATGATGGCTCCATGTGTACAGAGCAGAGTCGTTCCAAAGGGCTTTCAAGGCTGTGTGATGTTTTGGAAGCAGATCACCAGGCCTGTTTTCTAAGGGGGCTCTGGACGACTTGGAACCTCCAACCTTTTAGCTAATAGCTGAGCGCTTAACTGTTTGTGCCACCCAGGGATTCCTGAAGATATTATTACACCTACTAGTGATTATGTGACTTCATGAATAATCCCCATTATTAAAACTCACAGTAAAGGATATGCCCAAATTCCAAGAAATGAAATTCATATTCAGTCCAGCTATCAGCTGGATTTCATGTGTTATGTTTTTATTTCTGACAAAGCATGAAATTATGCCACTTTTGTGTGATGACTAAGACTTTGCATTTATTACAGCACTTTTCTTACAAAAATTCAGAGCACTTCATAGTGTGTTATTTCATTACTCTTGATATAGTTCCTCTAAGGGGAAATAATTACAATTCTTACTATAAGACTTAGAAGCAAGGATGGGGAGACTTCATCTCGAGCACTTTAGACATGTTATCAGGAGGGATCAGTTCCTGGAGGAGGACATTATGCTTGGAAAAGTAGAGGGTCAGCAAAACAGAGGAAGACTCTCAATGAGATGGTTTGAACATAGTGGCTGCAACAATGGGCTCAACCATAGCAATGGTTGTGAGGATGTGCAGGGCCAGGTACTATTTTGTTCTGTTGTACACTGAGTTGCTATGAGTGGGAACTGACTCAGTGACACTTCACAAAAACAGTATAAGTACTTGGATTCTTTGATTTATTGGGACAAAACCTGTCAGGACTGGGAAATAAAGAGGATTTGATCATTGCTATTTGGCAGAAGAGGAAATAATTCTGAGTATAACCAACTAGGGATTAGCTGGTAAAAAAACTTAGCACGATGAGAACAAAAATCCTAGAAGCTTGACTATAGAGCCAGGTGATATTTTATACATTGTCTAATATATTTCCAATATTCTAAAACATAACATTATTAGATTATGAAAGGTCATCTCATTACATATTATAAAGGAGAAGGAAGAGTTAGTGGCATGCTTGGAATCTGCTATGTAATAACTCTGATGAACATTTTATATAAATATTTATGGAGTTTTGTTATTGTGAGATGAATCTAATTATGATTTTTAAGGGACATTAATTTAATCTGGGATTTACAGGGCTATTTAAAGATTTTTCCAATAGAAACTCTGGCATTTCATTTTACCTATACATTTTTTTTTTTATTGGTTGTGCATGAAAAGCCTTTCAGACAAGCAGCCCTTTATAAGCATGTTGGATTTGGGTCAAATTGTGGCATGAAATTATATTATTCATTCAACATATATTGATTGTCTATTATGTATAAATATCAACTCCCATGTAATTTCTTGGAATAAAAGCTCTCAACGAGGAATAAAATTACTTGATGGCTTACTTGTGCCCTTTCAAACAAGGGATATTGGCCTCTGCTAATATCTGTTTTTTGGTTTTTTTTTTAATCATTCATTAAGTACATACAAAAAGTCATGTGTTCTTTAAGTTAAAGAGCTATCAAGGAACAAATGAGATTATTCATGTAAAAGGTATTTTAGAAATTCTAAAATCTAAGTTCTAGTTGTAATTCTTCCTGCTGATTGTATATTGATTGACCAACAAAGCTAGTGAATTCAGATGACGGTTTCCGCTTGGTTATAGTATCTCTCTATGTGACAGCAAACAACCAATCATTTGGTTGGTGTATAGTAGAGAAGAGAAAAAAGTGTTCGAGTTGATCTTCAGTTAATTCAATAATTATTTGAGACCTTTTGTCTTATTACACTTTATCTTCCCTGAGAAAATATGTGTGTCTTACTTATTTTTAAATTCTCCTGGGTCTAACCAAATGCCTGGCATAGCATAAGTTTTCAAAAAGACATTTTATGTTTATGAGTAATGAGGGTATTAATGAACTCTTAGCAGATGAAATATATAAGGCAATGAATAAATATTAATAATTAATATCTGGTAAAGGACAAAGTGACTGGAGTAGTAGTTTTAGCCAGTAGCAATCATAATGACTGCAATAGTGATTTTGTAATAGTAATTGTTTTAATAGTATGTCAAAGTTGGTTCAATATTAATCATTATATTACAAACAATATTGAGATGTAGAACAATTACTTGATGTGCTGCATGTAGATTGAAATTTACCAGAAAGCCAAAGAAAGCTTAACAGTAGAATGACTGACACTTCATAAGCCTGGAGAATGACATCTTATGAATAAGGCAATGCAGAACTCCACTGAGATGAGATTAGATAGTAAACCAAGACAAATGCACTGTGGACAGTGAAACCTGCCCAGTGAAAACCATTCTTGAATTGACAAGCAAAAAGTAGAGTGAAAACGAACTCTGTGTGTGTGTGTGTGTGTATGTGTGTGTGTGTGTGTGGCATCCCCTCCTTTGGTTTCCAAGGTGGGATCTCTATGGAAGTAGACTGCCCCTTCCTTCCAAGGAGTGGCTGGTGGGTTTCAATCACCAGTCTTCTGTTTAGCAGCCAAATGCCTTAGGCAATATGCCACCAGAGCTCCTGAAAACGAACTAAGGCAGAAATTTTTATTTTTGTAATTCCACATGAATTTTGCAGAAAGAGGCCAATAAAATAAAATTTTGAGATGTTCAATGACTATGACCACTGAGTGAAACTATGAGTGTTCTAGGCTACCAGAACTTGAATAATTATCAATTATGGATATGGATGCTAGCATTGGTATGGCTTCATGTGTATGTCCAAATAAGTTAATGAACTAAATTTTGCAATAGATGAATCTTTTGAAAAGATTAAATCCTTATCTTAGGGTTTTATGTTTTTTTTGAATCCATGTTTCTTGGCATAAAATATATGATTTTTTCAAATGGAAATATACTTCTGCACATAAAAATAAACATCAATTAATAATTGATTTTTTAATATAACTTTTGATTTACATTTTTATTATGTATTTTTTGATAGAACAGATTCTCTAGCATCGCGTTCAGCATCTGCAGCCAAATGGGCCGCTCAGTTCATTTCCCAACATACATTCCTGTTTCAGCACATTCTTCTGGCACCCAGTTATCACCCACAATCTAATGATTTTAATCGAAGTGCCCTCATCTCCTAAGAAAAACAAAAGCAAAACAAAAAATTCGACACAACAAACAATCACAACCACAACCAAAATAACAAACTAGGTCATACACACAGCACATTCTGTGTGAGTTCCTTAACCTTGACACTTGACACATTGATGTTGAGTTGTACTAGTTTTGGTTCTATATGCATTCTAGCTTTATTTTGGGTTATCAACAACCATGTTTAGAAGTAACAGTTGGAGTTGACAAGATATAATATTTCCCTAAGCAATGGTGATGGATGAATATGCTAAACACAATCAATGATACTAAATTGTATGTGTGAAATATATTTTGCAGCATATATCTTTACTACGAAAAAAAAAAAAAAAGGAAAAAAAGAATTTTTCCCTAGGGACATTCTCTGTGGGAGGAAAACTGCAACTGAGAACCAGAGATCAATTTCTTTCTGATAGGATCCAAGTGAGGTGATATATTAAATATAGGATGAGAG
>NW_006921688.1:9079513-9082953 GCF_000298275.1 Orycteropus afer afer | reverse complement strand
TTCTCTTCCCCATTTAATGGATTTGGGGCCTTTGTCAAAGATCAGCTGACTATAGGTCGATGGATCTATATCTGGGTTCTCAATTCTATTCCATAAAATTCTACTTTTGAAGTTAATCACAGCTCTTTCCCCCTGGGCCTAGACTACTACCCATCTGTTGGATATTGGATAAACAATAGTTTGACAGCCCTACATTTATGCAAACTTAATTACAGTTCATCACAGAATTATTTGCAATATATAAATTTAATAAAAATCAATTAGGAAATGGATTAGCTAATTACAGAGCACTTACTACATGGAATTTATAATGTTGTTAAAATTATGTTTAAAAGATTAATAATGTGGAATATATTCTTGATATATTAAGTAAAAGGCTATATACCGGAGGACACACAAAATGACTGCATTCTTGTTTTTCAAAAATTCCACCTTGTGAAGGTTTAGGTAAATCTTGCTGATGATAATTTAAAAATGGTTGCAGCAGTATATTGACAGGGAACTGCCAGAAATGCAAGCTGGATTCAGAAAAGGATGTAGAAGGAAAGATATCATTGCTTATGACAAATGGATCTTGGCCGAAAGCAAAGAATACCAGAAAGATGTTTACTTTTGTTTTACTGACTATGCAAAAGTATTTGACTGTGTGGATCATAACATATTATGGATAACATTGAGAAGAATGGGAATTTCAAAACACATAATTGTGCTCATGAGGAACTTGTACATAGACAAGGAGGCTGTCATTCAAACAGAACAAGCAGATACTGCATGGTATAAAATCAGGAAAGGAGTGGGTCAGGTTGTATCCTTTCAGCATACTTACTCAATCTGAGGGCGCCCATACTTCTCAATCTGAGGGCGCCTAACCCAAGCAATGGTGTTTTCAATCACTTCATATGCATGTGAAAGGTGGACAATGAATAAGGAAGAACGAAGAAAAGTGGATGGTTTTGATGGTTTTGAGCTGTGATGGTGAAGAATACTGAGAATACCATGAACTGCCAGAAGAACTAACAAATCAGTCTTGGAGGAAGCACACTGCCCTCGAGTCAGACCCAACTCAGAGCAACCCCTCCTTGGGTTTCCGAGGAGGTCCCACTATGGAAGTAGATTGCCCAACCTTCCTTCTGAGGAGTTGCTGGTAGGTTTGAACCACCAGCCTTCTGTTAGCAGTCAAGTGCCTTAGGCACTACACTACCAGAGCCCCCGTCTTGGGGGAAGTGCAGCCAAAATGCTCCTTGGAAGTGAGAATGGCCAGACTTAGTCTTACCTACTTTAGTCATGTTGTCAGAAGGGACTATTCACTGGAGAAGGATATCATGCTTGGTAAAGTGGAAGGTCAGTGAAAGAGGGGAAGGCCCTCAGTGAGATGGATTGACACAGAGGCTGCAACAATGGGCTCAGGCATAGCAAGCATTGAGGCTGGAGCAGGACCGGGCAGTGTTTAGTTCTGTTGCACACAGGGTCACTATGAGTTGGAGCCTAGTTGATGGTACCTAACAACAACAACAACATCATTTGAGAGCAAATGTATCAAAATGTGAAATGAAGTAGAATGGTAGCTTTTCCCTTATCTTTTTTTTTTTTTCTATTTTTCATTTTTTTCTCCAATGAACTTGACATACTTGTTTTTATCAGAAAAATTCAATATGTAAATAGAGTAGTAATAGACCTAAATAGAGGCAGAACAGAGGGAGCCCTATGGTGCCATTGTAATGTATTAAAAGGAGTGAGGTGGAGAAGTTTGAAATTTATGCCTCGGACAGGAAGTTAGTATACTTGAATGGACATGCTGTGTTAGCACTAAAATACATGACTATATTGGAAATTTAGGTAAAGAGAAGGAAATCCAGGGTCCAGAAACTGGGGTTGGAGACAGAAGAAGACAATGTGAGGAACAAAACCATGCTTGGCCACTTTTACAATTTCACTGGGCTGTTCTTGCCCATCACACAACCCCCAAGCATGAAGTTATTATCCTTACTATTTCTCTCTTAGGAGCTCTGGTGGCGTAGTGCCTAAGGCACTTGACTGCTAACTAGAAGGCTGGCAGTTCAAACCCACCAGCTACTCCTCAGAAGGAATATTGGGCAATCTACTTCTGTAGTGATACCACTTCAGAAACCCAAGGAGGGGTCACTATGAGTCAGATCCAACTTGACAGCAATGAATTTGGTTTGGTTTTCATTTCTCTCTCAGGTTTTCATTGCTTCCAAAAGGCCACATATTCCAAGGAAATTTACATTAAATTTGTTTCCAATGCTTATCAGTATGTCATCACATGGGAGTTTAAGAAACAGAAGGGGTGTGTTTTAGACAAGGAGGCATGGGAGGTTTGGGAAAGGTAGCATGTAGGCAGGACACGGGAGGCCTGGTGGCAGGTGAATTCGCAAAAAGGACAAGGCCATCAAAGATGTTCAAATAGATTATTTATATTTCCATCAGCCACTAGAAGACACATATTTCTCTTCCATTTATACCAAAGAGCCTAGCTATATGGTACATGCTAAGCACTCCAGTGTTTATTGAATGATTCAATCAATTAATGAAAATAAGAAGTCCCTTCTATGACACTAGACAGGATTCTGAGACATTTGCTTAAGATCAGAGTCACCAAACTCAAGGAGGAGTTATAAGACATGTAGTCAGATCTGGACTAGCACTTACTATGCCCTGATGCCAGGTTGTCTGTCACTAGGATAAAATTTCTCAAATGTCCCTCCACTCCTTTCCCCAATCCTCACCTCAAGCTAGGCTCAGGCTTGGTTGTAAGTACAGGCTAGGACTAAGTAAGCTGTCATGTGCGTCAGCTATTGGATAGTTAGGATTAAAAAGGTCACAACTGGGCAGATGCTGTTATTTGTTTTCACACTGGCTTTGAGGTAAATGAATATTTAACACAATTTTAATAATAGTTCAACTCTTAAAACAAGTTTTTTAATAGTCTTTAAGCTACATTACTTTCTGTATAGACTTTGTTTTATGCTCTGCTAGGATAAGTTATACTCTTGAACATCTCAAGACATAGGTGGTTCTTTTTAAGTAATTTTTAGGAAACCAAGAGGGCAAAAGATTGCCCGATATTTGTGATTTTGTTTTTCAAAAGATATTTGTTAAAAGACCAAAGGAAACAGAAACCTGAACCCTTAAGAGGAAGGATGGTTGCTCTTCCCCGAAGTCAGACTAAAGTCCAATTCTTGAGAGTCTTTTTGCCCTCTCTACTAAGATAATCAAACAGTGTTTCTTTGCTATTCATAAGGTTTATGCCCCAACCACCAAAGCCAAAGATGAGGAAATTGAAGAATTTTATCAATTTCTACAGTCTGAAATTGACCGAACGTGCAATCAGGATGTGTTAATTATCACTGGTGACTGGAATGCAAAAGTTGGAAACAAAGAAGAATCACCAGTAGTTGGAAAATTTGGCCTTGGTGACA
>NW_006921688.1:9070360-9077558 GCF_000298275.1 Orycteropus afer afer | reverse complement strand
AGTTGTGGTGCTGGCGAAGAATGCTAAAAGTACCATGGACTGCTAAAAGAACTAACAGATCTGTCCTGGAGGAAGTGCACCGGAAATGCTCCTTGGAAGTGAGAGTGACCAGGCTTCATCTCACCTATTTTGGTCATGTTGTCAGAAGGGACCGTTCCCTGGAGAAGGATGTCATGTTTGGGTGGAGGGTCGATGAAAGAGAGGGAGGTCTTCAACAAGATGGATTGACATGGTGACTGTGATGATGGGCTCAAGTATAGCAGGGATCATGGAGCTGGCGCGGGATCGGGCAGTGTTTCCTTCTGCTGTGCATGGGGTCGCTATGAGTCAGAAATGACTCGATGGCACCTAACAACAACAACAACTAAGATAATCTTCGAAGACATAAGTATTTATCTTTCACTGACAAATCAGCACTATCTGGACCAAAGCTGTTTACATATTTTATTTTTTAACCATAAGATTTCATTTGCAGGCAGATGTAGACACAAGTACATTATGACGAGATGGCAGCAGATGCCATAAACAGCATGGCATTTCAATTTTTAGGGACTTACACAGGGTTTGTATTATTAGGGAGAAGTGGTCTATTTTTGTTTTTAATTTATAGTTCTGGACTTGATAAACTACAGAGAGACAATAAAACACAATTAACCCAAGGAAGGAGGAGTATAAGACTCAGTTGTTTGCCTGACACATGTGGTAAATAGGTCCCTTTCTAACATGGAAAGACAATTTTGGTCTAAGTATGATGTTAACCTTTGCTCTAAATAGTAACTATGTAATGTGAGAAAAATAATTTCTGCTTCAGGGGATGAGAAGGCAGATTTTTCTATGACGTGGTGGTCACATATTCCACCCACATGTATTCATTTGAGAATACACTGAGAGGCTAGACGCTGCCTTAACAAGTACTATAAATAGGGAGGCGTAAAAGAACAGGATTGCATTCTCTTACAGTTCTGGAGGCCAGAAGTCCAACATCAAGATGTGGGCAGGGCAATGCTCTCTCCCAAAGATGTAGGGGAAGGTCTCTTCTTGACTCTTACATCTTCTGGTGGTTCCAAGTGTTCCTTGGCTTGCTTCAGCCTAACTCCAATCTCTACCTCCATTTCCACATGGCTGTCTTCCCTGTGTTTGTCTGTCTGTTTGTACCTCTTCTCTTTTTACAACAACAGTTATATCGGGTTAGAGTCCACTCTAATAACCTCATCTTAACTTGATTATAATTCAAAGACCCTATTTCCAAATAAAGAGAGATAATAAAACACAAATAACTGAAGAGAAAGAGATGTGGCAAATGGGTCCTTTTCTAGCATGAAACATAATTTTTGTATAATATTGATGCTAACCTCTTGTGGTTGTTAGGTTGTTGTCAACTTGGCTGGGCCTGGTTGAGTGACTGGACAGCTGAATATAGTCATTCCCCCTGGTGAGACTGGCAATCAATTCCATGATGGAATCTACTGGAGCAGCTGAGTAGCTGCTTTAGGGATATGATCTGTTTCTAGTAGATAAGAAGCAGTTTGAGGAAGGTCTCTAGCTTTTTGGCACACTTGAACCCTGCATGTAGCTGAGTCTGCATTCAGTAGCCTGCCCATGCTCTGGCGATCTTGGGACTTTTAATGGATTTGAATCAGTGGCCTGCCATGTGGTTTGATAATATCAGAACTGTGCCTTTTCACTTGTCCTTGGGGTTGTCAGCCAGTAGCTGCCTGAGTGAAGAGATGTCTCTACCTTCAGTGGGCCAGGAGCAAAAAGCAGAGCTGAAACCCAAGGCCAAGGGCACTTTGAGGTTGGACGTCTAGCCTCCAGAACTAAGTTAAAGCCATCCCATTTGTGGTATATTCCTGTCAGAGTGGTACTAGGCAACCAAAACACCTCTTATACATTCAAAAATACCCTAGGTTAACTTAAGATATGTTAACTTTTTGGGACAGAAGTCAACACATAACACCAGCTAATGATACAGATTCAACTGGGTATTAAGTAGAAGTCTATTTTCCTGTTAAAGCAACCATCAGATATCTTTTTTATCTTATACATTTGTCTGGACTCCAAACTACTTATTTTAAACAAATTTTCTCTCTCACTTTTTCTTTAGGTTGATTTTCACAAATCTATAAATTAATAGGGGAACCTTCATTATTTCATTTGTATATTATATAAAATAGGTGTATCTTGGAGTCTGTTTACAAAAAGACTTTTTTTTTTGGATAAGTGACTTACTAATGATTTATTCTTGTTAATGTCCTCTTTCCTCCACACATTTTCTATAGAATGTTAAACAATAGCATTGATTCTCAAGTATTTTTTAGCTACATCTGCCAGCATTAAGGCACATGCTCTCTTTCTCTTTCTTTCCCTGTGTGTGTGTGTGTGTGTGTGTGTGTGTTATTTGGAGCACTTATCTTATAATTAAGTAAAAGAAATTAGGAATTATTTACTTAGACATATACACTAATAACTCATACATGTACTTACTTTTCATTCAAGTAATTTCTGGTGGCAGGAAAAAGGTGACAATAAGCAGAGCACTGAACCCAGATGGGAACTGGAATTCAAGGCCCAGTTTTTCCATGATATTTCATTTGGTTGACACAGAAAAACTAAGCATAAAAAGAATGGAAGTTAGAACGGGAGCTTGTGGGGAAGACATAAACAAAGACAGAGAGGAGGCAATAAGTGAGCGAGGAAGAAGGGCCACAAGATAAAAAAATGCACATTACTTCCAAGGGTGTTGAGGAAAAGGAAGATGGATAAAGGGTTACTGGTTAGGTTAGGTCTCCTGGGCCTGCTAGGAAGTTTCTGGTCATTTTTGAGTGAACACTTTAAATCAACAGAAGTTTGATTACAGAAAGTTAAAGAGTGGTTGGGCTGATCAGGAAATGAGATCTGTTAAGTGTAGGTGGTGAGGAAAGGGAGAACAATGCTTTGAGGTGACAACAAAGTCAAAGAAATTTGTGGGTTATTTTCTCATGATGGGAAGATCTAAGATAATTGGGCGAAGGGTCAGGTTTCACAGGAGTTGAAAGAAAAGAATTAAGGCTAATGAATGGAGAAGTTTGGAGATTCTAGAATCAAGAATACAAGTCTGTCCTTGAAAGAGGGAAACATGATTCTCAGAGATAGTCAGGAAGAAGCAGAGTGTGGTAGCAAATGTACATGGGTTCACAGTGGGAGGAAAAAGGCGAGTGTGCTGTAAGTGAGCTGCGTAAAGTTTAAATGGTGAGACATCAGCGATTAACAGTATTCTCATGGATGTCTAATGATACTGAAAAACACTTTCATAGAAAAAGAGGGTATGAAATGGATGTATAATATGATCTCAGTTTTATAGAAAAGGAGGAAGAGAAACAAGGAAGGAAGGGAGTGAGAGAGGGAATGTGGGTGAGAGGAAGAAAGGAAGGGAGGAAGGAAAAGAGAAAAGGAAAGAAGGAAAACATTATTTCTGCATTAACAAAATGGTGGAAGGAGTATGGAGAGTAATGGAGGTATTGTGGGACAGCAAGAGCAACACAGAGACAAGGAGAGCTGACCTCTTTATTGGGAATGTGGACTAAGTCAAAGAATCTCAGCCACTATTGAACATACTTGACTTAGAAATGGCCATAGCTGAGGGGACTGTTCAATGCTATCAGAGACATTTTGGGGGATGTAAGTTCGCATATGGGAGCTCTGGTGGCATAGTGCCAAAGGCACTTGACTGCTAACCAGAAGGTTGGTGGTTCAAACCCACCAGCCACTCCTTGGAAGGAATGTTGGGCAATCTACTTCCATAGAGATACTGCCTCGGAAACCCAAGTAGGGGTTGCTATGAGTTGGAGATGACTTGATGGCACATGACAACAACAAGTTCTTATATTTCTGCTAGCATAGGTGATGCTAGGATAGTTTCCATTTAGAATAATTGGGTTGAATCCCAGTGGAAAGTTGGTATTATATACAATAACGATTAGATGGATTAATCGTTTGACTTCACTCATGACTAAGGAAACAAATGTTAGTAAACAAATGTGTAGAATGGGACTTGGAAAGACATAGTACCTTGTAAGAGATTGCTACTTAATTTGCAACCCTTTTAATATCAAGTAGCAAAGTATGGGCAAATAATACTATAACAAATATCAATAAGAAAGATTTACCAAAACAAAATTCAGAGATAAAGGAATTTTTAAAGGGATTGAAAAAAATCTTATGAAAACAGAGGCAACTTATAAACCTCACATTGCACAAGAATCTGAAGTTCATCAAAACAGTGTTTTTATTTCCACATAGATACACTGGAATACGGTGAACCCCAGGAATATCCTTAGTACCCCAATTTTCCTCTTTATTATTATCAAGATGTTCAGAATTTCACCATTAAAAATGGATATCTTTGTTCAAATATTTTATGCTACAAGTTAGCAGAACTTCCAAGTAACATGATGGATTGAATGGACACACATTTTTTGTTGGATTATTCCCAGTCTACCTCTGTAGAGATATCACCTTAGAAACCCAAGGAGAGGTCCCTATGAGTTGAACCAACTCGATGACAGTGAGTTTGGTTTTGGTTTATTCCCACAAGAACAAAGAGAACAGGAGATACGATGCAACAACACAACTGTGGAGGGTAGAAATTACATGGATACATGGTACTGGACTTTGCAGACTGAAGAAAGCTCAAAGCTGAGCTGGCAGTGGGTGTCACCCAGAGGCAAGGTTATTTTCACTGTAAAACTTCAGAAGCTGACAGTTTGGACACATCCTGCAACTCTGAAAGTCAGACTCATGCAAGGTTAAAATATATTTTGGTCATCTACATGTGAAATATTTAGATTTCTGTTTTTGAGACAATACTGAATTTCCATGCAAAGTATATAGAGGGAGTTAAGAATAAAAGTAAGTCCTTCAAGAAAGTTTCTGTATGCTGGATTCCTAAATAAATTTTGACTTTGGATTAAGCTCAGAAAATGGTTTTGTCAGATTTTTAGAAGCTCATATGCATCTCCATTAGACATTCAAACTCAACATTCTTTTTTCCCCCCAAATAAAGGTTTATGTATCAGGGAATTTTCATTACAAAATAGAAGCTAGAGTTTTTAGCTTGAGTCATCCTCCTTAATAGGCAGCTGGCCTCTTTTACCAGCTGATATTTCATATTAAATTGTCCCCCAGATATTTCATCAAAATGGCTTGCAGCATATACCCTGCATTTACCTCATGTCCTTTTTGTGGTTCATTGTAAATTTGCACAATGGGAGAGTCTGGGCGGCAGCTGCAAATTTTCTGGTTTTCAATACACACAGTGTATTTGTCAGCAATTAAGTCTCGGCTTCTCTTTTTGCACTTGTATTCTCAGTACAGAGCAATGATGGCAAATTAATTATTACAATGATCTGGACTGGGCATTCCCTTCTGTATAATGCAAACTGAAGTCCTTCCAAATCCTGGATCGTTCCGACCACCAAGGCACAGAGATAAAGGAAATACAGCCTCTGTATATTTTAAAAGTCTTTGTGTCTCCTAAAATTATCTTCCTACAGACATTATCTTTAGTTCCTAGATAAATTTGCTGTCCATCTTGTCCTGGCACAGGATGCTACTGCACCTTTAAGTGTGGAACATAGTGAACATGCATGTTTGGAAGGCTGGGCACGTAGCCTCAGATCCCAGACTGGGTGAAAATTTTGGAATCCTAAGGTTTAAAAAAAGCTACATTAGTTTTATGTTCCAATAAATTTAAAAAGAAGATTTTAAAAACACATATGTTAATTCTTAAATAAAGAAGACTTGGTGGCTCAATGGTTAAGTTCTACGCTGCTAATCATAGGGTTGACAGTTCAAATCCATCCAGTGGCTGTGCAAAAAGAATACTTGGAGATCAACTTCCATAAATGTTACAACCAAGAAAACTCCATGGGACAGTTCTACTCTATCACATGGGATCTCTGAGTCAAAAATTGACTAATGGCACCTAGCAACAGTGTACTTAAATTATTATCTACAGAAAAAAAATGATACCTCAGGAGCTTCCACTGAGTTTGTGCTGTGAACTAGAGCATCCTTGCATATGCTCTTCTCCACCCAGGATCTGTTTGTTCCAGACTTGAAATGCGAGGGAAAAGATTCCTTACAAGGAATCATTACTTAAGTTGCCTATAATTCCATTAAAGTTGCTTTCTTCTTTTTTTTTTATCCTTTTGAAATGTTAATCTTTTCTGACTTTGACAGAAAACGTGAACTGTTACGTTGATCCTGGTGGCCGTTTATAATTTCATCCTCTCATGACCTTTTATGTTTCAGAATTCTAAATTAATTATCTCAAGTATATAAACATATAGTTAGCTTGGCTCCTATGCATTTGGGCTCTAACATCAGACAATCTGTACCTGAAACCTAACTTCCCTAATTTCTTGACACATGAATTTGAGCTACTTACTTAACTACACTACGTATCAGTGTTTTCACCTGTAAGATGGAGGTGAAAATTGTTAGTTGTCATCAAACTGGCTCCAACTCATGATGATTTCACATCTTACAGAACAAAACGTTGCCAGCCCTGTAGTATCTTTGCTATCACTGAGGTATGCTTGAGTTCATGGATGACCCCTGTGTATTCTGAGTGCCTTTCAACTAGGGGGATCACCTTCCAGCACTATATCAGACAGTATCTTGTTGTGATACATACAGCTTTTCATTGGCTAATTTTCAGAAGCAGATCACCAGGCCTTTCTTCCTAGTGTGTCTTAGCCTAGAAACTCCACTGAAACGCGTACATTATAAATGTCCCTGCTGGTATTTGAAATGCAAGAAGCATAGCTTTCAGCAGCATGGCAACCTGCAAGCCACCACAAGGTGATAAGAGGTGAATAGTACCTACCTTGTAGAGTTACTGTACAAATGAAAGGAAATGCTATATATAAAGGAGCTCTGGTGGCGTAGTGCCTAAGGCACTTGACTGCTAACTAGAGAAGGCTGGCAGTTCAAACCCACAAGCCACTCCTCAGAAGAAAGGTTGGGCAATCTACTTCCGTACAGATGTTGTTGTTGTTGTTAAGTGCCGTGGAGTCATTTCTGACTCATAGCGACCCCATGCACAGCAGAACGAAACAGTGCCCTATCCCGCGCCAGCCCCACAATCCCTGCTATACTTGAGCCCACCATCGCAGCCACCGTGTCAATCCATCTCGTTGAAGGCCTCCCCCTCTTT
>NW_006921688.1:9057444-9068850 GCF_000298275.1 Orycteropus afer afer | reverse complement strand
CCCCCACCTGGGTCCCTGTGGCTGACTGTTCCTCTGTCTGGCTTCCTGTCTTTTAATCCCCTTTCTCCTGCTCTTCTGGCCTGCTGCTTTGGGCGTCCCTGAGTTTTCCCTGGGGCTTACTGCTCCTCTGTCCGGGTTCCTGGCTTTTATTCCCTTTCTCCTGCTCTTCCGGCCTGCTACTCTGGGTGGGCCTGAGTTTGTCTCCTCACCGAATCCCTTCGGCTGATTGCTCTTCTCTCTGGCTCCCTGGCTTTTAATCACCTTTCTCCTGCTCTTCCCGCTTGTTACTTTGGGCATCCCTGAATTGTCTCTCCTCACCTGTAACCCTGGGGCTAACTGCTCTTATGTCTGGGTTCCTGGCTTTTATCCCCTTTCTCCTGCTCTTCCGGCCTGCTACTCTGGGTGGGCCCTGAGTTTCCTCTCCTCATCTAATCCCTTTGGCTGATTGCTCTTCTCTCTGGCTTCCTGGCTTTTGATCCCCTTTCTCTTGCTCTTCCTGCTTACTACTTTGGGTGTCCCTGAGTTGTCTCTTCTCACCTGTAACCCTGGGGCTGATCCGTAGTGATACCACCTTGGAAATGCAAGGAGCGGTCGCTATGAGTTGGATCTGACCCAACAGCAGTGAATATATATGTATATAGTAGTGTGCTATGTGATAAGTGCTTAGAATAGTGTCTGGTAATAATATAAATCATCCATATTTTTCATTCTCATTCTTTGTTAAGAAAATATTCTACTCTGAGTCCAGAAGGAGAGAAGTTGTAACTGCAACAAATCTTTTAGTAATTTCTAGAAATTATAACTCCACATATCTGTTCTCTAGAATTCTCCTATTAAGAAACAGTGACTATTTCTCACCAGAAAGGTCACCAATTCTGTGAGAAGTTGGCACATCTTTATATGGTGTTAGGTGCTGCCAAATCAGTTCTAACTGACAGTGACTTGTTTTGGTTCCCTAGTGCTGACATGGCAGACATACCACAAATGGGTGGCTTTAACAAATAGGGATTTATTCTCTTACAGTTTAGGAGGCTAGAAGTCCAGATTCAGAGTGGCAGCCCTAGGGGCTGGGTGAAGGCCCCTCAGCCTTGGGCTTCAGCTCTGTCTCTTATCCCAGGCCGGCTGGAGCTGGAGGCTGCTCCTGACTCATGCGGCTGCTGGCTGCTGAGGCTGATGAGACCAAGGTTGGCAAGCAAAATAGCACAATCCCAAGACCAACAGGCACACAATGATCATTGGTCCAAGTCTAGGAACAACCCTAAGATCAGCAGGCAATGTGGCAGGCCAAAATGTACCAAAAAACTAGAGACCATTCTCAAAGCTGCTGCTTCTATACTGGTAGCAGGCCACACCCTGAAGGCAGCTACTTAGCTGCTCATGACAGATTCACCATGGAGGTGATTACAGTCTCATCACAGGGAATAACTACATCCAGCTGCCAAGCCACTCAGAACCACAGCCCAGCCAAGTTGACACTCAACCTTAACTACCACACAACCCTCTGTACAACAGAAGGAAATATTGTCTGGTCCTGTGTCATACTCACAATCATTGCTATGTTTGAGACCATTGTTGCAGCCACTATGTCAATTCATCTCATTGAAGGTCTTCCTCCACAAAGAGCAACAACAATAGGTTATAGTAATGATCTTGGTAATGAAACAGAGAGAAAGAAACATATGCACTGTAATATTCGTTCGCTCATTAATTTCTCATTCACTGATTTAACGCATGTGCAAAAAGCGCTTGCAGTAGTTGTTCACATACATTGGACAGCACTGAAATTTCATTCCTTTGCCCCTTTTACTACAAGCAACCTGTTAATCCCTAGTCTTGTGTGGAGTATACACTTCTGCTTTGCAGTGCGTTTGTGAATGTAGTGGTGTAAGTCAATACCACACCAAATGTCTAGTCATGTTCTTCCAGCTCAGCTGGGCTCTTATTCCCACTGGAGTTTTTTTTTTTTTTCTTTTCCCCAGCCTTCTGACTGTCTGTTTAACTCTTAAAAACCTTCTCTCTTTTCAAATCCCTCAACTCCACAACTATCCCTTGACTCCTTGCCAATAACCTGTCACAGATTTTATGATGTCCCAGGTCATTTCCAGTAAAATGCCTCCACTCTATCCCCTCCACCTCTAAACTGAGCTATGCATAAATCCATCCTTCTTCCCTTTTTTCTTCTTTCAGAGAAGTACATGTTCATTTTTGCCAAATAAGACATTTGACTGCTAATTAGAAGGTTGGTGGTTCAAATCCACCAGCTGCTCTGCAGAAGGAAGATGGGACAATCTACTTCTGTAAATATTTACCACCTCAGAAATCCATTGGGGGTCATTATGAGTAGGAATCAACTCGGTGGCAGTGATTTTTTTTTTTTGTGTGTGTGTGTGTATTTGTTTGTTTGTTTGTTGGAATCTTATCAGGAACTAAGTTCCTGATCCTACCTGAAGTTCTTTGTTTCATCAATTACTGTTTTTTTTTTTTTTTCCCTCCTTTTCACCTGGTTCTATTCCTAGCAAAATCAAAGAAACACCTTCTGGCCACTTCAAACTGGTCACTAAGCTTGGTTATTATTAGTACCTCAATGTGTGTTCCCTCTTCTAACATGTCCGTGTGCTTTGCAGACATCTACAAGTAAAATAAATTAGATATCATTTTTAAAACACAGTTAACTAATAATTTACTATTACCTATTGAATAATAATTAAGAGAAGTTGTCATCTTCATACGCTTACTATGTGACTCCCTGGGATTTGGATGTGCTAGAAATTGGATAGGAACTATCAGCATCCTCTAAGAATTTCCTGCTCAAGGAGTTAGTATCAGTTCCTCAACTGGCCATGAACAATGACTACACTATAAAGGAAATGAGATGGTATTAATGACTCATGTTAAAATCTTCCAATACTTTAGACAGAGAAAACAACTGGTATTCTATTCTTCCTAAACTTTAGGTTGTTAAAAAAAAAAAAAAAAAAAAAAACTGGTGTAGAGATGCTGAAGTTACCTGCTTGTAAATATTTATGGGCTGAAATCTCGAGGGGACTCTAAAATGACTCATTAAGATGTATTTGTTTCACTTAAATTGTGATGATTAGATTTCTGAGTCTGTGAACAGCAACTACAGATCCATACTTCTCTCTTTCTATTTCATTACTGACTGATAATATTATTTTATATTGCTTTGGAATTCATTTCAGAAGATGGTGTATGTTTTCACATTGTATTGTGCTCCTGGTGCCTGATTCTTAGTGACAGTACACACTTAAAACAACCAACTTGTCCTCTCTTTAGGAACATTTTAAGGTCAAATAACATTTGAGAATCAGGCAAAAGTAAAAAATTACCACGTTTTAACAAAGCTTTATCTAGAAGAATTTGTCCTTAAATTCAAACTCCTTTAGAATAAACAGGTATAGAAAATAAATTTTGTCTACCTAAATGTGTGCAATGAGTAATTTGAAATTCGGGTTGATCCAAGCTTTAACTAAAGGATTTTTTTCCATATCCAAAGAAAGAAAGTCACCAAAGCTGGTCTGGCTCCATGGCTGGGTGACACGGACCACTCTAACTGCCCTTATTAACCTCTCCCATCAGTGGTCAACCACCAGAAGCAGTAGCTTATGTTCCTAGTACTCAGTTGAATATCTCCCATACTTTCCTTAATCCATTGCAATTAGGCTTCTGTCCAAAAATGTTTGTATCAACTTTTCTCTAAGGTTAGGAAGACTTCCATGCTGCCCAATCCAATGAACATCGTCACTGACACTTTTCTCTGCTTCTATTGTTTTCACTCTTTCCCTGTCCGCTTTCAGGATTCCGCTTTCCTGGTCGCCTTGTTCCCTTCTTGCTGCTCCTTCTTAATCACCTCCTCGGCTTCTTTTCTTCTTCTACTTGGTCCAGTGCATCCAGACACTATTAGGTACAATTTGGGCCCCAGTTATGAATAAAGAAATGAATAAAAGAAGAAATCATCCACTCATTTCTTTATTTCAGAGCACCGAGGAAGGGCCTCTGCATCTACAAACTGACTCCTCCCTGCCACTCCACCATCTGCTAACTGAGCCTGAAATACTCTTAACAGCAAAGCTTTATAGGCAGATGTCACACTTACAGCGAGTTTAGAGTCAGAAGGCTTAGGCAGAGCTCTAACATGTACTAGTGTGTGATCACGGATCATTGTTTTTTTCCTCTTTAATAATGATAATAATAAATTCTCAGAGTTACTGTGAGGATCAATTCTGATATAGTAATGTATAAAAACACTTTGCAAATTATAATGTACAACACTTGTTTTAAGGCTATAATTACTCCTGGAAGGGGTATTACATTGACTATAATTAATTCTTAAATACAAATGAAGTAGGTTTTTTTTTTTTTTTTTGGTCTTAAATGAGGACTTAAATGAGAACCATCTATATTGCCTGTCAATAGCCATCCCATAAAGGCAAATTTTAGCTACTTCAGAACTTTTCTAGCTCTTTACCTGGGTCTTCCTTTGTCTGTTTCTGAGCTAATTTCACTGTTTTCCCAATGCAGAGTAAGTCTTGGGCCTGTGGGGCAGCACTCAGTCTCTGCAGTGTCCCTATCAGTCTCCCTAGGACCTGGGTATCTTACCCTCCTATGACTCCCAGAATTTTTATTGTCTTGGTGAAAATTCTCTGTCTCTCCCTTGGTTCCTTAGATCAGAATCATTTTGATCATTCTTTTCATATCCATGAACATCATCAGTAAGAGTCAAATTGAAGAATAAGGATAATGAACTGAAACTACTGCAATTAATTGGGAGGCCCATATGATGCGACGCACGTCACAATAGTAGAAGCAGCTAAGTGCAGGGACAGAAGAATGAGGACGAGACTGAAAGACAGAAAAGGACAGGCTGAGTTAGGGGAGTTTTCACATTTTAACTCTTTTCTGTTTTCCTACCAAGACATCCTACTCTTATATCCTGAATTTGAACATTAGAAAGGATCCTTATGAATTCTGAATTTTAAGGTCACCAGAGAGTTTGAAAGAATTTTCCAGATGGAAAGAAAGTATGTCCAGTGGAAATAGATGGAACACTGTGCTCATCTCTGAATTTAGCCAACAGTTAGCTATACTCCAAAATCTTTCTTTTATCCATCTCACTAATATGGATGTTGCTGAAGTAAATTCTTTTAGAAGCAAATCCTGGTTTCTATCAAATGGTTACAGTGATAAGGAAGGATACTCTCGTAGTTTGTGAGATTAAAATTTCCACAAAACTTTAAAATAATTTTTTGACTAATTATGTAACTATGATTCTATCCTTACCATAAATAGAAATCCTATTAGTGTACACAACTCAATAACAAAAGGTATATATTAATAAATAAGTGACTAATATAATAGTATAATTCTTAATAAAAGATTGAACCAGATAGCAACTTCATAATTAGAAAGGATATTGACCTAAAAGTCATGCTTAGTTGCATGGAGGAGATATGGTCTGAATACTCTTGTTACTGTTAAGTGCCATCCAGTCATCTCCGACTCATAGCAACCTCATGTACAACAGAACGAAACACTGCCCAGTCCTGGACCCACCTCACGATCCCTACTACACCTGAGCCCATTGCTGCAGCCACCTGGTCAATCCATCTTATTGAGGGCCTTCCCCTCTTTCATTGACCCCCCACTTTACCAAGTATGACATCCTTCTCTGGAGAATGGTCCCTTCTGACCAAAGTAGGTGAGATGAAGTCTGGCCATTCTAACTTCCAAGGAGTATTCTGGCTGCACTTCTTCCAGGACAGATTGGTTAATTCTGTCAGTCCATGGTACTTTCAGTATTCTTTGCCAACACCACAACTCAAAAGCATCAACTCTTCTTCAGTCTTCCTTATTCATTGTCTAGCTCTCACATGCATATGAGGTGATTGAAAATACCGTGGCTTGGGTTAGGTGCATCTTAATCTTCAAGGAGACATCTTTGCTCCTCAGCACTTGAAAGAGGTCTTTTGCAGTAGAATTGCCCAATGAAATACATCTTTTGATGTCCTGACTGCTGCTTCCATTGGTGTCAATTGTAGAACAAAGTAATATGAAGTCTCTGGCACCGTCAATCTTTTCTACATTTATTGTGATGTTGCTTATTGGTCTAGTTGTGAGGATTTTTGTTTTCCTTAGTGGACTGTAATCCATACTGCAGACTGTAGTCTTTAATCTTCATCAGTAAGTGCTTCAAGTCATCCTCACTTTCAGCAAAGTTGTGTCGTCTGCGTATCTCAGATTGTTAATGAGTCTTCTCCCAATCCTGATGTCCTGTTCTTCTTCACATAGTCCAGCTTCTTGGATTATTTGCTCAGCATACAGATTGAATACGCATGGTGAAAAGATACAGTCCTGACACCCATCAGGATTTTAACCATCCCATCCTGATTCTAAACCACGCAGTATCCCGTTGTTCTGTTCAAATGACAGCCTCCTGGTCTATGTACAGGCTCCTCATGAGTACAATGAAGTGTTCTGGAATTCCCATGCTTTTCAACATTATACTTAATTTGTTATAATCCATACAACTGAATGCCTTTGTGTTGCCAATAAAACACAAGTAAACATCTTTCTGGTATTCTTTGCTTTGAGCCAAGATCCATCTGACACCAGCTAGAATATCCCTCATTCCACGTCCCCTTCTGAACCCAGCTTGCTTTTCTGGAAGTTCTAAATACCCTGATAGGGTGAAAAGCGAGTATGTGATTAATTTGTTATTAGTTAGGAAGATTCAAGTTTGTTTTTTTTTTTTTTTTCAAATGCTACTCATCGTCTTGTTCTTCTTGTAGTTCCCATCAAGTTGATTCTAACTTATGGCAATTCCACGTGTGTCCGAGTAGAACTGCTGCATAGAGTTTTTGAGGCTGTGACCTTTTGGAAGCAGATCACCAAACCTGCCTTGTAAGACACTTCTAAGTGAGTTTGAACCACTAACCTTTTGGGTAGTAGTTGAGCCCTTAACAGTTTGCACCATGCAGGGACTTCAATCAGCATCTAAGATATGCAAAAAGGTGTAAAAATAACAATAAAATATACCTATAATTCCCTCAATAAATTTAAGAAAGAAAAACTTTTATTAAAACTATCGAAGTCTGCTGTGCACCTGATCCTAGCCATGGCTCATTCTATTATCAAAGATAACTACTATCCTGAATTTTTGTTTTTCATTCTTATGCATTTAATCTTCCTAGTCTGTCTTAGGAGTTCTGGTGGTGCAGTGGTGAAGGCATTTGGGTGCTAACCAAAAGGTCAGTGGTTCCAAGCCGTCAGATGCTCTGTGGAAGAGAGATAAGGCATTCTGCTTCCATAAATAATTATAGCTCCCAATGGGGGTCGCTATGAGTCACAAGGGAGCCCTGGTGGTGTAGTGCATTTGACTGCTGACTATAAAGGTAGTGGTTCAAACCCACCAGCCACTCCTCAGAAGGAAGATTGGGCAAGTGACTCAATGGCCATGAATTTGGTTTTGAATTTAGTCTGTTTTAATGTGGAAGCTCCACTGAAACCGATCCACCATGGGTGACCCTGCTGGTACTTGAAATACCAGGGGCAAAGTTCCAGCATCACAGCAACCTACAAGCCATCACAGTACGACAATATTCCAATGCCCATGGAAGCTGCAGCCAAGAAATCAAATGATTTCTTTGCATTGGGCAATCTGCTGCAAAAGACCTCCTTAAAGTGATAAAAAGCAATGACGTCACTTTGAGAACTAAGATGCTCCTGATCCAAGCCACAGTCTGTTCAATCACCTCATATGTGTGCAAAAGCTGGATAATGAATAAGGAAGACCAAGGAAGAATTGATGCATTTGAATTATAGTGTTTGTGAGGAATACTGAATATACTACGGACTGCCAGGAAAATAAACAAATCTGTCTTGGAAGAGTACAGCCAGACTGTTCCTTAGAAATGATACGATGAGTTCATCTCATGTACTTTGCGCATATTATCAGAAGGGACCAATCTCTGGAGAAAGACATCACATTTGGTAAAGCAGAGGGTCAGTGCAAAACAGGAAGACCCCCAAGCAGACAGACTGACACAGTGGCTGCAACAATGGGCTCAAACATAGCAAACTGTAAGGCTGGCAAAGGACTAGACAGTGTTTCATTCTGTCATACTATGAGTTGCTATGAATCAGGACTGACTAGATGGTACCTAACAACAACAATAACAACAACATGAATTTAATATTTAAGTACATACCTATAAGCAATAGAGTATCATTTCCAGGTTTTCAAGCTGTAATAAATGTTTTATACTATATGTGTTTTGTGGAACTGGTTTTTTTTTTTCCACTAAATAATATGCTGAGGAAGTCCATGCATGTAGACACATGTAGCTCTTGTCCATTTATACCCCCTGCTGTATAGTTTTCATATGTTCATCAACCAACTTTTCATTGACTATCAATAATTCATTACTCTGTGGGGTGTGGACAGAACAGCTAGGTTTCATGAGCATTCTAGTTGGAGAAGTCAGGAAACAGAATCAGCAAGGAAAGTTTATGTAATGTTGAATGGAGATAGCACTATGAAGAAAAGTAAATGAGAATGGAATGTTGGGGAGGTGGGCTGTAATTTTAAATTGGAAACTCAGAGAGATCTTTCTGAGATGAGGACACTTGAGTAAGGACCTAAAGGAGGCAAGGAAGTAAGTCACGCAGATATACGTGGAAACAATATTCCAGGCAGAAGAAATAGAAAGTTAAACGTCCCAAGGGAGAAGCCAAATGGGTGTGTTGAAGTAACTGTAAAGAAGCTTGGTGGCTGGAAGACAATGGGTGAGGGATGATAGTAGAAGAAGAGATGGAAGAATTCACAGGAGGAGCATAATGAATAATGATGTAACGTGTATATTCTTTTGCATGTAACTAGAAGTTTAATTACTAAGTAATATGGGAACTCTGGTAGCGTAGTTCCTAAAGCACTTGACTGCTAACCAGAAGGCTGGCGGTTCAAACTCACCAGCTACCCCTCGGAAGGAAGGTTGGGCAATCTACTTTTGTAGTGATACCACCTCAGAAACCAAAGGAGGGGTCTCTATGAGTCGTGTCCAACTCGACGGCACATAACAACAAAAACATGTTAACTCCATATTTAATGTTTTGAGGACTATTCTGTTTCCAAAATGGCTGCACCATTTTATAATCCTACCAACAATTTATGAGTGTTCTAACTCTCCATATCCTTGCTCCAACTTGTTACTGTCTGTCTTTTTAATTTTAGTGATGCTCAAATTCTGATCAAATTCTGTAAAGTCTATTCTTTGTTATTTGTTGCCACTGAAGTCTCTGCTCAGTTATCTCAGGGCCAGTTAATGATTGCTCAGGGATTTCTTTAAATGCCTGGAATTATTAGGTCTCCTGGCCTTTTTCAAGGAACTCTCTGGATTCATGTTGGAGCATGTCATCAATGCGCTAGCAAGCAGTTTACAATTCTGCCTTAACCTTCCCTTCCTGCTTCTGCAGCGCCTCAGGGTCGGCTAGAGTTGAGAGAGAAATTCTCTTCAGGTCTTTGCTGGCCATGTGCACAGCCCTGCATATGCACATGACATTACAGAATCCCAGGAATATATTGGAGTTTTTCAAAGCCCTCTGTAAACATCTCATTTCCTTCCCAGATTCCCCTTTACATTTTTCAGACAACTTGTTTTCTTTAACTTTTATCACCACTTCAGCTACCACTGATTGTTTCAACCAATGTCCTGGTGGAGAAAAGGCTGTTTGCACTGACTGAGCTCTGAATTAGGTCAAATAAAGAAAAGCTTTATGAGTGAGTGTTTCCTGGAAACTGCCAGACAGGTCAAATAGTGAGAGTTCTCTGGGGATGGGACTTTGGAAGAGTTCCCAACCAGTTCTGACCACACCTGTGGATGCTAGGGTGCTGGTTGCCATGGCTCCATAGCTGTGAGACTCCGCTTCCTCCTCATTTACCAACATGATTAGGCTCCAGAGACCAGGCTGTTAGGCAATATTGGCATTATGCAAGGAGCAGGAGGATGTGCAAGTGGCCTTTGGCATTGCCTGGACCCCAAGGCCCTGCTATCGGGACTGGCACCTTAGCAGACTTGGGGCCTAGCAGCTGGACTAAAGGCAAATTTGGAGTATCTGAGTTTTGGGCAATGAGTAGGGCCAGGAGTCAAAAAGGTCAGTGGGGATTGCTCCTATGACCATGCCCCCCACAGCCATCCCCTCTAAGGCCCCAGCTGTCTGCTGCTGCCCTGCAGGTGGGGAGGACCCCATGCAAATGAGTTGCTCTTCTTGGTGGGCTTGGAATCTGAGCCCGAGAGCCTGGAGACCAATAGCTTCTTGGAAGAGGAGTTCAGCAGCCTGGGTCATGGAGGAAAAGGAGGCAACTAGCTTCAGCTGCAGCCTTCAGGACCAAAATTAACACCAGTACTCTTCCTGCTGTAGGACGGGGTCCCTCTAGACTTGAGTAGCCAGGACAGCAGCAGTAACTTCTTCTACCTCAATCTCTGCCTGGGCATTGAGCCACTCATGGGTCCTTCTCAGAAGGGCTCCCTCAAATATATGTCAGTCACACCGCTTTTGCACAAAGAGCTGCAATGGTGGCTCGTGGCTCTGATGGTGGGGGTGAGACCAGCAAATGGCCTTCAGGAGGTTTGGCTGCTTCAGCTGTGAGCCTGATAGATATGGGTGGCTCTGCTAACCAGAAGGCTGGTGGTTCAAACCCACCAGCCACTCCTCGGAAGGAAGATGGGGCAATCTACTTTCGTAGTGATATTGTCTCAGAAACCCAAGGAGGGGTCGCTGTGAGTCGGGTCCGACTCCACGACACATAACAACAACAACAACAAGCAGGCCAGGGAACTGGACATGAGGAAACCAAGGTTAATACACCAAATAGTTGGATATTAGATTTTTTTTTTTAACCACTTTAAGTGACAAATGTCACATAACAAGATAGTTGCTAAGTGAGGAGCAAGTGTATTGGTTTTCAATGCTACCTCAGAGCTGGTAAGAAGGAATTGGAATAGAGCAAGTCAGAAGGCTACATAGTTGTCTGTCCCCAAATTCAGCCATTTTTCTTGAATAAAGTTTCCTGAAACTATTGCAAACTTTTGGTTAAAGTCTAGAGTTCTGAATAAGCTGGTTTTTATGTTTACCAATGTCTTCACTACCTTTATGGGAGAACAAATTTTCAGAGAGTCTACTTTGCAATATAGTCTTTGTCTATTTAAAAATTTTTTGGTCTCATTTTTGAGTTATAAGTGGTCTTTCTATGATCAACACACAAGCCTTATATATGCATTTTTAAATGTTTTCTTCTAGTCTGTGGTTTGCTTTTTACTAATAGTGTTATAGGAACTCTGGTAGCGTAGTACCTAAAGCACTTGACTGCTAACCAGAAGGCTGGCAGTTCAA
>NW_006921688.1:9044615-9052809 GCF_000298275.1 Orycteropus afer afer | reverse complement strand
AACAACAACAACAACAACATGTCCTTTGTGAGTCTGATAGTCCTTATTGAAGACTCAGGGGTCACAGAGATGGGTCCCATTTGAACTTGTGAATTTTTACTGTCTCCTTGGGACCCTCTCCTCTTTGGCTTTGTCGTCTCTGCTCTGCTGTTCTCAGGTTTGCCAGCCTCCTTTGGTAGCTATGAAGGGTTTCCTCTACTAGCTCTCTCCAGTTACTGTACCTCAAATTCGCATAATCAAATCCATCAGTAATTTACATACAGCAAAACCCACCCCATCTAAAAGGCATTTTTATTACAATAGCAAAAGCATTTTGAATAAGACACCCCCATTCATAAAACATAAATTGGAATTCTGAAAATATGAGAATAAATTTGGACTTTGGGTAAATCTGGAAACTCGTCTCAGTATTATCTGCCTCTGGATTTCAGCAGGTCTTTGATTAGGACATATAAAGAATAATGACATTAAGTGCTATTTCCAAGATTATTCACACTTTTAAAGCTACTATCCTTAAACAAGGAGCTCTGGTGGCATAGTATCTAAGGTATTTGACTGCTAACCAGAAGGTTGGTAGTTCAAACCCACCAACCACTTCACAGAAGGAAAACTGAGTAATCTACTTCTATATTTGTGCCTGGGAAATCCAAAGGAGGTCGACTCTATGGCAATGAGTTTTTTTTTTTTTTTTATCATCGGACATGTTTCAGGACTGTAAATCAGCGTCTGTATTCTTCTCTGAGAATTCTACTCTCCTCCCACAAGATGAAGATATGAAACGCATTAAGAGGAAGATGAAAAAGGCACTGGGCATGAACCTTGAGTCAAAGTCAGGATGATATTTCTTAGTATCCATCTTGTAACACTAAGAGTAATTCTAACCAAAGGTCCTCTATTTTCTATAGGAGCTGGAAAGCGGTTTAGTTTTTAGGGAGTGAAGGCAAGGGTGTCCTTTCTAAAGCATCTCTTTCACAATGTACAGCTGAGAAACGTATTAGTTTTTGAGGTAGGACTTTGAGTTCTTTCTGTCTTTCATTTTCTTTGTGTTTAATAATACTGATTGCAAGAGATATATGTCATATTCCTCTTGGAATAAGTCTATCTATATTGAAGTTAAAGGAGCTCTGGTGGCATAGTGTCTAAGGCACTGGACTGCTAACCAGAAGGCTGGCGGTTCAAATCCACCAGCCTCTCCCTGGAAGGAAGGTTGGGCAATCCTACTTCCATAGCGATACTACCTCGGCAACCCAAGGAGGGGTCGCTATGAGTCGGGGCCGACTCGATGGCACATAACAACAACAACAACAACAACAACAGCATATTGAAGTTAATGGAAGAAACCTGTCTAAGCTCAGAGGAAACTTTTACTTTATAATCAAGTAGCCCAAGTTATGTTTGAATCTGGTCATTTAAAGTTGGAAAAATCCCGTCTGATTAGTTCAGTTTCCATGTTCCAGAACTCACCTGAAGTTATACTTGGTAAAGAGGAGGTTTGGTGATACAGGGGAAGGCCCTTGGTGAGATGGATTCTCACAGTGGCTGCAACAACAGGCTCAAGCATAGCAATAATTGTGAGGCTGGCACAGGTCTGGTGTTGTTTCGTTCTGTTGTACGCAGTGTGGCTGAGTCTGAACCAACTCGACAGCACCTAACAGCAACAACAATTCAGGAATATTGACTCAAACCTTTTCAGAGTTTCTGAGAAACCCGTTTTCAGACCCAAGAGTTATAGAAATATTTCACTTTTGAAATAGCCCCTCAATGTAGGATTCGGCGACTTTATATCTCTTACAGTGTCTACTCTTTTTTGCACATCTAATCTCTTTCTTTCAACTGAATATTTTTCTTTCTTTCAATTTACCTTTTAATATGTCTTCCTAGGTACTTTATGATTAAACTCTCAACCTCCCCTAGTAAAATAGATTTTAGACACTGAAACATGTAACTCAATTGTGCAATTCAGGATTGACCTCTGGGTTTTGTATGTCTCTAAGATAATTGTTTAAACTACTTGACATTAAAATATTAAGCCATTCTGTCATTTTTTAGCAATTTCCTGAATAATTTCCAATTTCCAAGCCATTTATACATAGGAAACTGCTGTTTAACAAAGGTTGCACCCAATGAAGTCCGGAGACTTTTCATCTAATTAGAAGCATCCCTCATTATCTTCAATTAAGTCTGCTATGACTCTGAAACAACTTTTCTTATTTGAAGCCAAACTCTGGGAAGACTATAGTGAGTATCAAAAATACCACTTAACTGCCCAGGGAACAAATTGTCAGGTTCCCCATTAAAATTTCTGCTCCAGAGATCTCTGCAGAGACATTTTCAATGGTGTCTATTTAGTAAGGACTCACATCCAATCAGGGTTCTAGAAATACCCTCAAATTTAGGAGATAACACTGTTCCTTAAAAAGACTGAGATATATCCATATTAGAAGAGAAAATCAAGTCTCATGGGAAGATACACTTATTACAGAAACAAGTGTTTAAGTTTAGAAGAGATTCCTTGAGGGAGGAATGAGAAGAGCCTTGTCAAGCCAAGGCTCTGGGTTGTTATTGGGAGAGGCAGTCCACGATGGGCCCTGAGCATCCCACCATGCTCTTGCTGGGTATGCCAAGAATGCAAGAATGATGGTCCTGACCATTCTTTGCCCAGACCATTTCTCATTTCAAGCAACCTTGAGAGATGAAGTCATGACTCCCTCTAAGAAAAAGAGAAGGTTTTTCTTACTTCTTCGTATAAACAGCAAGTTCTCCAAACTCACTGCTTCTCAACAATGATGTAGTCCCACTGTGTATCCAGTACCCATCTGGGCCCTGTGCACTGCCCCTGTGAGATGGGAGTTCAAGGGGGAACCAATGCAAATCAAGCTGCTTGCTAGACTGTGAGTGAAAATATCCTCTGTCCCTGATCCAGAAGGCTTGTGTCTTCTGTCAGCAGCCACGAAACAGTAGCAGGCAATTTATTAACTTATGTTGTTGTTATTGTTATTAGGTGCCATTGAGACATTTCCAACTCATAGCGACCCTTTGTACAAAAACACAACACTGCCAGGTCCTGCACCATGCTCACAATCATCAGTATGTTCAAGTCCATTGTTGCATTGTGGCAGCCACTGTGTCAGTCCATCTCATTGAGGGTCTTCTTCTTTTTTTCCTGATCTTCTCCAGGGATTGGTCCCTCTGGATAACATGTCCAAAGTTCATTAGACAAAGTCTCGGCATCCTTGCTTCTAAGGAGCATTCTAGTTGTACTTCTTCCAAGACATTTGTTTGTTCTTCTGGCAGTCCGTGGTATATGTAATATTCTTCACCAACATTATAACTCAAAGGCATCAATGCTTCTTTGGTCTTTCTTATTCCTTATTCAGCTATAAGTAGGATAAAATCAAATTCCAAGTTCAAAAGACTTACAACGGCATATGGTATTGGATTTCTTGGATTTAGTCAGCAGGGTTTAGTGAAAAATTAGGGAATTGGAATTGACAAAACTATGGTTTTAGTCCTAGCCAAGCGTGAGCTGGTGATTTAAACTCTCGAGTTTCAGAGCTACATAACTGCAACTTTAATATACATGTACTCATTTGCCTCATTATAGTTAACGCTTTTATATAGCAAGCATAAATTGAACCCTGAAACTAGTTTTTGCAAAAAACTTGATGACAGAAAATCAAGTAGAGAGTGATTAGTAATCTCAAGTGGCAATTGTTGTTGTTGTTGTTAGGTGCCATCGAGTTGGCTCTGACTTATAGCGACCCCGTGTCCAACAGAATGAAACACTGCCTGGTCCTGTGCCAACCTCACAGTCCTTGCTATACCTGAACCCATCGCTGCAGCCGCTGTGTCAATCCATCTCATTGAGGGTCTTCCCCTTTTTTGCTGATCCTCCACTTTACCGAGCATAATATCCTTCACCAGAGATCAGTCCCTTCTAACAACATGACAAAATCAGACAATGTTTCAGGGCTATACATAAAGTTTTCCAGTACTATATCAGACAGTGTTTCACCGCTATCAACAATTCTTAGTCTCAGCTTTATGGCATACTGATATGGTGTGGTGTTGCATGCTATGGAGCAAATTCTGACCCCATAGTGACTTCATGTGGCAGAAGGTAACTGCTCCCCACAGGGATTTCTAGGCTGTAATCTTTATGGGTACAGATTGCTGGGTCTTTCTCCTGTGGAACCCCTAGATGGGTGATTATAGATTATAGCTGCTGCATGGGTTCTAATTGCAAATCTTTCCATTAGCAGTTGAGGTCTTAACTGTTGTGTCACCAGGGCTCCCTAATGTGTTGTAGTGCAAGTAACTTATTTCTAGAAATACTTAGTGTAAAAATTGACCACTTTGCTTTGCAGAGTAGAGGGTAATTATCACTACAGTCATATCAATGGTATTTTGTAAGTTTTTCAGAGTAGGAGAGAAAGTTGCCTTATGGTCAAATAGTGGGAATTACATACAACCAGCAGTTTATGTTCCAATCTGTGACTGACCTTTAATCAATAAAATAATAATATAGGAATCAACAGTATTAGCATTGATGAACTATTACCATGCTTTCCATCTCTGTAGATATAGGCCTTCAGCAAAATTAAATTACATGTATGGGAGTTTGTTCCATATTTGAACATCATCTGATGAAAGGATATTTGAAGAAATTGATGAAAAAATCTGATGAAAGAATCTTATAATGAAAGACATTTGAAAATTGTGAGTCTAAACAATGCAAATGACTTGGAAAAAAACTCTCTTTTAGTTTATAAATATGCTCTTCATGCTTGAGAGCAGGGCTTATATGGGACAGTTCAGTGTTCATAACTTATAAAAGTGAATATATTTCTATTTTATCATTTGCAGAGTTAAAATAGTTGAATAATTTTCAGAACTAAAATATTTGATGATAAATACAACTACAATATTTCCTAGAAGAGGTTATGAGTCTTCTCAGAACTTTTCAGAGAAACGACCCTTTAGGACAAAGCAAAACTCTCCCATAGGGTTTCCAAGGCTATAAATCTTTACAGAACCAGACTGCCTCAACTTTTTCCTGCCAAGAGACTAGTGGGCTAGAACCGCCAACCTTTTGGTTAGCAGCCAAATACTTTTACCACTATACCATAGAGTTCCTCCACAGTAAAATATTAGAAGATAAATATAACTACAACACTGCCTAAAAGTGATGCGTCATTGCAGTTAATATCCCTTTTAATAACTGTAAACTACAACATTTGATTTGGGGAGCACACTATTGCTGCAAAGGTAGCATTTCAAAAACACTGCCAATGAGTTGTATCCGACTTATAGGAACCCCTCCTTGGGTTTCCGAGGCAGTATCGCTACAGAAGTAGATTGCCCAACCTTCCTTCCGAGGAGTGGCTGGTGGGTTTGAACTCCTAGCCTTATGGTTAGCACTCAGATGCCTTAGCCACTACGCCACCTTTAGCACCTTTAAATTAATTGCATCTGTGTGAATGGAATTGCCTTGGCCAAAGTATCCATTTTAACGTACTAGATTTTATGTTCAAGAGTTAGCTTAATCTACTGATGCAAGAACTGCTGGAATGCAGTGCTTTTGGAATTGGAGCTGGATTTTTTTTTTTTTTTTTCACGTTCTTTATTGATAGAGAAGCTGCTGGATACACTTGACTCATAAAGTCCCCTCAGTCAAAATTAACTTTTATTATTACCACCTCCTTCAGGACATGCTTTTCAATTGCCTCCAAATGCAAATTTCCCTAGGAATATAAATAGGTTTACATAGTGATGATTCAGCTCAACACTCGTTCATTGACTGTTTTGAAATCAATACTTAAGTTCTCGGGATAATACAGAAAATGTAATATATAATTTTGCCAATTAGAAATTAAACTAGGTAGTGAAACAAACTATATTGGTATGAAAAAATTAAAGCATATTATAGATAAACACAATGAGATATCCAGTGAAAAGTTATGAAGAAGAGAACTAATTTTGTTGATTTATCTTTAAATAATGTTTGCAGAGGGTCACTGAGTTGGAATTGAGTGAATGGCAATGGATTTGGTTTTGTTTTATTTGGTTTTGGCTTTATTTAAATCATGTAAAATAATACACTAAAGTATGTTTTAAATAAAGAAAGAACAAATGTACAGCTTAATGAGTTATTATAAAGTGATCACTGTGTAACCATTATCCCATTGATAGAACTTTGCTGGCTACCTCAAAGACTCTCTCATATGTTCTGCTGAGTCTCAGCCCAGGCTCTCCTAAACTTTTCAGTCATCACATTCTTGTATTTCTTTATAGTTTCAATCAATAAAGCATAATTTCTGGACAATTTTTCTTACCCATTTAAAAAATGTGATATGTTTTTGTGTCTCTTTTAGTCTACATGTTTTCCATCCATCTGTTTTTTATTTTCTTTATAATTAATCTATTTGGGACGCTTACTTCTTTTTTTAAAAGAATTTTGGGTGTGGATTTTGCTTCATTAAAAATTCATTCAATTCAACCGATAGCTCCATCTTTTGTATTTCCTGAAAATTTATGGCTGGGTTATGGGTTTGTTTTGAGGTTTGTTGTTGTTGTTGTTGCTGTTGTTTTAAATAAGGAGTCTCACAGTGTCTGATTGTCCCTCTGGGGTGTTATGCATTTTGATGTTCATTGCCTAGGCAGAGTGATTTATCAGGGGTTTTGATATGGGGTTCTTGTAGTCTAGCATTTCTTTGTTATTCATTAAGTGGAATTCTTTTGTAAAGAGGCACTTCCCCTTGTTTGTCTATTTCTGGTTCCACAGAGGTACAGTTCATATAGGACAATCAGGACAATGTCACTTTCCCTTCACATGCCTGTTTCAGAGCTATTGAACTGATTTCCTGTTATTAACTAAAGGGACCAATTTTTTTGTTTTTAAATTATTGTGATTTGGGTAAAGGTATACAGAGCAAATTCATTTTCCACACAGCAGTTCATACACATTTATTTCATGACACTGACTGCAATCCCCAGAATGTAACAGCTCTCTTCTCACTTCCTGCCTGTAATTACCTCTTCCCTATGCCCTTCTTTCCTATGCATTCTTGTGCCTTGAACTATCTCCCAGTGCAAATACTGCCCTCTATTCTCTCATGATTGATGGTTCTAAGGAGTTTATATACCTAGTGTAAATGTTCACCCCATATGCCTGTCTATTGTTTGGCTGGAAGCCACAAGAATGAGTTCAGTTCTAGGTCTGAGGGGTAGCTAGGGGCCATAATGTTGGGGGTCTCACCAGGCTCTATCAGACAAGTAAACCTGGTCTTATTTATGATTTTAAGTTTTGTTCCACAATGTTCTCCCACTCTGTCCAGGATCTCCTGCTCTGATCCCTTTTTGAGTGGCTGACAGTGGTAGCTGGACACCATCTAGTTCTTCTGGTCTCATGGTCATATAGGCTGGGGTTCTTATGGTCCACTAATCCCATGGACTAATTTTTTCCATGTTTCTTTGGCTTTCTTCATTCTTCTTTGTTCTGGACAGGAGCGACCAATTGTTGCATCTAGATGGCCACTTATAAGCTTTTAAGACCCCAGTTGCTACTCACCAAAATAGGATGTAGAATAATATGTTTGTGTATTATGTCATGCCAATTGAGCTTGATATCCCCCGCAACCATAGTCCTGAGCCCACAAGTCCAGCGACTCACTCCATCTGGGTGGTTGACTGTGCCTAAGAAGTTATCGTAACTTTGCCCCGTTAGTTCTATTTATATGGACATTCTTACAGCACACACATATATGTATGTAGAAACATCATCTGCCAACCTTGGATATGGTCGTGGGTATATTCTGTTTTGCCTAGACATGCCTGATCATTCAGCCTACCTATGTATCTACCCATGGATTAATGTTTGTCATCACTGATAATACAGAATTGTGTATGTAAAAGTGTTTATCTTTCTTGTCTGTACCTGTTGTGCACCTCTCTGTATCTTCCTTTTCCTTGGTGTTACTGTGTTGATTACTTGATTTGGTATATTGCCTTTCCCTTCACCCAAATCAACCTTTGTCTCTTACCAGTCCTGCAATTTTCTCTTTCCTCTCCTCATCCCTGGTACTCAACAAAGAAACTTTTATTCCATAATGAACTTTACCTTGACTTTTTACAACAGTGAATTAATATATTTATCCTTCTGTGATTGACTTATTTCACTCAGCATAATATGGGA
>NW_006921688.1:9041581-9044515 GCF_000298275.1 Orycteropus afer afer | reverse complement strand
CGACTCAATGGCACATAACAACAACAACAATAGTGTTATGTGAAAAGTTTTTTTTTTTTTTTAATTTTGGTATAGGCATTATCAGTTTTCTTTTATGGTTCTTGAGTTCTTTGTTTAATCCAAGAATATTTTCTCTATTTCTAGTTTGCCAAAACTTTCTACTGTTTTCTTTTAGAAGTTTTATAGCATTTGGTTTTACATTGAAGCCTACCTTCCACTTCACAGGAGCTCTGGTGCGCAGTGCCTGAGGCATTTGACTACTAACCAGAAGGCTGGCAGCCACTCCTCAGAAGGAAGATTGGGCAATATACTTCCATATTGATCCTGCCTCTGAAACTCAAGGAAGGGTTGCTGTGAGTCAGATCTGACTTGACAGCAGTGAGTTTGATTTTTGGTTTTCCACTTCACAGTAATCTTGTGTATTGTCTAAAATAATGGTTCATGTTTAATTTTTCTGTGTGGTTATCTCTATGTAGTCCTAATAAAAGATATTTACATCTAAAACATATGGAGAATCCCTGCAAATTAAAGCAAGTGTTTGCTTCATTCATGTCCTGAGTGTTTGGGAATAGATGAATAGATTCCTCTGTATCCACTTTTGATCCACTTAAGAAGGAAGATTGAGCAATCTACTTCCTTAGAGACACAGCCTCGGAAACCCAAGGAGGGGTTGCTATGAGTCAAATTGACTCAAGGGCAGTGAGTAGTTAGGAGAACATCAAGTTCAATGTGGGTAGCATGTTCAGTCTAGTGAGATTGCCTCTCCTGCTACCTTTGCTGAGATAAATGTTATTACTTTTTAAGATCATAAGTTTGCCAATCTATTAACATTTGTAAGAATTTAAAATGAAATTCTGTGACAAATGTCGATAATTTATACTAGATCACTGTCATCTTACTATCTTCATTGGGTTTTTAGAATTTGCCTCTATAGACACATTTGGTTCCATCTGAACTGAGTCCCAATCTGGATGATTACATTGTAAGTGTCCTTCTTCTCCATAAATTGTGATGTTGTCAAAAGGGATAGACGTATGTGCACAAGTGGATAGACCCCTTATTTCTGTCTTCCCTAGCCCCCTAACATAAAAAAAGAAAAAAGAATTTTTTGAACTTTTTTCAGGTCAACTTGAATTCTGTATGATGTCCATTTGTGAATTGTGATTCACCACACTGCCCAGGGTCGCTGACATCTGCCCACTGTGCTTAGAAATCCACATGTCTCTGACTCTGGTCTTTCTCCTGGGATGTGCAGTATTTCTCATTTCAAAAGCATATGTCTGATCCTGACAAAGCACAACATGAAAATTTTCTAAAATTGAACAAGTAATGCATTAAAGAAATTCCTGCTTGTTGGAATATATGAAGAAAAAACTCAAAATACAACATACTTGGGGTATGAAGCAACTTGGCAAATTAAAAAAATAAAGTAATGCAAACTTTTAAACTAAATAGGAGACCATCGAGTTGAACAATGTTTCTCAGCTATAAAAATCCTCCTAAATAGAGAGAAGGGAATGGATAGATGGAACCAAGCAAAATCAAAGACAAATAGAATACTGTCAGGTGAAAAGAGAACACATGGTTATATTTTCTTTGTGTTTACCAGCATAATCTGAAGGTAGAGAAGTGCTGAGAATAAAAATATGATGGTGAATTAGAGAGAGATATGAAGATTGATATAAAAATGCCTGCTAACCCTGAGGCCTTAGGTTTCGGAGGCCATAAGAACTGAGGGAGTAAAGATTTGTGCAGGAAGGGCTAAAGATAGGCTACCCAGTCTCTTAATGTATTCTTCCCTCTGTTTGTCTTTTCTTATTCTTAAAAAAAAAAAAAAAAAAAAAACTGCAAGAGAAAAACATTTTCTCCATCTAAAAGAAAGGCATTCTTATAATAGTCTTATTTTTCTACCTTCAGCAGTTCTTCTGTTTGCTGAACATTGTAGTTTTCTCTATCATTTTCATAAACTCACACTGAGATTACATGAAAAAAATGCTCTTTTGGGCAATTCATTGAAGTAAAACCAAAGCCAAATCAAATTAAACTAAACTAAACTAAACTAATGGTTGCATATTTTCATGGTTATATGTTTATTTTCTTTGTATTTTCATGTCCTATATTATCCATACCAATTTTTTCTTAAGAACAAAGATTGCACTTACTTAGATATGAATTCTCATTAAAGATAAAAGGTTGCTTTTATGTCTGTCATTCTGAGGATGAGAGAAGGTGAGACCTGTTCTTGCTCATGGTATTTCTAGAAGATGGTAGAATAATGTGAAAACCAGAGGTGATTTACGTTTTAACGGCATGAAGATAGTTATCTGCTCATGCCTCTGTAGCCCGGAAGTCACCTGGGTTCCTCTTGTTTCTTGATGTATTCAGATTCCCCTTAGAAGTTCAAAGCCCTTCCGTCATTTTCTGCTAAGATACAGGATTTTGCTCTGTCTTTTAGTTCCTTACCAGGCTCCTCAATTCATCTATCTTGGCTTATTTTGTTCAAAACATCCCAGACAAAAAACTTAATCTCTTTATCTTTTTCCATAAAAATATAAACGTGCACTATGTCCTTTGTCTATTTGTCTTTGATTTTGCTTGGTTCCATCTATCCATTCCCTTCTCTCTATTTAGGAGGATTTTTTATAGCTGAGAAACATTGTTCAACTCGATGGCCTCCTATTTAGTTTAAAAGTTTGCATTACTTTATTTTCTTAATTTGCCAAGTTGCTTCATACCCCAAGTATGTTGTATTTCGAGTTTTTTCTTCATATATTCCAACAAGCAGGAATTTCTTTAATGCATTACTTGTTCAATTTTAGAAAATTTTCATGTTGTGCTGAACCATCAACTGCTCATATGCAAATTCCACTTGAAGTTAAAGACAATTAAAACAAGTCCACGAGAGCCAAAATATGATCTTGAATATATCCCTCC
>NW_006921688.1:9019286-9020922 GCF_000298275.1 Orycteropus afer afer | reverse complement strand
CTGGAACCAGCTGAGTCAATATGTGTAGAGTGCCCAAACACTGCCTGTGACAACAGGGCCCAGCCCAAGTGTTAACCACGGTCATTAAAATGATTAATATGCATTCAGTTCTTTAGTGTGCAAGGCTCTTTGTCTTCTTTTGTTTAATTTGTTTCTCACTTTGAATAAATATGATCATTTTGAGTTCAAAATGTAACTGAATTACTGTATTAATCTTTTTATTTTTTCCTTTGGGAAATGAATTAATCTAAAGGAGTATCACAGCTTACTAAGAAAGAAGAAAAAGGAAGAAGTAATTTCCTTTTTTTAATGTTTTATTGAAAGCCGGGAGTTTTCTGGCCCAGTCTCCCAAATATGATAAGGAATTTGCCTTATTAGGGAGTAAGTATAAGAAATTCAGAGTTTATGGCGTTTTTGTTATATAATACCAAAAATGTCCGGGAAGAAGGAACAGGAACACAAAATTCTAGAGTTCTGGGTAGAGTCTTTCCTATGTGGAAAGAAATCATTTTTATAATCCTTGAAATTTGGAGGTTGGACAAAGTGATCTTTGCTTTAAGAAATGTCTGGATAAAAAATGAAATTTAAACTTGGAAGAACTGCATTCTGCAGGAGTCTACTCACTTAATCATGGAAATTTAAAGGCAGAAGGTATCTTAGAAACTGCACCAACTTATCACACATGCCTTGAGAGGTCATGTGATCACACACAGCACACAGTGGTTAGTGGAGAGACTGGTCTTAAAGCCATATACCTCATTGCATCTAAAAATTATCTTTCATATTAATTCTCAAATTCGGGTCTAAATTTTTTCAAACTCATCAACTATGGGATGTTTTTTTCTCTCCTCCACCCCCTAAAAGACTACCTGTATCATATAAGGCATACATCTAAGTAGAACACACCATTCTGGGAAGTGTTGACATTCTGTATATTTATCTCAGCCTTATATCATCTGATATGAAAACTTTGACTTAAGAGAATCAAGTTCTTAAGCAGAAGGATAACTCTTATCCTCTCTCCAAAAGAAATTCTAATGTTTAAATAAATTATTAGAAGGAATTCTCTCTATCCTCCTCCTCCTCCTTTTATATTTCCTTAAATCAAGGGTAAAGGATAATTTTGTCAATGCAATAACAAGAACAAAACCAAAAACCAAACTCACTGCCATTGAATTGATTCCAACTCATAGTGACCCCCATTGGGTTTCCAAGGCTGTCAATCTTTATGGAAGCAGACTGCCTCATCTTTCTTCCATGGAGCAGCTGGTGGGTTTGAACCATTGACCTTTTAGTTAGCAACCAAATACCGTAACCACTACACCATCAGAGCTCCTTAATAAGAAGAACAGCTACTATTTATTAGGGCTTCTTTTATGCCTACATACATTGTCTCATTGCCTATTTCAATTTTTGTAATCATTCTAAAAGCTAAATATTATTATATTCATTTTATAGAAGAAATTGAAGTTAAGGAGCTCAAAACATTCTGAGTCCAATTCCCATGCTTTTAACTACTATGCTGGAGTGCAAAATATTTCTTTTTCCCAGAAAGTTTCTTTAAAGTGTGTACTTACACACACTTCTCGAAACATTAGCCAGTGAAAACCTTATGATAACAGAAAAATACTTTCTG
>NW_006921688.1:9015834-9018477 GCF_000298275.1 Orycteropus afer afer | reverse complement strand
GTTGAATCTGAAGAAAATTAAAACTAGTTCACAAAAATGAAAATTTGGCTGTGGGTATATCCCACCTGAATTTAGACACCACCTGAAGAGTAGGTTTGATGCATTCAACACGAGTAACCAAAGATAATATAAGTTGTGGGATGGCATCAAGAACATCATCCATGAAAAAAGCAAGAGGTCATTAAAAACACAGGAAAGAAAGAAAAGGCCAAAATGGGTGTCAGAAGAGACGCTGAAACTTGCTCTTGAAAGGAGAGTAGCTAAAGCGAATGGAAGAAATGATGAAGTAAAATGTCCGAACAGAAGATTTCAAAGGGTAGCTTGAAAAGACAAAGTAGAGTACTAAAATGAAATGTGCAAAGACCTGGAGTTGGAAAATCAAAAGGGAAGAACACACTTGGCATTTCTCAATCTGAAAGAACTGAAGAAAACAATTAAGCCTCAAGTTACAATACTGAAAGATTCTTTGGGCAAAATATTGAATGATGCAGGAAGCATCAAAAGAAGATGGAAGGAATGCACAGAGTCACAGTACCAAAAAAATTGGTCCACATACAAACATTTCAGAAGGTAACATATGATCAAGAACCAGTGGTATTGAAGGAAGAAGTCCAAGCTTCACTGAAGAAATTGGTGAAAGGAAAGGTTCCAGGAATTTAAGGAATACCAATTGAGAAGTTTCAACAAATGGATCCAGTACTGAATGTGCTCATGCTTTTATGCCAAGGAATTTGGAAGACCAATGACTTATTCATTGCAAATACCTTTTTCAACAACATAAATGGTGACTACACATGTGGACCTCACCAGAGGAAACAGACAGGAATCGAATTCAGTACATCTTTGGAAATATTAATTAGAGATGCTCAATATCATCAGGTAGAACAAGGCTAGGGGCCAACTGTGGAACAGATCATCAATTGCTCATAGGCAAGTTGATAGCCTATTGCTCATAGCCTATGGATGACTGAAAGAGATCCATATTTGTGCCCTTCTAAGAAAAGTGATATTGTTGTTGTTGTTGTTGTTATGTGCCCTGGAGTCAGACCCTACTCATAGCAATCCCTCCTTGGGTTTCTGAGGCAGTATCACTACGGAAGTAGATTGCCCCATCTTCCTTCCAAGGAGTGGCTGTTGGGATTGAACTGCCAGCCTTCTGGTTAGCAGTCAAGTGCCTTAGGCACTATGCCACCAGAGCTCCTAATCATAAATATCACATGCAAATAAAATACTAATGTCAAATGGATCTTGGCTGAAATAAAAGAATATGAGAAAGATGTTTACCTGTGTTTTTATGACTATGCAAAAGCTGTTGACTGCATGGTTCATAACAAATTATGGATAATATTGAGAAGAATGCAAACTCCAGAACACTTAATTGTGCTCATGAGAAATTTGTGTATAGACCAAGAGGAAATTGTTTGAACAGAACCAGGGGTTTAAAATCAGGAAGGATGTGTGTCAGGGTTGTATCCTTCTACCATACTTACTCAATCTGTATACTGAGTAAATAATCCAGGAAATGGGACTATATGATGAAGAATGGGGCATCAGGATTAGAGGAGGACTCATTAACAGTCTCCAATATGCAGATGACACAACCTTGCTTGGTCTAAGTGTAGATGACTTGAAACACTTACTGATGAAGACTAAAGACTACAACCTTCAGTATAGATTATACTATAACACAAGGAAAGCAAAAATCCTCACAACTTGGCCAATAAGCAACAACACAATAAATGGGGAAAAGATTGAAGTTGTCAGGGATTCAATTTTATTTGGATCCACAAACAATGCCTATAGAAGCAGCAGTCAAGAAACACAATGAAGTATTTCCCTGAGCAAACCTGTTGCACAAAACCTCTTTAAAGTGTTAAAGAGCAAAGATATCACTTTGAAGACTAAGCTGTGCCTGACCCAAGCCATGGTATTTTCAGTAGCCTCATTTGCATGTGAGAGCTGGACAATGAATAAAAAAGACAGAAGAGTTGATGCCTTTGAATTGTGGTGTTGATGAAGATTACTGAAAATGCCATAACTGCCAGAAAAATGAACACATTTATCTTGGAATAAGTGCAGCCAGAATGCTCCTTAGAAACATGAATGGCCAGACTCCATCTCACATACTTTGGTCATATTGTCTGAAGGGACTAGTCCCTGAAGAAGGATACCATGTTTGGTAAAGTGGATGAGAAGGCCCTGAGTGGCCTGGATCGACATAGTGGCTGTGGTGATGGACTCAAACGTGGCAACAATAGTGAGGATGGAATAGCACAGGAGCTGCAGTGTTTCCTTCCATTGTGCATAGCATCGGTATGAGTTGGAACAGACTCAATGGCACCTAACAATAACAACAACAACTTTTACACACAATTGTTTTAAGTATTCCCCCCACTATTTCTATGTATGATGAATGTTAATGAACTTAGTGACCACAACAATGTACTCAAACATATCAAAGAACATGAAGATGATATTGTTATACATAACTATTTTAGTTCTGTTGTAATTAATATCTCCATGACTATGAGTGAACTGAGCAGCATCACAATAAATGGAGAGAAGATTGAGGTTGTCAAAGAATTCACATTGCTTGGTTCTACAATCGATGCCAATGGAAGCAGGAGGCAGGACATTAGACGA
>NW_006921688.1:9007611-9014412 GCF_000298275.1 Orycteropus afer afer | reverse complement strand
GGATGATGAGTTCCTAATTTTTCGCAGGGAGCTTACAAGCATGGGAGACCTGGGAAAAAGACTAGCTGGGTAGTGGTACTGTAGACTTTGAGAATGCTGACATTGAAATGAAGCAAAACGCTACTTTCACAAATGCCTGTTTCAGGAGAGGGTCGGGGAAAGACCTTAATACCTCTTTTATGGAGCTTGGGGACATATACAATGGAGACAGTGGTGTCGGTTTTTCACCTAAGGATTTTTCAGAGTGGGGCTTACTTGAAGGGTTCATAAGAGCATGGCAGGAAGGACTCTGCTCTATCATACCAGGGAAGGAGATGAGAAGAATTCCATAGCTCTATTCAAGTTCCCCAAGGCTCTTAGAGGTATGGAAGAGGACTTCAATGTTCCTGTGTTTTTATGAGAAGCAACATGCAGTTAGTTAGGGGAGAAGGTAGGAGGGATGACTCTCACCCAGAAGATAAGTGGACAAAGGAAGATAGAGGCTCATCATGAATAAGCATGATCTATGGGAGGGGCTCAAGGAAGTTGCTGTGTCTTCCAGAGAGGGTTCTATAGATCACTCAGAGAAAGCTATCCTCATCATTTGAAGGGAAAGCCCAAAGTAATGGAAATTATAAACAGTAGGAAGAACAGTTTGAGCTAGAAAGACATGGATCCCTAGATGAACCTGTAGTGAGACTGGGATTTCTAGATAATTCCAGAGTGAGACCAAGGTTGCCTTACCAATGCCAACGATGACTAGGCCAGTTAAACCTGAAGATGCTGTAGTTCCTCCCTCCTCCTCTCTGCCACCCAAAAAACCAAAACCAAACTCACTGCCGGTGAGTCAGATGACTCACAGTGATCCCTCCTTGGGTTTCCGAGGGAGTATCACTACAGAAGTAGATTGCCCCATCTTCCTTCCGAGGAGTGGTTTGAGCCATCAGCCTTCTGGTTAGCAGTCAGATGCCTTAGGCACTATACCACCAGAGCTCCTCCTCTCTGCCACATCCCCCAGAAAGCTAAATCCAGAATAGAAAGGAGAAGAAGATGTGTAGCTGAGAGATATCTACGTACCTTTCTCCCACCCCCACCCCCCGTAGACTCCAAGATCTTAGTGTAAGAGGAGAGGATCAACAGACCTTATCTCTTCCTCCATTGAATTTCCTCCTTGATAGGAGATAATAGCTCTAAAGTTTAGAGATGAAGCTTTAAAGATGCCATTGAAAAAGGTAATAATTCCAATCCAATCCAGTCAACTACAATTCAAGGTGACAACAGAACTGTGCTCCATGGGATTTGCTATGGCTGTGATCTTTCAGAAGTAGATTGCCAGATCTTTCTTCTGTGGTACCTCTGGATAGATTCAAACTGCCAACCAAAGATGCCATTTGGTGATAAGAAAGGGATGTTAGGTAGATTATGGTTAAAAGTAGTGATTGTTGTCATTGTTAAGTGCCATCGAGTTGTCTCACCTCATAGCGAGCCTATGTACAACAGAATGAAACACTGCCTGGTCCTGTGCCAGTTCCACAATCCTTGCTATACCCGAGCCCATCGTTGTAGCCACTGTGCCAATCCATCTTGTTGAGGGCCTTCTCCTTTTTCATTGACCCTCCACTTTACCAAGCAAGGTAATGATTAAAGAACAATAAAAATATTCATATTTTTACCTCATTGAGTTTTCCCATAGGTAAATCAAGTGCGCTTATATAAGACAAGAGTTAACATGGTATGAATTTTGCTGCTTTTCTTCCTTTAGTGCTTTCATGCTGTACTTAAAACATTATTAGTGATGTTAGTTTTTGTTGTACACAATAAATATTTATTGGGAAGATGTTCTATAATTCATATAGTGTTAGGTGATATAGAGGACACAGAGGCATGTAAGATAACATATAACTTCCTTTCCAAGAGTTTACAATCTACGTGAGATAATACACAAGGAATTTATAAGTTATACAAAAAGATAGCAGTAATTAACAACATAAATTCTGCCAATATTGATATGAGGCATAATTTAAAAGGACAATGGTTTATGTGTATACAATGGTTTATGTGTATAATGTTAGAGAACATTAAATACTACATCACGTGTTAAATGGTATTCTCCTATTTTTTTTCAGCTACCTTCTGTATATTCTTTTTGAATCCATACTTCTTGTGTTAGGTCTGGTGACAGCATTCTGTTGTTGTTGTTGTTATGTGCTGTTGATACGGACCCGACTCAGAGCAACCCCTCCTTGGGTTTCCAAGGCAGTATCACTACGGAAGTAGATTGTTCCATCTTTCTTCTGAGGAGTGGCTGGTGGGTTTGAACCGCCAGCCTTCTGGTTAGCAGTCAATTGCTTTAGGCACTACGCTACCAGAGCTCCTGATAGCATTCTAGTTATATTTAATAAATGTGAGAGTACCCAAAGCACCAATGGAAAGAATCAGCATTTAAGAGCTTCTGCAAATGGAAGATGTCTCCATCGAGCGCCAATATCCTGGTGTTTGTTGTTTCCAGCATTTGAGGTGCAGACAAACGCTACCCTGACCATTCCATACTCATGTGACTGTCTGCCTTCCTCCCTTATCACTCTGGGAGATGACCTGTTAGCTGTTGTCTAGCCTTCCTTGGTTCTGACACCTGGCCTATACAACCTCTTACTATTTTTCATCTAGCTCTCCACTTACCATGTTCTCTTCCTGCCAGCCTAGATGTCTTATCATTATCTGAAGCTGGAATCTACTCAATGTCATTTGACAGTTTTAGTTTTTTGGTCTTACTCCCTCTTAGTAGAGAGCGTTTGTAGCCACTCATTCTGAAACATCGTACACACACACACCCCCACACATGAGAGAACCTAGAAAATACCATAAAATGTCAGTGGCTAATTATCCCCTTCAATTCCCCTGATTAGGACAGCACCATCAATCAGGAAATCATGAGTAAAATGGCATCAAGCTATTCTTATACACAAAAATAAATATTTAATTCACTTGAGAACATTTTAAGCTGATGTCAAACATGGTAAGGTAATTTGTTGATGAAGGAGCATAACATGAAAAACACAACACTTGAAAATGTTTAGGTATCTTCTCAAATATATTAACATGACAAGATAAAATTTAGTCTGCAAACTGGAACAGAGCAGTTAAGGTAGCATGCACCGGTCTGTAATCAAACTAAGGCTTGCTATAATTAAATTGTGCTGCAACAGATAACAGTGCAATGGATGATACCCAGAGTATCCTATGATTGTCAAAATTGCTCTTTCTTATGAAACAGAGCAGTAGCTTTCCACTTGAATATTTTCCAGACCAAAGAATTGCTTGTATATGCACATACGCTTATAGGAGCTTGATAGCTGTTTCTAAATATCTTTAAATGGACAATTTAATACATATAGCAGGTCTTAGTTTTTTTTTTTTTTTTTTTTTAAGTGGCATTATTAAGAAGTCTATCACTTGGAAGATTAAGCTCAGAAACCCAAAATAGCCTGAGTCCACAAAGGATATATATGTGTGTCTGTGTATGTCTTTTGTATCACTTTTCACTTGTGGTGTTCTTTGTCACAGTGATTAGAATATACTGCTAATACTGAGTTCTAACTCTTGGGAAAGGAGCCCTGGTGGTGCAATGGTTAAGATGCTCACTAAAAGGTCAGATCTTCAAACTACCATTGGACCCAAGGGAAAAAACACCTAGCAATCTGCTCCTGTAAAGATTACAGCCCAAGAAACCCTACAGGGAAGTGCTCCACTGTCCTATAGGGTTGCTATGAGTCAGAATCTACTCAATGGCAGACAACAACTCTTGGGAGGTACAATACTTTAAACCATTATCACACAAAGATCTTTGTCACTCTAAAAAATAAACATATTGTCCTCACCAAATATGGAGCTCTGTGGTCCAGTGCCTAAGGCATTTGACTGGTAACCAGAAGGTTGGTGTTTCAAACCCACTGGCCACTCTGTGGAAGGAGGATGGGACAATCTACTTCCGTAAAGATTTATCGCCTCGGAAACCCAAAAGGGGTCGCTATGGGTTGGAATCAACTCAATGGCAGTGAGCTTGGTTTTTGTGGTTAAATATGAAATTTGCTACCATTAGAGGACTCTGCTTCTCAGCACTAGAGATCTCCAGTACACACTAGATTCTAAGCAATTGCTATCGAGTCAACCCCAACTCACGATGACTCCAACTCATGGTGACCTTATTTGTTTCAGGGTAGAAATGTACTCCATAGACTTTTCAATGGCTGCTTTTTCTGAAGTTGACTGCCAAAGCCTTTTTTCTGAGGTGCCTCTAGGCAGACTCAAACTTAACCTTTTGGTTAGCAGCTGAACATTTTCACCACCGAGGACTCTATACCCTAGACAATAGCTGTGGTGATGGCTGAACATACTTTCACTGACTCTTAAGTTCCATCACTGAGAACTTGAATACAGAACATAGAATCAACGCCTGTTTGGTTGACCTGTGTCCAGATGGAAAAATTCAAAGTAAATAACAACTTGTACATGTTTTTCTTAGAACTGGATTCTAAGAGAGCAGAAAAGCAGTCATATGAAATCATGCTGAAGAGACCAATGGGTCTCAGTCCTCAAATTTGTATCACTGCAATCTTCAATGATAGATAAGATGAATCATTGTCAACCAAGTGAGTAGGAAGAATTTATCTAAGCCATTCTATGCAGTGGACAGTATGAGAGTCCATTCTGTGAATTAGAAGATCTGAGTTCTAATTTCAACTTTGGTTGAACTAATGGTGGAATTTAAGAAATAGTCATTTATCCTGTTTATCCTTTTATATCGTCATAGCCCCATCCTTAAAACTTCTGTCATAGTTCTCAATTTCACATTTTAAATGATCATTTAATTAATACCTTAATCACTCTCTAGCCTGAACTCCATTAGTACAGGAACTTGTTAGTTTTTACACTGCACTGTTGCCCCAGTATTTAGCACAGTGCCAGGCACATGTGACTACTCAAGCATTTACTGAATACAGGAATGAATGAATTTAAGTATTCTGTGCCTTAATTTCTCCAGAATGTATTTAAGTATTCTGTGTCTTAATTTCTCCAAAAGTAAAATGAAGAGATACTTACATCATGTCTGAATGCCACTTAGGTTGTTTATATCTTTAAAGATAGCAGGCTCACTCTTCATGTTCCCTACTCTTTATAAGCTTAGCAACTATTGGGAAGTAGAAGACATGAGTATGAAATTACTATAGAAAAAATAAAAAGATGGTCAACAATTAAGCACTCCTTTGTGAGCTTCTAGCTCTGGGGGCCTGGTGGACAAAGCACTTGGCTGCTAACCAGAAGGTCAGTGGTTCAAACCCACCAGCTGTTCCATGAAAGGAAGCTGGGACAATCTACTTCCATAAAGATTTCCAGCCTCAGAAACCCAATGGAGGTCACTATGAGTCAAAATCGACTGGATGGCAGTGAGTTTGGTTTGGATTTTTAGTGGGCTACTAAGTTCAGAAAATGAATAATTATGTCTGTAAATTTTGCAAGATGGATATATTTGGATAGTAGGAAGACATTTTCAAGTTACAGATAGAAAAATGATTAAAGTAAAATCAGAGACAAGAATGGAGATGGGACATATATGGAAATGTGAAGTTTTTTTCATAGCAGTGTTTATATGACTCAGTCTCCAATTCATTCTATTAATGTTTGTTTCTCCACACAATTAAATGATGAAGTAGATGTCACAGCCCAGATCTTTGTGACTGGTCTCATCAGAATTATTTAATTGTATTTGCTAGATCCTGGAAGTTCACATTACAAATATCACATCCCAAATCTTGGGCAGATCAAATGACAATACAGTACTACCAGGAAGAAAAATGGTTATCCTTACCATGCTGTGTGGAGACAGATGTTGATAATAGAGATGTTTTTCTCCTTTCAAAAGTAGAGGAAAGAAACTTCAAGTTAAGTCTGAAAAGCAGGTAAATAGGAGCAGTTTATAATAGTCTCTGAGATGACCAGAAAGAGAATTCCAATTGCCTTAATGATTAAAAGCAAGGCTTGAAGTCAGGAAATTCAAAGCCACTTTACAATACCATGCCCCTCACATTCATTTAAGGCTGTATGTGATCACCTGCACACAATTGTGTAAGTCTAGCACTCTGTTTGCTTAGGCAAGAGAATATACAGCTACCTGGCACAATGCTTTTGATTAATACCACTGAAAGCAGAAAAGAGAAATCCAAGTGGGCATAAAAGCCAACTAAACACACACACAGTAACAAAGAGTTTCATTTGTTCAACATGAAGAGTGGAGACTGAGCATTACTCCTTATTTTTAGGTGATTCTTTCAAAAGAAAGTCAACAACGTATTTTTCAACAAGTAAAAGCTTGAAGTATATTCCAGTTTTGATTCTGAGTACAAGATATATTTAAGTATAAATATTAAACTAAAAATGATTAGCAGGCAAGGCACTTCTGAAGTGAAACTCAATTGATCTCATGCTTTGGAAGTTAACTAACTATTCCTTCACATTGGATCTTATTTAAAGGTGTGAAAACTTGAAAGCCTCCATTGATGGGTTTATTATATTAAAATATGAAAAATCTTCTCCTTATGGTTGTTTTCATATAAATCTTGAACAGTAAATGAAATGTTCTCCTAAATCATTTATCCAATATCAGTACAATATTATCTTACAGGGCAGTTATTGGTGTTTTAGGGATACAAAAAATGGGAAGACATGATTTCTACCCTTGACAGACTCAGAAAAAGCTAAGAGAGTGTTAAAAGGCAACTAATATCATAGAGAAGTATATGTATTAAATAGAGATTTGTCAGATGA
>NW_006921688.1:9006711-9007306 GCF_000298275.1 Orycteropus afer afer | reverse complement strand
ATGTTAAATCCTTCCATGATTTCTAATATTGTTGGCCCAATGATGTAAAGTCTTAGACTATTTTCCAGTTCAGTAGAATAGCTGATTTTGGAGAATGGTAACTAATCCTGGAGGCTTGCCTACAGAGTACAGAAGGAAATTCTGAAAGCAACGTTCTTGTCTAGCGGCAAGCACACATTCTCCAATGGGAAAAATCTTGTTTGTATTGAAGCTTCATTTTTAGTATCTGCAAATGTCACACACAGACCTTTGTTTTTACCGCAATAAACTGCACACAGGATATATTTAGTCAGAAGCCTTTCCAAATTCAAGAGACTTATTTACCCCATTGCAAAAATATCCCTACTTGATATACAAGTCATATAGACTCGCTAAATATCTTCCAATCTTCGGATATCATAAGACAATGGGTTAATAATTACTTACAAGCTTTCAATGATGAAAGTCCACACTTGTGTTCTTGTTTAAATTATGCTGTTACAAGTGATGATATACACTGTATCTTAAAATAGGTTTGGGAAATATTTTGAAAATTAAAATCATGTTTTAATATAATTTAACAATGGTATTAAGTGATTTTTTTTTTTTTTTTTTT
>NW_006921688.1:9003846-9005406 GCF_000298275.1 Orycteropus afer afer | reverse complement strand
TTCATGGTATTTTTTAAGAGCTGGGTCTTGAATATTATTGAAAATTCTACAAAAATATGTGATTTGGTTAATTATTATCACTTGCAACAGTGACTCATATCTCATTGCCTGCCACATTTTATCACTGATATTGTAATGGAGTTTATTAAGAAGCTGGTATCACTACTTTTACTCATTCTATTCTCCTTTCAGAACATGCTGGGGTTTTATAATTAGTTATTTCCTATAACACACAGTCTTACTGACTTACAAAAGTGAGTGTGGAATACATAAAGAACAACTTAGTGATATTGTTAGAAATAGTCCTTTCTGATTTCTGAAAAGTATTTTAAAGAATTTCTTTTTAATGTGGTACATTTAAATTTTTTTTTTTAGCAAATGTAAAATAATTTCATTTTCTAGAAGAGAAAGTTTGAATAAGTTTTCAATTATCAAGTTTTAATTTTAAAATAAAGGAGCTTGTGTGGCATAAAGGGTTTGTGATTGGTTGCTAATATAAATGTTGGTAGTTCAACCACCCACTGGTTCTGCAGAAGAAATGTCTGACAAAATTCTTCCATAAAGCATAGATCCAAGAAGCTCCATGGAACAGTTGTACTCTGTAACACATGAAGTCGCCATGAGTCAAAGCCAACTTGACAGCAATTTGAAAATAATTTTAGATTCCTGGTGTTCTTACTGTTGTGTGGCATTGAGTCAATTCCAACTCATGGGACAGAGAAGAAATACCCTATAGGGTTTCCTGGCTGTAATCTTTCTGGAAGCAAAGTGCCAAGTGTTTTCTCCTGAAAAATTGCTAGTGGATTCGAACCACCAACCTTTCAGTTAACAGTAGAGCACTTAACCTGTTGTGTCACCACAGTTCTCTGTAGATCCCATGTGATGATGGGCAAATTCACATTTGTTAAATCTTTTACCATGTAGTAGGCATGATGCGAAGTCCTTTATATACCACATATCATATCAACATTGATCAACATTGATCATTTCAACAGAACCATGAGAAGTTTTTATTCCCACAAATTCATCATTGAGGAAACAGAGGCTCAGAATAACTTACTAAAGTCACATAGCAAATAAATATTAGAACTAGAAGTCAAGCTACTTCTACCTTCAGCCCCATTACCTGCACTGTTTAACAGAACAAACCATTGAATCAGGAATCCTTTGGAAGCACCAAAAGGAACAACTACACATAGTTCTGAGAACTGTCCACCCACCTAACCTGATGATTTAAAAGGTAAAGAAGGAAGGAAATTGATGTGCATGCCTCCTGTTAATTTTGCTGGAACCCATTGGGCAAATAACTGAAAAAATAGATAGTGACAAAAAATAGAGTCCACATTCCATCTAATAAGGAAGATAAAGCTATGAGTTTGGTGCCCTGGGTTTCCATGAATTCATCAAAACTTTTCACTCAGAGTAATGATTTAAAAGTCACCTACTCTAAAGACCCATGTCGCTTCAGATCAAAGTCTTTAGAAAAGAAATTCTCAGCCCTGCATTTATTCCCTGCACTTATCTTCCCAGGCTATGTAGGGCAGGGCGACACAATGGTCT
>NW_006921688.1:8999086-9003675 GCF_000298275.1 Orycteropus afer afer | reverse complement strand
TTTATTATAATAAACAAATAATAAGTTTTGTTTTATTTCATTTCACAGAAGGAAGGTCTGTGATGAATAGGAAAAAAAAATCTCATCTTTAAGCACAGATAGTTTAAGAAGCACTGTTGTACACCTTCATCTACCAATAACCTTCGCTCCTGGTGCTGAAAATATGGCCTTCTCAATAGTAAATTGTTTTCACCAATCTATTGTTTATTTAAGTCCATACATTGAACAGATGTTTTTCTGGATTGCTAACCTAAAGACTGATGACCCACCATGAACTGGAATTGACTCTGTAGCAATTAACAACAACAACAACAACATTGTTTATCTAGTGACATTTTTTCATGGTGCTTTTTGAGAGCTGGATCTTAATAATAGAGAACTGCCCACCTAACTGACTTGATCATTTTAAAAAAACATATATGTATATGGCCTGTATTCTGTCCCTACCTTCTGATCCTGGAGTCCTACTTTAATCACTGTCCTTCTTGAAAATATCCTTACTCATCTCTCCCTAGGGGTATTTTACTGTATCCTGCCTTCGGTTTTCATTAGGACTTTCACACCCAGTGGCCACAAACTGAGGACATTTAACAAACGGGCAGACCACATAAAATGGAAGAAGCCAAATGGCTTGCCTCAAGTGCCACCCATGGCTTAGCTCCTTATTTTGGGCACAAAATACTGGCCTCACTCCTGTGTTGGAAATCTGCCTTTGTCCGGATTGAACTTGCTAGGCCTTGCAGACACAAGGTCTTGGGCTACCAAATTCTTCTTTCTGGGAGCAACTACATTAGTCATGTAAATATGTCTATGGCTGTTCCCTTCAAATTAATGTTAGATTTCTAGGTAATATCAATAATTAATTGGATGCATTGAGATAGACTAAATTCCACTTGTAATATTATGGGCAACTGAAATTGGTTAAACAAAATTTTAGAATAAAAAAGGCTTTAATGTTTTCTAACCTGTTTCTGTTATTACTAAATTGAGGTATTTTCTCCCATTATATCTTCAAACTCACGGTAGTACACATTTGAAAGCTATTAATTTCTATAAATAAATGATCTCTTCCACTACCATACCGGGGAGGTCTGGTGGAGCAGTGCATAAAAAGCACTTGACTGCTAACCAGAGGGCTGGCAGTTCCCACCCAGCAGCCACTCCTCAGAGGGAAGTCTCCTATCATTCTTAAACAGTATTTTAGTTTATTTTCTTGGGTTTTCCAGTAGAAAACCATACATCTCGAAAATATTAATATTTTTCTAATTTTGGTATCTTCAATTTCCTTCTTTTCCAGATGCACATTATTTCAATGATTATACTTGAGCAAAACATTTTTATTTTGTTCTTGGCTTGAGTGATACAGTCTCCAGTGTTTGCCCACTAAGAATTATGCTGAATTTTAGAATTTTTGTTAACAAACAAACAGATATATTTTATGTTTTTAAGGAAGAATCCTTAATGAGTTCTTTCAAATTAAGAAAGTATGTTATATTTTGTCAAATGCTTTTTTTTTTTAAAAAAAACCAAAAACCAAAAAACTACCTATGGAGATTATCACATGATTTAGCTATGTGGATTTAGTTACATGAATTATATTGAGAAATTTCCCAATATTTAACAATACTTTCATTACATGATGGCTGTTCTGAAGTTTGGACTTTTTAGTACAACATTTATTTACTAAGAATTAATAAAACTCCTAGTAAAATGGCTAAAATCTATGGATTTTGTTTTATCATGCTTGTGATTTAAAATTTCTATGAATTGATTTCCCATTTATTTCTCTCTTTCTCTCTCTCTCTGTGTATTAATGTAAATTAATGCTTTAATCTTGGCCATTTTTCCCTATGTGGTATGAAGCAGGGATCTAAAAGTAATTGTTTCCATAATATTTATTGAACACTCTAATAATTTGAAATTATTCACTACTTTTATTATATATTTGATTTCTGTATGTTTGGTTTACTTTCTGAACTTTATCCATTCAATCTTTTCATTCTGGTATTAGTATTTCACTCTTTTAACTATAGTGACTTTGTGATAAATTATCATTATTCTCTTGAAAAATTCTGAATTATGTAAGAATTTTTACAAAAATAATAGTATTTTAAAATATCAGTTTTATTGTGTGTTGGGAAAGAAATTTATTTTATTTGAAATCTATTTGTAAAATTATTGTGGAATTCAAATTGTAAACAGTCTAGTATGGATATTTGTTTTTAAAGTGAATCTAATATAAAAGCCAAGTTTCATTTTGGAAGGCCTTTAAAAAATTCTGTGGAATTTGTTTTTATGAGGTGTTATTTAATAGGTTGCTGCAATTAAACAACAACAAGGTAAGATAATGAACAGAGACATGGTTTGAATGAACTATTGGGAATAATGTCATGGCAAGGCTGACCATCATCTATCTCTTTGCTGAGGAGTCTGCTTAGTGTCTCTGCATGGCTAGCATCCAGCTCTTGCCAATTAACGGCAATGTTTCTTATCTGAGCTCATTTGAAAACATTTTAAAACTACAGACAATGTGAAATAGATTGCCCTAGATGCTATCTCTGTCATATATAGGTATGAGTCACATTAAAGGATATCAAAGCACAACTTTACCTGAAACCCCAAATATTCTGTATTTTGATTCATTAACAGTAATGCAACTTCTCTACATCTTTTTTTTTTTTCCCCCCTTGGGTACATAATAAAAATCAGCTTAGGGTATCCTGGGTTTTTTTTTTTTTTTTCCTATTTTTTTTTAATACATTTTATTGAAATATAATTTATGTACCATGAAATACACAAAACTAACGTGACATGGGTCAATGTATTTTTTTTTTCAGTGTTCCTCGCTTTCCTTCCCACCCTTGGTAACCAACAAAGAAAGTTTCCTTCCATATATAAACCTTTCCTTGACCTTTTACGATAGTGAACTAATACTATATTTGTCCTTCTGTGATTGACTTATTTCACTCAGCATCATGTCCACTACCCTCATCCATGTTATGCAGTGTTTTGCAGATTCTACATTATTCTGTAGTGTTGCATAGTATTCCATTGTGTATATGTACCATAGTTTGGTTATCCATTCTTCTGTTGATGGGCAGATAGGTTGTTTCCATCTTTTTGTAATTGTAAATAGTGCTGTGATGAACATAGGTGTGCATGAATCTGTTCTTGTCCTGGCTCTCACTTCTTTAGGATATATACTTAGTAATGAGATTGCTGGGTCAAATGGTATTTCTAATTCCAGTTTTTTAAAGAATTGCCATACTGCTTTCCACAGTGGTTGTATCATTTTACAGTCCCACCAGCAGTGTATAACAGGCCCATTCTCTCCACGTCCTTGCCAGCATTTGTTATTTTCTGTCTTGTTGAACTTTGCCATTAGTGCTGGGTTGAGGTGATATCTCATTGTTGTTTTGATCTGCATCTCTCTTATGGCTAATGATCATGAACATTTCTTCCTGTATTTGCTGGCCACCTGAATATCCTCTTCGGTGAAGTGTCTATTCAAATCTTCTGCCTATTTTTAAATTGGATGGTTAATCTTTTTATTGTTGAGGTGTTGGAATTTTCTATAAATTTTAGAGGTAAGTCCCTTGTCAGACGTGTTGATGCCAAATATTTTTTCCCAATCTGTAGGTTCTCTTTTGACTCTTTTGGAGAAGTCTTTTGAAGCACATAAAAATTTAATTTTTAGAAGGTCCCATTCATCTAGTTTATCTTCACCTATTTGTGCATTTTGGGTTATGCTTGACAGTCTATTTACACCATAAGTTAGGGCCCCTAAATTTGCCCCAAGTTTTTCCTTGAGGAACTTTACAGTTTTAGGTTTCACATTTAAGTCTTTGATCCATCTGGAGTTAGTTCTTGTGTATGGTGTGAGGTACGATGGGTCTTGTTTCATTTTTCTGCAAATGGATATCCATTTGCCAGCACAATTTGTTAAAGAGACCACCTCTTACCCATTTAATGGATTTCAGCCCTTTGTCAAAAATCAGCTGACCATGGGTCAATGGATCTATTTCTGGGTTCTCAATTCTGTTCCACTGGTCTATGTTCTGTCATTGTACCATTATCAGGCTGTTTTGACTACTGTGGGTGTATAGTAGATTTTGAGATCTGGGAGCATGAGACCTCCTACTTGGATCTTCTTCTTCAATAGTGCTTTGCTTATTCAAGATTTCTTTCCTTTCTATGTAAAGTTAGTGATTGGTTTTTCCATATCCTTAAAGAATGCTGATGGGATCTGCATTGGGATTGCATTGAGTGTATAGATTGCTTTGGGCAGAATTGACATTTTCACAGTGTTCAATCTTCTTATCCATGACCATGGTATGTTCTTCCATTTATGTAGATCTCTTATTATTTCTTGAAGTAGTGATTTGTAGTTTTCTTTATACAAGTCTTTTGTGTACCTAGTGAAATTTATCCCCAAGTATTTTATTTTTTGGTAGATATTGTAACTTGTATTGATTTCCTTATTTCCTTTTCCATAATCTCTTTGCTGGTGTAGAGGAATCCAACTGATTTTTGCATATTGATCTTGTATCCTGTCACTATGCTAAATCTCTCAATTAGTTCCAGTAGTT
>NW_006921688.1:8993274-8994096 GCF_000298275.1 Orycteropus afer afer | reverse complement strand
GCGACCCCTCCTTGGGTTTCCGAGGCAGTATCACTACAGAAGTAGATTGCCCCATCTTCCTTCCGAGGAGGGGCTGGTGGGTTTTAACCATCAGCCTTCTGGTTAGCAGTCAAGTGCCTTAGCCACTATGCTACCAGAGCTCCCTTTTATCAGGAATAGGTGTTGGATTTTATCAAATGCCTTTTCTGCATTGATTGATATGATCATGTGGTTCTTTCCCTTTGTTTTATTTATGTGATGGATGATGTTGATTGCTTTTTAATGTTGAAACACCCTTGCTTACCTGGTATAAACCCCACTTGGTCAGATTGTATTATTTTTTGCATATGTTGTTGGAGTCTATTGATTAGTATTTTGTTGAAGATTTTTGCATCTATATTCATGAGGGATATTGGTCTGTAGTTTCCCTTTGTAGTGATGTCTTTGCCTGGTTTTGGTGTCAAGGTTATGCTTGCTTCATAAAATGAATTAGGGAGGATTCAATCCTTTTCTATGTTTTGGAAGAGTTTGAGTAGGATTGGTGTCACTTCTTCTCTGAATGTTCTGTAGAATTCGCTAGTGAAACTGGCTGGGTCCGGGAGGTTTTTTGGTTATTTTTTTTTTATAAACTGTTCAATTTCTTCTTTTGTTATGGATCTGTTTAAATATTCCATCTCAGCCTCTGTTAGTTTAGGTAAGTAATACCTTTCTAGAAACCCATCTATTTCTTCTAGATTTTCAAATTTTTTGGAGTATAGTTCTTCATAGTATCATGATATTGTCCTCTTAATTTCTGTTGGTTCTGTTGTGGTGTTGTCCAATTCATTTCTTATTCATGTTATT
>NW_006921688.1:8988976-8990440 GCF_000298275.1 Orycteropus afer afer | reverse complement strand
AGGCAATCATATGATCTACTATGCCGGGAATGACAGTTTAAAGAGGAATGACATGGCATTCATCATCACAAAGGATGTTTCAAGATCTGTCCTGAAGTAGAATGCTGTCAGTGATAGGATAATATCCATATGCCTACAAGGAAGACCCGTTAATACAACTATTATTCAAATTTACACACCAACCACCAAAGCCAAAGATGAGGAAATTGAAAATTTTTATCAATTTCTGCAGTCTGAAATTGACCAAACATGCAATCAGGATGTGTTAATTATCACTGGAATGCAAAAGGTGGAAACAAAGAAGAATCACCAGCAGTTGGAAAATTTGGCCTTGATGACAGAAATAATGATGGAACTCACATGGTAGAATTTTGCAAGACCAACAACTTATTCATTGCAAACATCTTTTTTCAACAACACAAACAGTGGCTGTACACGTGGACTTCACCAGATGGAATACACAGGAATCAGATTGACTACATCTGTGGCAGAGGTGATGGAGAAGCTCAATATCTTCAGCCAAAACCAGGCCAGGAGCTGATTGTGCAACAGACCATCAACTCATATGCAAGTTCAACTTGAAGTTGAAGACAATTAAAACAAGTCCATGAGAGCCAAAATATGATCTAGAATATATCCCTCCTGAAATTAGAGACCATCTAAATAATAGATTTGATGCATTGAACACTAATGACTGAAAGCCAGAAGAATTGTGGGACGGCATCAAGAGCATCATCCATGAAGAAAGCAAGAGGTCACTAAAAAGACAACAAAAGAAGAGAAGACCAAAATGGATGACAGAAGAGACTCTGAAACTTGCCCTTGAGCAAAGAGTAGCTAAAGTAAATAGAAGAAATGCCAAGATAAAATAATTGAACTGATATTTCAAAGAGCAGCTCGAGAAGACAAAGCCATTTACTGTAATGAAATGTGCAAAGACCTGGAGTTAGACAACCAAAAGGGAAGAATACATTCAGCATTTCTCAAGCTGAAAGAATTGAGGAAAAAATTTAAGCCTTGAGTTGCAATATTGAAAGATTCTACAGGCAAAATATTGAATGATAGAGGAACATCAAAAGAAGATGGAAAGAATACACAGAGTCACTTATCAGTAAGAACTGGTTGATCTTTATCCATTTCAGGAGGTCTCATATGATCTAGAACCAATGGTACTGAAGGAGGAAATCAAAGCTGCAATGAAGGAATTGGCGAAGAACAGGATCCCGGGAATTGACGGAATACCCACTGAGATATTTCAACAAATGGATGCTGCACAGGAGGCACTCACTCGGTTATGCCAAGAGATTTGGAAGACAGCCACCTGGCCAACTGACTGGAAGAAATCCATATTTGTGCCCATTCCAAAGAAAGGTGATCCCACAGATTGTGGAAATTATCAAACAATATCATTAATATTGCATGCAAGGAAGATCTTACTGAAAAATAATTCAAAAATGGTTGCAG
>NW_006921688.1:8982842-8988876 GCF_000298275.1 Orycteropus afer afer | reverse complement strand
AGGAATTTTTTAATTTCATTTTTATTTCTTCTATTTCCCAGTCATTTTCAAGGAGGACGTTGTTCAGTTTCCATGTGTTTGCTCTTTTTCCATTGATCTTCCTATTGTTGATTTCTAATTTTACAGCATTGTGATTGAAGAAGATGCTTTGCAGGATTTCAATGTTTTTAAATTTATTAAGGATTGCTTTGTGGCCTAACATATGGTCTATCCTGGAGAATGTTCCATGTGCACTGGAAAAGAATGTGTATTGTGTTGTTGTTGGGTAAAGTGTCTGTACATGTCTTTAAGATCAAGTTGGTGGATTGTATTGTTTAGTTCTTCTGTGTCTTGTTGAGTTTCTTTCAAGTTGTTCTATCTGTGATTGAAAATGGTGTGTTAAAGTCTCCTACTATGCCTGTGGACTCATCTATTTGTCTTTTTAGTTATGATGGAATCTGGTTTATGTATTTTGGAGGTCTTCATTGGGTGCATAGATATTTATTATTGTTATGTCCTCTTGTTCAATTGATTCTTTAATCATTATATAATGTCCTTCCTTGTGTTTTATGATGGTTTTTGTCTTACAGTCAATTTTATTAGAAATTAATATTGCCACTCTTGCTCCTTTATGATTGCCATTTGCTTGATATATTTTTTCCAACCTTTGATTTTTAGTCTATTTTTGTCTGTCTCTAAGGTATGTCTCTTGTAGAAAGCATATTGATGGGTTATGTTTTCTTCTCTGGTCTGAAACTCTATGTCTCTTGAGTGGTGCATTTAATCCATTGACATTCAGTGTAATTATTGTAATTATTGACAAGTATGAATTTGTTGCTGTTATTTTGTTATGCATTTTTTGTGGTGTTGCTGATTTCTTTGTTCCATATAATTTTCTGTGCTGAGCTCGTTTTGTTTATAAATCATGTTATCACTTCCTTCATTGCTATTGTTTTATTATTTGCCGAATATTTGTACTTGTCCTTTTTTTAAATTTTGATGTGAAGGTTTATCTTTTTTTCTTTAAGGTTTTCCTGTCATTTATAATTTTCTTACCAAGTTTAGAACAGTCTGTTCTATCTTACAGTTGTCTTGACTTCCCTACTGTGTTAGACTGTGTTCTCTGGAGAAGCAAAACCAGTAAAGCTTATACGTACATATAAAGAGAAATTTACCTTAGGAAAATGGCTCACACACTTATAGAAACTGGCAAATCTCAAGTTCTTGGATCTAACATCAAGCTGGAGGTTTTCCTGACTCACACAGCTCCAGGGGCTGACAAGCTCAAGGTTGGCAGTCAGTATACCGGCCGTTGACTCCAACAAATGATGGATCCAGAATTTCCAGGATGAATGGTGGGTTGTTCACTCATGGACAGTTGTAGACAGCACAACAGGATCCCAATCCACAGAAGAGTGTCTCTTTTCCCAGGATGTCCATAAATATATTGGAAGCAGCCCACATCCCTAGGGAAACTCCCTTTCAATGAATTGGCTGCTCAAATCATATACATCTGATACCATCATGGAAATAACCCACATCACAACTGCTTAAACCACACAGAATTGTTGTCCAGCCAAGATGACACACAGCTTCAACTATCACACCTACCATTTAGAAGTTCTGTGACTACACAATTTTTTCCCTCTTTTTGGTTTGTAGTTGTCCTCATTTGTCAGTTGATGTCTCTGGTTCCCTGTTTAAAATCTTGTAGGCTTATTTACTTTGGATAATTCTATAACTGGGTTGATTTCTGGATTATGTCATCATGTGGATTAATGGTTGGTTGTTGTTTGCTGTTGTTGGTTCTCTGTCTAAAGGACCCCCTTTAGCATCTCTTATAAGTTTGGTCTGGTTTTAACATATTCCCTTAATTTCTGCTTATCTGAAAATCTCCTAATTTGACCATCATATTTAAGGGATAGTTTTTCTGGGTATATAATTCTTGGCTGGAAATTTTCACTTTCAAGTGTTATCTATACCATCCCATTGTCTTCTCGCCTGCATGATTTCTGCCGAGAAATCCAAGCTTAGTCTTATTGGTTGCCCCTTGTAGGTAACTTTTCATTTTTCCAGTGCTGCTTTCAAGATTCTTTCTTTATCTTTGGTTTTGTTGAGTTTGATGATGATAGATCTTGGTGATTTTCTTTTAGAGTCTGTCCTGTTTAGGGTTCGTTGGACTTCTTGAATGTATATACTCTCATCTTTCTTCATACCAGGGAAATTCTCTTTCAACAAGTCATCAACAATTTTCTCTGTGGTTTTATTTGTCTCTCCTAGTTCTGGAATTCTGACTACACATATATTATTCCTTTTGATGGTATCCCACATGAACCTTAAGCTTTCTTCATTTTCTTTTGACCTTTTTTCTTACTGACCCCTTTCCAAAGAAGTATTGAGGTATTTATCTTCATTCTTACTAATTCTGTCTTCCATTGATTCAATTTTTCTCCTTTGCCCATTCAATGTGTTATTTATTTCTGAAAATTTAGTATTAATCTTCTGGATTTCTGTTTGTAAATTTTGTGTCATTCCTAATTTTACATTTATTTTGTTACCATGTCCTTGTATTGTCTTTTGGTATTGTTTTAGAATTTTCTCTATGTTTTCCTCAATTTTGTCAGTGTTTTCCTTGATCTGTTTCTCAATCTGTTGAAGGTAACTAAATATAATTCTTTTGAATTCCTTAACAGGGAGTTCTAATGCTGCTGCTTCTGGGATGTGTTCTGGGTCTGTATCCTGGTCACTTGTTTCTCCTCCTTTATCTTGCTTCTTTGTCTGGACTGTGATGCTTTGTTGTCTTCAAGACATTGTAACATTTTTGTGTTTATATTTAATTGGTGATTGTATGTTGGAGTTATTTGTCCAAGATTTTTGTTTTCTTTGTTTTGTTTGGATGTTATCTAAGTAAACAGGGTACTTTGGTCCTCTATTCACTAGTTGACAGCACTTATACACTCACCACCTCTCTCCTTTCCCATTGTCAGCCTCCCCTTGGCAAACAGAGCCTATTCTTAGGTCCCTAGAATGAGAGCTGTCACTTGAAATATCCAAAATGGTCGCCTCTTGCAAACATTCAAAATGGCTGTGCCCTCGGTCACTTTAAATATCCAAAATCTCCACAGCTTGTAAACATTCAAAATGGCTGCACCTACTGTCACTTTAAATACCCAAAATGGCCACCGCTAGTAAACAATCAAAAGGGCTGTGCCCTCCAGACAGCTGTAAGTCCACAGTTCAGGTTGTCTCCCTCTTTGTTATTTTCCTTCCTAGTCATCAGCCACCACTACAGGCATGCCTATAGCCCTTGACCACCAGGGCTGATCTTTAGGTCAATTCTCAGGTCCCAAAACTACTTGGAAATATTTAGGCTGTTAGTGCCATCAGAGTAGCTGACAGTCTGCAGCTTCAATCATCTCTGTACTCATTGTTTTCATTCAGGTTCTTCTACTAGTTGGTGCCTTGTTCACTTCTGTATATATTCTTTTTCAAAACTCCAGGATCATCTTCTGTGTCCCTATCAATTGATTTATCTTTTCTTTGTTGAAGAGGGTCTGTGTAGCTTGTCTGCCTAGTCTGACTTTGTTCTGGAAGTCTGGGTATGCTGTTGGTTAAAAGTGATTATAAGACATCCAGGTGAAATGACCAGTAGGATGTGAAATATTTAGATCTGAAGCTCCATGGAGAAGTTTGGAACAGAGAATTAAGATTATGAGGCATTGGTTTGGTAAATGCTAATTTACAATATGGGAGTTTACAATATATAAACCTCTGTGGTTTTATTTGTCTCTCCTAGTTCTGGAATTCTGACTACACATATGTTATTCCTTTTGATGGTATCCCACATGAACCTTAAGCTTTCTTAAGGGACAGTATATAAAATTAAAACAGAAAAATACAGGATAATACCATATGGGATATAAAATTTAAGGGGTGAATATAAAATGAGAAACAAACACAGGAAACTAAGAAAGTTTTCAGAGATAAAGATCATGAAAATGAAAACCAAGGGGAAATAATTAAAGTTTATGAAATAGAAAGAAGATTGATAGAAAGTATCTATTGGATTTGGAAATCAGTTTGTCATTTGTGAACTTACGATACAAATTTCACCGTGAAGCTATGAAGATTGCTAATTTGAAGAGGGTAGAAAAGTGATTTAAAAAGTCAGGAAACAAAGAGGTTGTTTTGCTTTAGCATGAAGAGGAGAGAGAACAAAATTTAATTAAATAGAAGGGGAACGTGGAGACTAGATATATTTTTTAAGATCCTGTTGTTGTTTTAGGTGTCATCGAGTCATCTCCAACTCATAGAAACTTCATGGACAGTAGAACAAAACATTGCCCAGTCCTGTGACAGCCCCACAATCTTTGCTATACCTGACGTTTGGTGCAGCTTCTGTGTCAATCTGTCTCATTGAGGGCCTTCCCCTTTTTCATTGTCCCTCCACTTTGCCAAGCATGATATCCTTCTTCGAGGAATGGTTCCTTCTTACAACATGACCAAAGTAGGTGAGATGAAGTCTGGCCATTCTTGCTTCCAAGGAGTGTTCTGGCTGCACTTCTTCCACGACAGACTTGTTACTTCTTTTAGCAGTCGATGGTACTTTCAGCATTCTTTGCCAGCAAAACTCAAAAGCATCATCTCTTTTTTGGTCTTCCTTATTCATTGCCCAGCCCTCACATGCATATGGGGCAATTGAAAATACCATAGCTTGTGTCAGGCACACCTCAGTCCTCAAGGAGACATCATTGCTCTTCAGCACTTGAAAGAGCTCTTTTACAGATGATTTGCCCAATGCTCTATGGTATCTGATATCTTGACTGCTGCTTCCAATGGTGTTGATTGTAGAGCCAAGTAATATGAAGTCTTTGACAACTTCAATCTTTTCTCCATTTATCATGATGCTGCTTATAGGTCTCATTGTGAGATTTTTTTTTTTTTTTTTAAATTGAGGTGTAATCCATACCACAGACTGTGGTCTTCAGTCTTCATCAGTAAGTGCTTCAAGTCATCCTCACTTTCAGCAAGCAATGTTGTGTTGTCAGCATATCACAGGTTGTTATTAATTCTTCCTCCAGTCCTGATGCCACATAGCTTCTAAGATTATTGTTCAGAATATAGATTGAGTAAGTATGGTGAAAGGATACAACCCTGACACCCTCTCTTCTTGATTTTAAACCATGCAGTGTCCCCTTGTTCTGTTCAAATGACAGTCTCCTGGTCTATGTACAAGTTCCTCATGAGCACACTTAAATGTTCTAGGATTCCCATTCTTCTCCACGTTATCCATAATTTGTTATGATCCACACGATCAAATGCTTTTGCATAGTCAATAAAATGCAAGTACACATCTTTCTGGTTTTCTTTGCTTTCAGCCAATATCCATCTGATATCAGCAACGATATTCCTCGTTCCATGTCCTTTTCTGAATCCAGCTTGCATTTCTGGAAGTTCTTTGTCAATATACTGCTGCAACTCGTTCTGAATTATCTTCAGTAAGATTTTCCTTGCATGCGATATTAATGATATTGTTTGATAATTTCCACGTTCTGTGGGATCACATTTCTTTGGAACAGGTACAAATATGGATATTTTCAAATCAGTTGGCCAGGTAGTTGTCTTCCAAATCTCTTGGCATAGGTGAGTGAATGCCTCTAGTGTGACAACTGTTTGTTGTAACATCTCAATTCAGAACCAGTTGCAGAAGGATATTGACAAAGAACTTCCAGAAATGCAAGCTGGATTCAGAAGAGGACATGGAATGAGGGATATCATTGCTGATGTCCCATCAATTCCTGGAGCCTTGTTTTTTGCCACTTCCCTCAGTGAAGCTTCAACTTCTTCCTTCGCTACAATTGGTTCTTGATCATATGCCACCTCCTGATATGGATGAACATCAGTCAATTCTTTTTTTTGGCACAGTTACTCTGCGTATTCCTTCCATCTTCTTTTGAATATATTGAATATTTTGAATATATATATATATATGTGGGAGCTCTGGTAGCATAGTGGCTAAGGCACTTGACTGCTAACCAGAAGGCTGACGGTTCAA
>NW_006921688.1:8972370-8979153 GCF_000298275.1 Orycteropus afer afer | reverse complement strand
CCAATGGAAGCAGCAGTCAGGACATTAGACGACGTGTAGCACTGGGCAGGTCAGCTACGAAGGAATTCTTTCAGGTGCTGAGGAGCAAGGATGTCTCCTTGAGGACTAAGGGTGCGCCTGACACAGGCCATGATATTTCCAATTGCCTTGTATGCCTGTGAGAGCTGAACAATGAATAAGGAAGACTGAAGAAGAGTTGATGCTTTTGAGTTGTGGTGCTGGTGAAGAATGCTGAAGGTACATGGACTGCCAAAGGAACAGATCTGCCCTGGAGGAAGTGCAGCCTAGATGCTCCTTGGAAGCAAGAATGGCCAGACTTCGTCTCACCTACTTTGGTCATGTTGTCAGGGGGACTATTCCCTGGAGAAGGATGTCATGCTTGGTATTGTGGAGGGTCGATGAAAGAGGGGAAGACTTTCAACAAGATGAATTGACACGGCTGCGACAATGGGCTCAAGTATAGCAAGGATCATGGAGCTGGTGTGGGATCGGGGGTGTTTTATTCTGCTGTGCATGAGGTCGCTATGAGTCGGAAATGACTCAACAGCACCTAACAACAACAACAATGCCTAGGATACCAATCTTTATGTATTCCATTTCATTTTTGACAACTTCAAATTTTCCTAGATTCATACTTTGTACAATCCATGTTCCAATTATCAATGGATATTTGCAGGTATTTCTTCTCATATTGAGTCGTGCCACTTCAGCAAATGGAGGCCCCGAAAGCTCTATTTTATCCATATCCTTAAGGTAGGCTCTACTCTGATGAGGTTTCTCTTTCCCAGTTATATTTTGAGTGCCTTCCAACCTGAGAGTATCATCTTCTGGCATTGTATTGGCCAATGTTTCAGGGCTATTCATAAAATTTTCAAGTAATATATCAGACAGTGTTTCACTACTATTCATAAGGTTTTCACTAGCCAGTTCTTTGAGAAATGGATGGCCTCTTCCTTCTTCTGAGTCTGTCTTGGTCTTGAAGCTCCACCAAAACCAGTCCACCATAGACACCCCTGCTGGCACAGCCTCCAGCCTCACAGCAACAGATAAGCCACCACAGTATGACAAACCAACAGACAAGTTTATCTCTCTTAGCTGTTCCAAGTGCTCTGCTCACTTCCTGTGCTACCTCCTACTTGTTGCTGCTGGCCCTGTCTGCCACTGCTCCCTGCCACCTGGGGCTCTCCCCCACCTGCCTTACCTGTTCCAGCCACTGGCCCTATCTGCTGTTACTTGCTGCCACTGGGGGCTGTTCCCTGCCCATCTTACCTTTTCCAGCTGCCAGCCCTGTCTGCTGCTGCTCCCTGTGCTGCTCCCTGCTGCCTTTAAGATCCTGAGGAAACATAAACAGAGTATAGATCTAGTAGAGAAAAGTATTATTATGGAGAAACGTAGGAGCATTTCTGAGGAAATGCAAGAAAATTTGATCAACATACACATGGTGTTATTTTGTGATGTTTACTTGTGTTTTATTGACTATGCAAAGATATTTGACTGTGTGGATCATAAATTATGGATGATGTTGCAAAGAATGGGACTTCTAAAACATTTAATGGTACTCATGAGGAACCTGTACATAGACAAAGAGGCAGTCATTCAAACAGAATAATGGAATACTGCATGGTTTAAAATCAGGAAAGGTGTGCATCAGGGTTGTGTCCTTTCACAGTATTTATTCAGTCTGTGTAAAAAAGCAAACTCACTGCCATCAAGTCAATTTGACTCATAGCAACCTCTCCTTGGGTTTCCTGGGTTTCCAAAGTGGTGTCTCTACAGAAGTAGATTGCCCTATCTTCCTCCTGATTACTGGCTGGTTGGTTTGAATCACCAGCCTTCTGGTTAGCAGTCAAATGCCTTAGGCACTTTGCTACCTGCTGAGCAAATAATTTGAGAATCTGGACTAAGTGAAGAAGAATGTGGCATCAGTATTTGAGGAAGACTCATTAACAACTTGCAATATGCAGATGACACAACCTTGCTTGCTGAAAGTGAAGAACACTTGAAGCACTTAGTGACGATAAAACACTACAGCCTTCAGCATGGATTACATTTTAACATAAAGAAAACAAAAATCCTCACAACTGCACCAATAAACAATTTCACAGTAAATGGAGAAAAGATTGAAATTGTCATGGATTTCATTTTACTTGGATCCAAAATCAACATCCATGGAAGCAACAGTCAAGAAATCTGCTGCAAAAGACCTCTTTGAAGTGTTGTTAAAGAACAAAGATGCTACTTTGAAGACTACGGTGTGCCTGACCCAAGCCATGGTATTCCCAATAACCTCATATGCATGTGAGAGCTGGACAATGAATAAGGAAGACTGAAGAAGAGTTGATGCCTTTGAGTTGTGATATTGATGAAGAATACTGAAAATACCATGGACTGCCAGAAGGATGAACAAATCTGTATTGGAAGAAGTACAGCTGGAATGCTCCTTAAAAGTGAGAATGGCTGACTTTGTGTCACCTACTTTGGTCATGTTGTCAGAAGGGAGCAGGATATTTGGTCCTTTGGAGAAGGATATTATGCTTGGTAAAGTGGAGGATCAATGAAAAAAGGAAGACCCTCAGTGAGATGGATTGAAATAGTCTCTGCGATGTTGAGCTCAAGCATAGTAAGGATTACAAGGATGGTGCAGGACCCAGCAGTGTTTCATTCCGTTGTACAGAGGGTCCTTATGGGTTGGAGCTGACTCATTGGCACTAACAACTCCATTACAACTCATAGTGACCCTATAGGACAGGGTAGAAATGTCCCATAGAATTTCTAAGCTATAACCTTTACAGAAGCAGACCTGCAGGTCTTTTTCTCCCACAGAGCCACTGGTGGGTTTGAACCACTGACATTTGTGTTACTGAGTGCTTAACTGTTGAGCTAGCAAGGAATCTTAACACAAACATAAGAGATTTAAATTTGAAATCATTACTTAGAATGATTATTGTGGCTTTAGATATGTTCAATGGGAAGATATGGGAGTTAACATTTTCTTGTGAAATATAAGACAATGCTGTCTACTGTGAAAAACAAGGGCCAAGGAGTGCCAGTGGACTTTAGAATGATTGTGAAGGAGTTATTTGTCATTGAGGGCCATGGCAGAGAAGTTAAGAGATGATTGAGTTTGAATTGATGATTTGCACAAATTTCTCAGTGTCAAGCTCAGAAAACACATGAAAAATGTCTGCGTGGTTTAAATTCAAAACATGTAAGATTACAGTGTTCAGTAGAAAACATGATAGTATTAAATCCTAAAGATTTAATTTTCTACAAGTGTTCAGAAAAAAGACAAGGAATGAAGGTTGCAGCAGTTACACAACTAAGAGTGAATGTATCAGCCACTAGAAAGAGGACCTCAGTGAAGAAACAAAAGACAGAGAAATAGGACACAGAGGCAGGGTTCAGAACATTGCAGATTTCTGAGACTGCATAGTTCAGAAATTTCAGAATCGCTTGATGCTTTTAAGTGATAAGAGAGACATCCTGCATGGGAATGCATATGATGTAATGTATAATATCAAATGAAATATATTGTTTATTTTCTAAGATCATTGTATGGCAATCAGATCTTTGTCTGGCACAAATTCTCTAAGTGGGAAGGAACATGGGCTGCACACATGGAGGAGTGGGAGGTTGATAATTCGGCTTTCTCTGAGGACTACAGAGATGTGGATCCACATCCAGTAATGCAAAGAAGAGCATTTCACGGGCAATGGTAAATAGCACAATTTAGACACAGATAAGTTGTACAGGCTGCCAAAGTGCCAAGTTCTCCCATTAAGTGTAAACCTCATGAGTGGCACCTTCTGGGAAAAGTGCTTTTCTTTGCCAAGTATTACAGGAAGTAACAAGATCAAACACATAGCTCCTGTACCTGAGGAACATATTTCTATCTGAGTGGATAAAGGTAAATCCTTCAAAAAGAGTATCATGTTTTCCAATTAATTTCCTATCTCTGGATTCTTAAGAAAAAAAATACATATTATGTATTATTTAATTTTTCTTTAAATCACATTTTTAAAATATAAATTTGCCAAGTCACAGTAGCAAACAAGTAACACACACCATAGTCTGCTTTTGTTCTGTTCTAGTTTTTGACCCTAAGATTTCCAGATCAAAGCATCCAGTCTTAGGTGGTGGTATGGATGGGAGAGGGCAGGTTAATTTTGTGTCAAGTTTGAGGAATGCCACAAAATAAAGAAAGCTCCCTAAGACGCTGTAAACCCAGAGTGAATGGGAAATATAAATGTCTATCCTTTTTAAAACCTGCAGAATTGAAGGCACACAAACATAAGATTTGCTGTCATTTCTAAATCATCTAAATCTGAAAACAAAAATGCTCCTCATCTTGAGAATTCTTTTGAATATGAATCTATTGGGCATCCTCAAAGCCAGTACTTTTGGCTTATGTGTCATGTGTATTATATTTCTTAGACAAGGAAATAATTTTAGTTTGTTGAAATTATATCTATCTATCTATCTATCTGTCTACACACATACATTTTTGCTAGCTGAAACGTGCTTTTTTTAAGAGCAGACTAAAGGTTGGTTTTAGAAATCACATCTGAATTTTCTGATCAAAAAGGTATTATTCAGGTAAGACCCATCTTCACAACTAAGTAAAGCTCACAGGTGAGATGCTCTGGGTCAGGGCAGGGAAATGAAATGTGAGTTCATTGTTATCCACAGGGCACACAGTCTCCCACAGTGAGGCCTGAAAGGCTAAACAAGAATAACAATGTTGCTGATGCTATCCAAATACAGAGGTAATCTCAGAAAGTTCTCTGAGAATGTCTAATGCTTAATGGAACTGCTTATAAGGCAGGGCTACAAGTCTCCACTACATCCACTTTTTGTCTTGTGTATGTCAACAGGCATCTTAAAAACAAAGAAACAAAGTGAATAAAAACAAAAACAAAAGCTCAAAAACTATCCTCAATGCTATATCTGTCTCCAGTTACCATTCTCCCTCTATTCTGTCAATTCATACCCACACATCTTGAAAGTACCATTGGCCCTTTAAGAACAAAATGGGAGAGTGTTTCTCCCCTTTTAAAATCATAGTAAGAATAAACTTCGATCATGTTCTTAAATTTTAACTCAATCTTCTGTTAATTTTGACAGAAATTTGGTGTTAGAAACAGAACTCAAAGGCATCTGAGTTCCCAGATTATCCAGCAGAAAGAGGCAAACAGTCTGTGCAGAGCATTTTTCTGCTCAATGTTTTTTACCAGACTCTGTGGAGTTGCCAGTCAGTCCTCTTGAATTCTGAACTCCGTGCCTTTGTATTGATGTTCTTTGAAAGTGATTGAGGTCATAAGAGAGACTGGGTCTCCAGGAAGTCGACAAGGTACAAAGTGAAACTAAGCTTCACTTGCTTAATTTTGAGGCTTCTCAGAGCTTTTCTGCTGCAGGCATTTTAAATCTGAGAGCCGTCGAGTTGGATCTGACTCAGCGACTTCTCGTTGGGTTTCCAAGGCGGTATCTCCATGGAAGTAGATTGCCCATTCTTTCTTCCGAGGAGGGGCTGGTGGATTTAAACCACCAGCCTTCTGATTAGCAATCAAGTGCCTTAAGTACTACACCACTGGGCTCCCAAAGGAGAAATGGCTTCCTTAAAAGCTAAAAATGTTGTACTTGGAGCTCTCCTTGTAGGACATCAGCTGGATATGTGAACAACTACTGTATTCCATAAAATTGCTTGTTTTTAGAAAAATGGAAAGATTATACTAAAGATAATTTGGATTTTCAGTGGTCAAAATGGAGAATTTTCTCTTTGGAAAAAGTTTATTTAAGAGGAAAATTAGAAACTTTACCAAAAATTAGCCAAAACCAATGGAACGCATACTTTGATTGGTACGCTAAAATGCAAAAAAAAAAAAAGCAAAAGGAGAGTAAAATTACATTTCTCAAAGACTCCTTACAGTAAACTATTGCAAAAATTAATATGCTGAACAAGGGAAATCTCTTTCTGAATCTTTGCCTGATTTTGCTCCTCCACTGCCTACTGCTCCTTCTCTTTGTTATCTCAAAACCAAATCAAACTCATTGCTATCAAGTTGATTCCAACTCATAGCAACTTCCATTGGATTTCCATGGATTTAAATCTTTACAGAAGCAGATTACCCCATCATTCCTCTGCAGAGCAGCTGGTAGGTTTGAACCACTGATGTTTTGGTTAGCAGCCAAATGTCTTAACCAGTATACCACCAAAGCGCCTTGTTTGTTATCTAGTTGCACTAATATTCATAAAGACTCTAAATTTTTTTATCTGAACACCCTTACTGAAAAGAAGAAATTAAACAACCAATCCCTTTTAAAGTAAGACCTAGTGGAACAGCAGGAATATGTGCTCAAGTTACTTATATCCCCTGGACCAAAGCTGCATTAAGAGCTATCATAAAATAATTTCCTCAGCACCATCAAGACCCATAAAAATGTTATAAAAAATTTAGAATTTTAATTGGAACACAAAATCTGGAGCTCCCTGACTTACACTGATTTATATACATGTTTTTGGGTCTAGGAGAGGTAAGAAAATGAATAATCAAAACAAAATGGGGAATAGCTGAAGATGATGTTAAAGGACCTACCACCTCATTTAGTCAGGATTCATATAAAAGGGGTTTTTCAAGTTGCTAAAAACTTGTTATTCCACAAGTCTTTACACACACATAGACACACACACACAAATTGACTGGTCTCTCCTTCAAGCTTGTGAAAAAAGGAAAGATGAGACAGTATGGGACTTTAAAGAACACCTGAGGGTGTTAAAAGAGCTCT
>NW_006921688.1:8970751-8972270 GCF_000298275.1 Orycteropus afer afer | reverse complement strand
CTGCTAACCAGAAGGCTGACGGTTCAAACCCACCAGCCACTCCTCGGAAGGAAGGTTGGGCAATCCTACTTCCGTAGTGATACTGCCTCGGAAATCCAAGGAGGGGTCACTATGAGTCAGGGCTGACTCGACGGCACATAACAACAACAATATATATATATATAATCATACAATACATTGCCTTTAGAATCATTCAATATTGCAACTTGCAGTTTAAATTTCCTCTTCAGTTCTTTTAGCTTGAGAAATGCCAAGCATATTCTTCCTTTTTGGCTTTCCAACTCCATGTCTTTGCATATTTCATTATAATAATTGGCTTTGTCTTCTCGAGCTGCTCTTTGAAATCTTCTGTTTAGCTCTTTTATCTTGTCTTTTCTTCCATTTTCTTTAGCTCTGCTCCATTCAAGGGCAACTTTCAGAGTCTCTTCTGATGTGCATTTTGGTCTTTTCTTCCTTTCCTGTCTTTTTAATGACCGTTAGCTTTCTTCATGGATGATGTTCATGATGTCATCTCACAGTTTCTCTGCTTTTTGGTCACTGATGTTCAATGAATCAAATCTGTTCTTTAAATGGTCTCTAAATTCAGGCAGGATATAATCATAGCCATATTTTGGCTCTTGTGGACTTGTTTTAATTGTCTTCAACTTCAACTTGAACTTGGAAATGAGCAGTTGATGGTCTGGTCCACAATCAGCTCCTGGCCTTGTTTTGGCTGAAGATATTGAGCTTTTCCATTGCCTCTTGCTACAGATTTAGTCAATCTGATTCCTGTGTACTCCATCTGGTAAAGTCCATGCATATAGCTGCCATTTGTGTTTTTGAAAAAATGAATAAGTCGTTGGTCTTACAAAATTCTATCATGCAATCTCCAGCATTATTTCTGTCACCAAAGCCAAATTTTCCAATTACTGGTGGTTTTTCTGTGTTTCCACCTTTTGCATTCCAGTCACCAATGATAATCTGCACATCTTGGTTGCAGGTTTGCTCAATTTCAGACTTCAGAAGTTGGTAAAAATCTTCAGTTTCCTCATCTTTGGCTTTGGTGTTTGGTGAGTAAATTTGAATAATAGCAGTATTAACTGGCTTTCCTTGTAGGTGTATGGATTGTATGGATATGATCCTATCACTGACAGCATTGTATTTCAGGTTAGATCTTGAAACATTCTTTGTGATGGTGAATGCTATGCCATTCCTCTTCAATTTGTCATTCCTGGCATAGTCGATCATATGGTTGTCTGATTCAAAATTGCCAAAACCAGTCCCTTTGAGCTCACTAATGCCTAGGATTAAAAAGCTAAGGGAGACAAATTTGTCTGTCTTTTTGTCCTCCTGTGGTGATGTGTTTCTGTGAGTCTTGAGGCTGTGCCACTGGTGTTTCAAACCCAGTGGGGTGCACATGGTGCACAGGTATCAGCCCAGCTTGCAGACTGAGACAGATGAGGAAGAAGGAGGAGGCCATCCACTTCTCAAAGAATTGGCCAGGGAAAACCTTATGAATAGCAGAGAAACACTGTCTGAT
>NW_006921688.1:8944084-8960911 GCF_000298275.1 Orycteropus afer afer | reverse complement strand
AAAAAAAAAAAAAAAAAACTCATTTGGATGTGACTATCCCTGGAATAAGGAGCTCTGGTGGTATAGTGCTTAGGGTATTTGGCTCTTAACCAGAAGATTGGTCGTTCAAACCCACCCAGCCACTCCATGGAAGGAATATGGGGCAATCTACTTCCATAAAGATTTACTGCCTGAGAAACCCAGTGGCAGTGAGTTTTTGTTTGTTTGTTTGATCCCTGGAATGACAAGGGCATTAATTTTCCTATTTATTAATGTGCTAACACTAATATTTAATTAAATACCTTTGTGAAAAATCATAAAGTAGAATGGGAAGCCCCTTTTGATGAAATTCTTAAATTGTCTGAACATTTTGAGGAAACACTGGGAGCTTTTTAATGACAAAAGGACAAAGAGAAATAAGGTAATGACCCTGTGATTACAATGTGTTTAAGGTCCTAAAAGATATTCTTGAGATGCATCTTTTTCTTCTAACCCTTTGCCCTGCTCATCTGTCTCAATCACAAAAGTATTTACTAAAGAAAGATACATATTTGCAATGCAAGTAATATGGATATTGGATAAGGAATTTACCTAAATTCCAACAATAATTGAATCAAACTAAACAAAATCCAACTGAACCTCCCATGAAAGATATTTTCTGTGGAAATCATGACTGAGGTTGCTCTGAGGAACTAAACAGCACCATTTTCCCTATTCTTTTACATTCCAAAGCAGAAACACAAATAGCTATTACTGGGTAATATTGTGAAGTTTGATAGACACTGACACATTTATTTCAACATTAAACCCCACCTTCGTACATCAATCTGTTCTTCAGAATAATGAAACAGTTTCAGTGGTGAGAATTGCTAAAGTTCAGAACTATCTTACTCTGAACTAGTAGCAATGAAACTAGGACTTTTTAATGACAAATATCCCTTTTTCCTTTGTGAAGCTACTCAAATATGTTTAATTGGGGAAGACATTTTATCAAAATTAAGGAGTCAAATCATTTTCATTCTTGACAATGAGATGTAGTTAGAAATTTCTGATTATTTGGGACCTGAGTTACATTGCTTAATGCAGAGTGGAATGGAATCTCACTCTCTGATCAAAAATTATAAAAATTAAATTATATTTATCAAATTTCCAGACAAATTATGGGCAAAAGATTCTACAGATGTAGGGCACATCTGAAGTGTAGAACCAAATAAGGTGAAACTTTGTCTAGAATTCCTCCATATCCACTCAACCTAGAAGTTATTTACAGCCTGAGGCCAGTGATGGGAAGTTTTATTAGTAAAGGATTACTGATACCTCATCCTAGTCCTTGCAACATTCCTGTGCTTTCAGGAAGAAAACCAAATGGTAGAGATTGGATATTTCTACAAGACCTTAGAGCCATACACAAAATAGTTATTCCTAGATTTCCAGTTGTTATAAATCCCCATACATTACTTTCAAAAGTTACCTCAACTTTTAATTGGTTTGAAACAACTGATTTATGTTCTCTCTCTTTCTCTTTTTTAAAAAGCATACCTGTAGATGAAGATAGGCAATATCTTTTTGCATTAACTTGGGAAAACTTACAGTATACCTGGACTGTTATGCCTCAAATTTTACTGAAGCACCCTTTTATTTCTCCCAAACTATGCATCAATATCTTAGTGATCTGGATTCTTCTGGAGGCTCAACTTTAAATGGGTGGTATACTTTTATTTTCAAACACTGAATTAAGCATCTTAAATGATTCAATATATTTGTTGAAACAGTTGACAATAAAAGAGCATGAGGTTTCAAAGGAGAAATTGCAATTTGCACATGAGTCTGTTTTCTGCATAGAATACCATTTATCTAAAAGTGGAATAAAACTTTATTCAGAACAATTTATAACAATTAGAAAATTTCCTAAACCAACTACCAAGAAACAATTGCATGGATTTTTTTTGATTATTAGGATACTGTGGCAATTGAATAACATTTTTTGGGGGACAGGGGATAGATTCTCCACTTTATGACCTGACTAAAAGTTTCATTCCTGTACCTTTGCCTTGGCATGAAATATCTGAACAATCCTTTATAGATCTAAAGAATAATTTATGTAATGCACTTGGTCTGGGTCTTCCAACTTACGAAAAACCATTCTACCATTTAATACATGAACAATGTGGACAAGCTCTAGGAATTTTAGCTCAGAAACACTGTGGAAATAGGAGGTCTATTGCTTATTATTATTATACTTGAAAATTAAATTCAGAAGAGCTCAAGCCTATCTGAATTGTCTAAAAGCTATAGTAGCAGCTGCTTTGATTATAGAAGCCTCCTCCAATGTAATGTTAGGTAGCCCATTGATTTTACAAGTCCCTCATGCAGTAAAAGAGCTATTAAAATATTCTGAGATACAGCATTTGTCAGCAGCCAGACTAATTTCTTATGAATTATCTTTACTAATTCATTCCTATATACAGATTAACAGATGTAATTCATTAAATCCAGCTTCCCTGTTGCCCTTACCTGAAGATAGTGATTCACATGATGGTGTACAATTAATTGATCAAATAAATATTCCTAGGATAGGTACAAAGGATACTTCTGTAGAAAATTCTGACTGTGTACTTTTTAAAAAAATTTTTGAGCATGGTGTCCCCCAAGACTATGGTCCTGAGTCCACAGGCCCAGTGATTCTCTCTCTCAAGTTGATTGTCTCTGAGAAGTTACTCCAACTCTGTCTTATGTTGCTTCTGTAATGTATATGGCTAGTTTTGTAGCACAAGTGCATATGTAAGATTATCTGCAGCCAAATCTGTCTTTAGTCTAGGGTATATTTCTGTTTGCATAACCCCACCTGATCTTCTGACCCATCTATACACTTATCTGTAGCCTGGTGTTTGGTGTTAGTGATAATGTAGTGTTGTGCACATACTAGTATTTGTCTCTGTTGTCTGTATCTATGTGCACATTTCAGTGACCTTCCTTTCCAAGTGTCATCATGCTGGTCACAGATTATTTCCATATTGTGTCTCCTCTTACCCAAATCAACACGGGACCCCCACTAGTCCAAAATGTGCCCTCCCCTTCCTGTTGTCCCCAGTAACCAAGAAAGTTAATTTCCTTCCCTGAGTAAACTTTTCCTTGACTTTTTACAATAATGGACTCATACCATATTTATCCTTCTGAAACTGACTTATCTCACTCAGCAGAATTTCCTCCAATTTAATCCATGCTGTGAGACGATTTGCGTATTCTTCATTATTCTTTAATGTTGCATAGTATTCCATTGTGTGAATGTACCATAGTTTGGTTATCCATTCTTCTGTCGATGGGCATTTAGGTTGTTTCCATCTCTTTGCTCTTTGACTGTGTGCTTTTTTGTTGATGGAAAACCAAAACCAAACCAAGCTCACTGCTGTTGAGTTGGATCTGACTCATAGTGGCCCCTCGTTGGGTTTCCGAGGTGGTATCACTACAGAAGTAGATTATCCAGTTTTCTTTTGTTGATGGATCATATGCAAAAAATACCTATAATAAATATCAAGCTGGAATCACCTCATATGCATGTGCAATCTGGACTAATAAGAAAGACCAAAGAAGAATTGATGCCTTTGAATTGTGGTGTTGGCAAAGAATACTGAAAATACCATTTATTGTTATTTGCCGTCAAGTCAGCCCCGACTCATAGTGACCCCTCCTTGGGTTTCTGAGGCAGTATCACTACGGAAGTAGGATTGTCCAACCTTCCTTCCGAGGAGTGGCTGGTGGGTTTGAACCGCCAGCCTTCTGGTTAGCAGTCAAGTGCCTTAGGCACTATGCTACCAGAGCTCAAAAAATACCATGGACTACCATAAAAACAAACAAATTTGTCCTAGAAGAAGTGCAGCTGGAATGCTCCTTAGAAGCAAGAATGGCCAGATTTCATCTCACCTACTTTGGTCATATTGTCAGAAGGGACCATTTCCTGGAGAGGAATATCATGCTTGGTAAAGTAGAAGGTCAGTGAAAAAGGGGAAGACTCTCAATGAGATGGACTGACAGAGTGAGTACAACGATGAGCTCAAGCATAGCAGGGATTGTGGGGATGACACAGGACCAGTCAGTGTTTTGTTCTGTTGTGTATAAGGCCACTGTGATTTGGAGCCAACTCGATGGCACATAACAACAAATGATGTTACTCATCAATTTGAATTGAGAATCATTCTTTACCTCATTTTACTTCTGCACAGTAATCTGAATTACATGCTTTAATCCAAGAATGTCAAATAGTAAAAGACATTTCCATTGTTATGCTATGGAAATAAGCTATGGGAAGAATCTGAATCTTAAAGGAGTCTTTAATTAGAACTTTGCATTCTTTAACTAATCATGGAATTAAGAAAATTATAAGAATTATGAGAAATTCCTAGTGGAGTGATTTCTCTCCAAATCTCCCTGTGATAGTTGGGGTTGTGTGTCAACATGGCTGGACCATGATTCTAAGTGATTTGAGCAGATGTGTTGTGACTATTCCCATGATGAGATCAGATGTATATGTTTTGAGCAGCCAATCCATTGAACGGGAATTTCCCTATGTATGTCCTGCTTCCAATACATGTATTCCTATATACATTATATAGGGAAAAAAAGGCACATTCTTCAGTGGATCTGGATCCTGTTGTGCTGCTTACAACTCTCCATGAGTGAACAATCCACCATTCAGCCTGGTGATCTTGGATTTGTCATCCATCGGAGTCAACAGCCAGTATACTGCTTGCCAACCTTGAGCTAGTCAGCTCCCACAGCTGCATAAGTCAGCAAAAGGCTCCAGCTTGATGTGTGATCCAGGAACTAGGGACTTGCCAGCTTCTATCTGTGTGAGCCTTTTACTAAGATAAATTTCTCTCTCTCTCTCTCTCTCTCTATATATATATATATATATGAGCTTTACTTCTTTTGCTTCTCTAGAGAACCCAGACTAACACATTGGTAGCAGGAGTGGGGTACTTCTCTGACAGATACCTAAAATGTGGAAACAGGAGTAGAGTGCATCATTGACCTGAGATACCTGCACTGAGACACCAGCATGAGAGACCAGCATGAGAGACAGCAGTAACAGAGCCCAGAAGCTTCTTAAGGATTTACAGCACTAGAAACCCTATGGGGCAATTCTATTTTGTCCTGTAGGGTCTCTATGAGTTGGAATTGACTCAATGGCAGCGAGTTTGGGTTTGGGGATGTTTTGGTTACCACTGTGCTGCTCTAATAGAAACTACCACAAGTGGAATGGCTTTAACAAACAGGAGTTTATTCTTACAATATTTGGAGGCTGCCCAAGAGTGAGGAGGCAGGGCTGCCATGCCCAAGAGGTAAAGCAATGGAGTCCACCAGGCCAAGGAGGTGAAGTCATCACTCAGGAACTAGGGGACTAGAGCCACCAGTGAAGGAGATCTGTACAGAGGCCACCCATTGAAGATCTGTATAGGTGTCAAGTTGGTAGAATTGTGGTAGTTAAGGTTGTGTGTCAACTTGGCTGGGCCTGGTTGAGTGGCTGGGCAGCTAGTGGTAGTTATTCTGCATGATGAGACTGGCAATCAGCTCCATGATGAGATTTACCACAAGCAGCTAAATAGCTGTTTTAAGGATGTCATCTGCTTCCCATATATAAGAAGTAGCTTTGGGAATGGTCTCTAGCTTATGGCATGCTTGAACCCTGCATGTAGCTTGAGTCATTTTTAAGCAGCCTGCCATGCTCTGCTGATCTTGGGACTGTCAATGGACTTGAATCAATGGCCTGCTGTGTGGTTTGGTAACATTGGGATCGTGCCATTTTATTTGTCAACCTTGGGCTTGTTAGCCTCAGCAGCCAGTAGCTGCCAGAGTGAAGAGATGCCTCTAGCTTCAGTGGGTCAGGAGCAAGAGGCAGAGCTGAAGCTCAAGGTTAAGGGACTTTCACTCAGCCCCTAGAGCCTGCATTTGGAGGTCAGACTTCTAGCCTCAACTTCCTCCTGCAGAGTGGCTGGTGGGTTTGAACTGCCAAACTTGTTTAACAGATGAATGCCTTAGCCACTGGGCAACCAGAACTCCTCAATATTTCTGTAGGAATCTAAAATAAATCTATAATCTATGTGGTATTTGTTTAACCTATAATCCAGGAAAACTATCATGAGAGATCCTGAGTAGCATCTGCTACCAAAAGGATCTTTTGAATATTGACAGTCAGATTGTACACAACTAACTCCCTCTATTGGATGTCATTGAAGAAACCCTGGTGATGTAAGTAGTTAAGAACTTCACTGCTAATTGAAAGACAGCAGTTCAATCCTACCAGCGGCTCCATGAGAGAAATATATGGCTGTCTTCTTCTGTAAAGATTTAAAACCTTGGGAATCCTACGAGGCAGTTCTATTCTGTCCTGTAAGGTTGCTATGAGTCAGTCAACTTGATAGCAGTGGTTTTGTTTTATAGGATATCATTATGTCCTGGTTATGATTTGTGTATTCTGCAATTTGATAAGCATGTTCCCCATAGAAAAAGCTGATGCAATTATGGTGGTGAAAAAAGTCTTTAAAATATTGTTCCTCTTTGGGGACTTCCTAACAAAATTTCAAGTGATATAGGAACTAATTTTCTAGGAAGATTATTCAAAATTTAATGAAAATATTAAAACCAGTTGACATTATCATTGTCCCTATGTCCCCCAATATTCAGGTAAAGTTTAAAGGGCTAATGGAATACTGAAATTAAAAATTACTAAATTGACAGAAGCCAAAGAACTTCCTTGGCCCAAAACCTTGCCTTTGGCCCTTATGGCTATGGGATCAACAGGAGAAAATGAATGAACTCCCTATGAAATTAAAACTGGATATGCTATGTCTTTAGCTATTTCTCCATTAAACCCTTCTCTCCTCTTGGAAAGATCTGATATGATACTATAAATCTCTAGTGGAACATGCAAGAAAATATTTTCAACAGGGTAAGAACACCTTCAATGAAATCACCACAACTGGAACAAAAAATTTACACCTAGGACCAGGAAATTCAGTCTATTCAAAGAAATTTCAATGGAAAATTGCATTGCAGCCCCACTAAAAAGGGCCTTACCAAGGACTATTAACAAATTGCAGCAAAATTCCAAGGATTGACTCTTGAATTTATACATAATAACTTGAGCTCAACTTTAGAACTCTGAAATAACAGGAGACTTAAAGGTTAAATTTACCAAACAATAATGACCCAAGCCCCACCCCAAGAGACAGGAAACAGGGGAAAAGCCAGGGATGACAGACAGAGCCATGGGAACCAAGTAAGGGGAGGAACACAGGCCCCACCCCAAGAGACAGGAAGCGAGGGGAAAACCAGGGATGACAGACAGAATGGCAGGATCCAAGTAAGGGGAGGGAAGAGATGTGTGGAACAACTAAGGGAGACAAACTTGTCTGTCAGTTTGTCATACTGTGGTGGCTTATGTGTTGCTGTGAGACTTGAGGCTGTGCTACCTGTGTTTCAAATGTAAACAGGGTTACACATGGTGCACAAGTTTCAATGCAGCTTACTGACTGAGGCAGACTAGGAAGAGGCCATCCACTTCTCAAAGCATTGACCAGGGTAAACCTTATGGATAACAAATAAACACTGTCTGATACATTAGTGGGCAACTTTATGAAAAGCCTGGAATCATTGTCCTATATAGTGCAGGAAGATGAGCCCCGTAGGTTGGAAGGCTCTCAAAACAAGACTGGGAGAGAGCTGCCTAACCAGAGTAGAATTAACCTTAATGGTATAGAGAAAGTGAAGCTTTCAGGACCTCTCTTTGCTGATATGGTATGACTCAAATTGAGGAGAAACAGCTGCAAACATCCATTAATAATCAGGACATGGAATGTACAGAGTATGAATCTAGGAAAATTGGAAATTCTCAAAAATGAAATGGAACACATAAAGATTGATATCCTAGGCGTTAGTGAGCTGAAATGGACCAGTTTTGGCCATTTTGAATCAGACAACCATATGATCTACTACGCCAGGAATGACAAATTGAAGAGGAATGGCATGACATTCATCATCACAAAGGATGTCTCAGTATCTTTCCTGAAGTACAATGCTGTCAGTGATAGGATAATATCCATACATCTACGAGGAAGATCAGTTAAGTCAATACAACTATTATTCAAGTTTATGCACCAACCACCAAAGCCAAAGATGAGGAATTGAAGATTTTTATCAACTTCTGCAGTCTGAAATTGAATGAATGTGCAATCAAGATTGTTAATTATCACTGGTGACTGGAACTCAAAAGTTGGAAACAAAGAAGAATCACTGGTAGTTGGAAATTTTGGCCTTGGTGACAGAAATAACACTGGAAAAATAACACTTCCTGAAACGCATGATAGAATTTTGCAAGACCAATGACTTATTTATTGTGAATACATTTTTTCAACAACACAAATGACAGCTATACATGTGGACAGATGGAGTACACAGGAATCAGATTGACTACATCTGAGGCATGAGTCGATGGAAAAGCTCAATATTTCTAGCCCAAACAAGGCCAGGAGCTGATTGTGGAACAGACCATCAACTGCTCATATGCAAGTTCAAGTTGACATTGAAGACAATTACAACAAGTCCACGAGCTCCAAAATATGACATTGATTATATCCCTCCTGAATTTAGAGACCATCTAAAGAATAGATTTGATACATTAACACCAGTGACTGAAAACCAGAAGAATTGTAGGATTACCTCAAGAGTATTATTCATAAAGAAAGCAAGAGGTCATTGAAAAGATGGGGAAGAAGAAAAGACCAAGATGGATGTCAGAAAAGACTCTGAAACTTGCCCTTGAATGAAGAATAGCTAAAGCAAATGGAAGAAATGACAAGATAAAGAGTTAAACAGAAGATTTCAAAGAGCAGCTCAAGAAGACAAAGCCAATTACTATAATGAAATGTGCAAAGACCTGGAGTTAGAAAACAAAAAGGGAAGAACATGCTTGGTATTTCTCTAGCTGAAATATTTGAGGAAAAAATTTAAGCCTCGAGTTGCAATATTGAAATATTCTATGGGAAAAATATTGAATCATGCAAGAAGCATCAAAAGAAGATGGAAGGAATACACAGAGTCACTGTACCAAAAAGACCTGGTCGATCTTCATCCATTTCAGGAGGTGGCATATGATTAAGAACCAATGGTAATGAAGGAAGAGGTCAAAGCTGCAATGAAGGAATTGGCGAAGAACAAGGCTCCAGGAATTGATGGAATATGCATTGAGATGTTTCAACAAATGGATGCCCCACTGGAGGCACCTACTTGGCTGTGCCAAGAGATTTGGAAGACAGTTACCTGGCCAAATGACTGGAAGAGATCCGTATTTGTACCCATTCCAAAGAAAGATGATCTCACAGAATGTGGAAATTATCAAACAATATCATTAATATCACATGCAAGTAAAATCTTTCTGAAGATAATTCAAAAATGGTGGCAGCAGTATATTGACAGAAATGCAAGCTATATTCAGAAGAGGATGTGGAATGAGGGATATCATTGCTGATGTCAGTTGGATCTTGGCTCAAAGTTAAGAATACTAGAAAGATATTTACTTGTGTTTTATTGATGATGCAAAAGCATTTGATTGTGTGGATCATAACACATTGTGGGTAACATTGAGCAGAATGGGAATTCCAGAGCACTTAATTGTACTCATGAGGAACATGTACATAGACAAGGAGGCTGTCATTCAAACAGAACAAGGAGACACTGTGTGGTTTACAATCAAGAAGGCAGTGTGTCAGGGTTGTATCCTTTCACCATACTTATTCAATCTATGTGCTGAGCAAATAACCCAAGAAGCTGGACTATATGAAAAAGAAGGTGACATCAGAATTGGAGGAAGGCTCATTAACAATCTGCGATATGCTGATGAGACAACTTTGCTTGCTGAAAGTGAGGGTGACTTGAAGCACTTACTGATGAAGATTGAAGAATACAGTCTGCAGTATGGATTACATCGCAATAAAAAGAAAACAAAAATTCTCACAACTGGAGCTATAAGCAGCATCACGATAAATGGAGAAAAGATTGAAATTGTCAAAGACTTCACATTGCTTGGTTCTATAATCGATGCCAATGGAGGCAGCAGTCAGTACATCAGACATCATTTAGTAATGAGCAAATTGATCGCAAAGGGCCTCTATCAAGTGCTGAAGAGAAAAGGTGTCTCCTTGAGGACTATGGTTTGCCTGACACAAGCCACAGTACTTTCAGTCACCTCATATGCATGTGAGAGCTGAAAAATAAATAAGGAAGACCAAAAAAGAATTGATGCTTTTGAGTTGTGGTGTTGGTGAAGAATGCTGAAAGTACCATGGACTGCTAAAGATCTAACAAATCTGTCCTGGAGGAAGTGCAGCCAGAATGCTCCTTGGAAGCAAGAATGGCCAGACTTCATCTCACCTACTTTGGTCATGTTGTAAAAAGGAACCATTCCCTGGAGACGGATGTTATGCTTGGTAAGGTGGAGGGTTGACAGAAGAGGGGAAAGCCTTCAACGAGATGAATTGACACAGTGGCTGCAGCAATGGGCTCAAGTATAGCAAGCATCATGGAGTTGGCGCAGACCGGACAGTGTTTCATTCTGCTGTGCACGGGGTCTCTATGAATTGGAGACGACGGTACCTAACAACAACAATGATGACTTTTAATCTTTTCTTCAACTTTTCCATTTATAAATCTTTTAATGATCATAACTACTTTGTAATATTAGCAAGAAAAATGGCTGAAGCTGTAAATAAACCCAAGAGTTGGGCATATGCTCATACTCTTTTAAGTCCTCTAGTGACAATACATTGAATAGTTGTTCTTTTAACTATACAGGCATTATCCTTTAGTCTTCATCTAAAATATGAACATCACATCTCCTTTTGGAATGATTCCTCTATAACAACTAAGATTTCTGATTGGAAATCTGAAATAGATGTGGAGACAAAAGGAATCTGGTGTCTATCTTGAAATCAAACAGATGTCTACTTTATGGAGAAAAGCATTTGTTCAATTTCTGAACAAATTCTGAAAATTCTTATTACCGTCTGCAGTGTAGTAAATTACCTGGTATGGATTTTCTAGCCATAAGTCTTTGTAAACTCCATGGTGGAAATGGCCATGAGCAACCAAGCAGCTCCTGATTGTTAGTTATCCACCTGGGATATTTCTGTTGGGAGCAGCACAAAGTAATTTTCTGGGAAGTTCATGTTCCCTCAGGTGTATGGAATTCTGATGTTGGGATTGGTTAGTTTGGCTATTCTGCCAGGCTCAAAAGGAGGCCTCCTAGAGGCAGAAGAAGTCTCTCTGACTGCTGGCTGAGAAAGATGTGCTGCTGAGAGAAATGCACTCCTGAGAGACACACATGCTGTGAAAGAGACACTGAGAGATACGCATTGCTGAGGGAGACACACTCATTGCTGAGAGAGTCTATTGTCTGAGAGATGGTGGGTTAAGCATTTTTCCTGAACTTGAATTGTAGCCTGGTTCTTCCCTAATAAACCCCATAATCTGTGAGTTCTGTGTGGTCACTGCAGCGAATTATCAAACCCAGCAGAAAGGTGGTGGGTGCTTCAAGAGGAACAGTTGGTGTCAGGGTTGATGAAAGAGCTGGAGGAAGGCAGCATGTTTGCTCACACAGGAATAGGCCTTGGATTGCTGATGGTGATTCTGTCTTCTTCTTATGGGGTTAAAGGAGGTCAGAAGATGTGGCCTCCCTGCCCTTTTAGCACCATTATAACACTGATGTAGAATGTGAAGGAAAAATGCTATTTAAAGGTACTATATCTGATTTGGGGAGCTCTGGTGGCATAGTGCCTAAGGCTTTTGACTGCTAACCAGAAGGCTGGCAATTCAAACTCACCAGCCACTCCTCAGGAGGAAGATTGGGCAATCTACTTCCGTAGTGATACTGCCTCGGAGATCCAAGGAGAGGTCACTATGAGTCGGATTTGACTTGGTGGCAGTGAGTTTGGTTTTTTTGGTTTTCATATCTGATTTTAATGTGACTCAAATACACACATAGAGGAGAAGCTTCCTATTAAATAGTACAAGGGTGATAGGACCCAAGAATCATTATGATGGGTTCATCCCTCTTTTTGGAGTTTATACACTGGTGTTTATTCCTGGTTAGTGCTCAAAGGACATTATTCTGTCTATTGAAATCCCTACCTCCCAATTGAATGGTTATCTGTTATGTTGAATATTCAATATATCTTATACTTCCTTTTGTGCTAAATTACCACAAGGGAAAATTTGTAATGTGAAAGAAACAACAGAATTGGAAATTCTGTTACAGCAGCACTAGATAACCAATAAACTAGGTGATGAGAATAAGAGGCTGGACTTTCAAACTCATTTGTTAATGGCTCAAGAATTGGAAACTACAGAAGAAATATTACAGGAATTAAATAGTTATCTAAAGAGGGTCCCCTTACCAAAGAAAGTTTAACCAGATGCTCTTCATCTGGAGTAACAGAGGTTGGAATGCTTATGTTGAAAGAAAAATGATCAGATTACAAGTGGTATTTGACAAAGTTGCCCTAGAATTAGTGAAATATATTAAAAATCTAGGATTATCTATAAGATTAATATCTGAAGAACTATCTGAAACTAGAGCCATGATTTTACAAAGCAGGATTGGCATAGATTACTTGTTAGCTTCTCAAAATGTTGTCTGTGCCTTAATTAAAAAACATTACTATGTTTACATTAATGACATTGAGGATGAGGTTTTCCAAGGTGTCGTGGCAGCTGAAGCTCACACAAGAGCTGCTGTTGATGAAACAGCATGGAATTTACTTTCTTGGTTTGGAAATATGGGATCCTGTTTTTGTGGAGCTTTTCATATAAATTGCTGGATACTTTTATTGGTATTTTTGCTCTATTTCCTGGATTGCTCTTTATTCCTTGCAGTCTTCAAAGCTTGCAAGCAGCCATCTACGACAATTGGTATTTATTTGTCTGGAACAACAAAAGAATAGAGATCTTGATTCAAATTAAGCATTATACAGTATGTCAAAACAGTCATATGAAAATTCATGAGACCAGAAGAACTATATGGTGCCAAATTACACACATTGAACTCAATCAAAGATCATGCAGCAGAATCTTGATCAAAAGGGGGGAATGTAAAAGCAAAATTAAATTTCTCAAAGATTTCAGACTTGCTGGAACCTCTAAGAGCAATAGTCCATAAATCATTACCCTGACTTGCCTTAAATTTAGGACTCAAAATCTCAAAAGTTTCCATAACCAAATCACATAGAACCTTGTCTTGGATAGTTGATTAGAAAAAATTTTCAAATACAAGAAACAGTTCACTATTTCATTTAATTATTTAGTGACATAAATGTGTTCTCCTTGATCAAGCATAAATTGCTCTCACAAGAGAAACATGTAGCTTCTTGTTATGTAATTAGTTGTTTATAGGCTACATTTGTATTGGCTGATGATTAAAAAAAAAAAATGCTATGCAAACCCTCTCTTTGGGAACATTGGGAGCATTCTCAACTTTGAGTGAAGAATGTTTCCCCAGTTTGGAAATCATAATAATAATAATCTTCAATCATTTTCTTAAAATGTAACAGCCTTCTATTAATTTTGGTGGTCCTCAAAGTCTAGAGCATATGGACCCATGAGCAAATGGGTATGGACCAGTTTATCACTCTTGACACATTAGCAAATGAGTTGGAATGTCCAGCTTCTTATTCTCATCACCTGGTGTTTTGGTTACCTAGTGCTAGAAACCACAAATGTATGGCTTTAACAAACAGGAGTTCATTCTTTTAAAGTTTTGGAGGCTATAAGTCTGAGTTCAAGTGCCAGCTCTAGAGGCTAAGTGAAAGCCCCACCAGCTCTAGAGGCTGGGCTTCAGCTCTACCACTTGCTCACAGCCCACTGGAACAAGAGGCATCTCTTTATTCAGGGAGCTGCTGGCTGTTGAGGCTAACAAGTCCAAGGTCAACAAATAAAATGACACAGTCCCAATATTACCAAACATGATAATCCACAAGTTCAAGTCCAGAGATAGTCCATGGCAGGCTGCTAAATGAAGACTCAGCTATATTCAGGGTCCAAGTGTGGCAAAAAGCTGCAGACCATGCCCAAAGCTTCTCCTTATATACTAGAAGCATGCCTCATCGCTAAAACCACTACTCAGCTGCTCATGGCAGATTCCACCATGCAGTGGATTGCCAGTCTCATCAAGGAGAGTAACTACAACCAGCTGCCCAGTCACTCAAAACCAGTCCCAGCCAAGCTGACACATAACCTTAACTACCCCACCTAGCTTTACTCTAGATTTTTAAGATTATAACCAGCTATGAATACTTAAAAATATTTTTTCTTAGGAAAAAGAATGTTCTATGCCATATCTTATTAATAGGGAATGAATAGGATAGAGTAAGTTTCCAAAACCAAGAGATTAGTTGATGTAAATTAAAGCTTTGTTTCTTAGTAAAGGAAAACTTCTATTAATATGTTTCTGCCCTTACCTTCTACCATGACCAAAAGAGGAAGAGCCACACAAAGGATTATGTATATGCTGTGTATTTCTGACTTAGCTGGAGCCCAGAAGTAGCATTCATCTGTAAAAGAAGTCAGTTTCTGCCAAATTAGTTCATTGACATTTGTAACAGGGATGGACAATTTAAAATGGTTAAACTAACACATTATAATCATAATCCTTGGAATGAATCTTAAATAACAGAAATTTCATTACGTTGGGTCAGAAAAGTAGAGTTTTGGGAAGGTATAATTTTAAAGTAGCAGAATATGACACCACTCTTCCATAAACTTTTCTAATGTAATTGTGTTTAAAAGCTCCTCCCTCCCACCCCAAGCACTTTCCCTTGTTCCTATAATTGATCATGAGACTTGCTACTTGTACTTTTCACCTACCCCTTCTTCCCAACGTTTTCATTCTAGGATATATTTACCCGAAAATAAATCTTCAGTGATTTTTTTTAATAAAATGTAAGTATCTATGAAGAAGTACATTTAACTTAAACAAGTTCTGTCACTCTATTTTCTGCAATTAAAAATATTATGGAATGTACTTAACATATGCACTCACAGGACTCATAGGACTCCAGCAATATGACAAAAACAGAGCTGCCCCATCTGCATCCTGGCTAAAGTCTGTATGAGAGGAGATCTCCAGATCTTTTCTCCTGCAGGGCTGCTGCAGAGGTCTGAACTTCTGACCTTTCAGTTAGCAACAGAGCACTTAACCATTGCACCACCTACACTCATAGGAGTGTTTAATGAAACCAAATAACCCATTTACAGAGCCCAACAAAACGCCTAACGCTTATCAGATCTTCACAAGTATCAACACTTGTCTTCTCTTGAGAAACAGTATGTGCAGGGAAAGTGATTGCACAGTCACTAAGAATTTCAAAAGAACTGGAGAAAATCATAAAAGTATTATATAGATTATAGTGAAATACCAAGGCTACAGCAATGAATATTAAGGTGTTTCATAAGACATGAAAACAATTTTTTTAATTAAAGTAAAGCATTGAATTAATCACATTTTTGCTAATAATTATTTAATTTTAAATTTTCTCCCTTTAAGAAATCACCATTGTTTGGAAAGGAAATGCCTTTCATATTACAGCAGAAAAATGCTACACCCTTGAGAGTGTTGAGGGAGAAACAAGAATGTAAAATCTCTTAAAAAGGATCCAGTAGTAGATAGTACATTCACTTTCTTTGTTATATACTTATTTTTATCAATATTTAAGCGACTAAGTAATTTGTGTCTGTTATTTTCCAATTAGACACAATTAGTAGAAAGCTCCCTGATCTTTGAACTATAGATAAGATTTCCTTTAATTTTTTCCCACTCCCAACACATGCCTTTAAAAATCAAAGTTCCCAAATTTTCTCTGAATTTCATGTCAGTGTAAGTTGATAGTAGGCAAACTTATGTGTCCCTCAGGCTTCAAATTCCTACACTGCCAAATGAATTCAAGTTACAGATTGTATTGTCCTACCAGAATTCCTGTCTCTGTTTGGGCTACTCATTGAGTCAGACATAAAATTTATCTCAATAATTAAAATAGATAAATAATCAAAATAAAAGACCCTAGTTGCCTTCAAGTTGACTCTGACTCATGGCAACTTGATATGTGTCAGAGCAGAACTGTGCTCTATAATATTTTCAATGACTGAGTTTTCAGAAGTAAGAGCATCATTTAGGTTAGCTCCTGGGTGCATCAACTGTTTTCACCACCCATTGACTCCTTATCTCAATAATGCTATCGATTAATCTCTCTGGAGGGATTAATAGTTGTTTAAAACCTCTACAAAGAGAAGTATATCCCTCAAAAGAATTCCCTTTTTTGTAAAAGTAATATTTTCATTAGTTATCTACACCTGCATAACAAAATTATCCCAAATTTTACCAGCTTAAAACAAAATTTTATCATTTCACAGTTTCTCTGGATCAAGAACCCTAGCATTTAGCTGGGTGCCCTCTGGCTCAAGTTCTCTCACAGGCTACCATCATAGTATTAGCTGGAGCTCTGATCTCATCAGAAGATTCAACTGGGGAAGATTTGCTTCCAAGCTCACATACATGTTGATAGGATTCAATTCCTCCTTAGCTGTTAGAATGAAGACCTCAATTTCTGTGTGACTGTAGTCTTTTTAGTTGTTGTTAATACATTTTACTGAAATATAATTTATGTACAGTGAAATGCATAAAACTAAGTGACATGGGTCAATGCATTTTTTTTCTTCATTGTTCCTTCCCCTCCTCTTCCACCCCTGGTAACCAACAAAGAAAGTTTCCTTCCATATATAAATATTTCCCCCATTTTTTTTTTTTTT
>NW_006921688.1:8941849-8943123 GCF_000298275.1 Orycteropus afer afer | reverse complement strand
TATACCCATGTTTGCTTTCACTGACAACTCAGTACTGTGTATGCAAAAGGATTCATATTTGTTGTCTGTGCTGCCCATGTAACTCTCTATGTCTTTCTCATCCTCAATGCTGCCATATTGGTCACTCACATTTGGTACATTGCATTTCCCCAACTTTTTACAATAATGAACTAATACTATATTTATCCTTCTGTGATTAACTTCTTTCACTCAGCATAATGTCCTCCAAGTTCATGCATGTTATGCAGTGTTTTGCAGATTCTACATTATTCTTTAGTGTTGCATAGTATTCCATTGTGTGTATGCACCATAGTTTGGTTATCTATTCTTCTCTTGATGGACATGCAGGTTGTTTCCATCCTTTTTGCTACTGTAAATAGTGCTGTAAAGAACATGGGTGTGCATATATCTGTACTTGTCCTGGATCTCACTTCTTTAGGATATATACCTAGTCATGGGTCAAATGATACTTCTAATTCCAGCTTTTTAAGGAGTTGCCATACTGTATTCCACAGTGGTTGTATCATTTTATAGTCCCACCAGCAGTGTACGAGAGTTCCAATCTGTCTACATCCTCATCAGCATTTTTTATTTTCTGTCTTGTTGAACTTTGCCATTAGAGCTGGTGTGAGATTATTGTTGTTATCGTTATGTGCCTTCTATTGACCCAACTCATAGCGACCCCTCCTTGGGTTTACGAGGCAGTATCACTACGGAAGGAGATTGCCCCATCTTCCTTCTGAGGAGGGGCTGGTGGGTTTGAACCACCAGCCTTTTGGTTAGCAGTCAAGTGCCTTAGGCACTATGCTACCAGAGCTCCTTATTGTTTTGATTTGCATCTCTCTAATGGCTAATGCTCATGAACATTTCTTCATGTATTTGCTGGCCGCCTTAATATCTTCTTTGGTGAAGTATCTTTTCATGTCTTCTGCCAATTTTATAATTGGATTGTTAATCTTTTTGTTGTTGAGGTGTTGAAGTTTTCTATAAATTTTATAAATAAGTCCTTTGCCAGATATGTCATGACAAGATATTTTTTCCCAATGTGTAGATTCTCTTTTTGCTCTTTTGGCAGTGTAATAATTGAAAAGTATGAATTTGTTGCTGTCCTTTTGTTATGTGCTTTTTCGTGGTGCTGCTAATTACTTTGCTTCATATAATTTTCTGTGTTTGTTTATTAATCATATTATCACTTCTTCTTTGCTATTATTTTAGTATTTGCTAAATATTTGTGCTGGTCCTCTATTCTATTTTGATGTGAAGGCTTATCATTT
>NW_006921688.1:8917263-8934191 GCF_000298275.1 Orycteropus afer afer | reverse complement strand
AGTCCATGCTATCTGGTAGCTGTCTTGACTACCATACTATTTAGAAGTTCTGTAACTACACAATTGTTTCCTTTTTTTTTGGTTTGTAGTTGTCCTCATTTGTCAATTGATGTTTCTCGTTCCCTGTTTACAACCTTGTAGGTTTATTTACTTTGAATACTTCCATAACTGGGTTGGTTTCTGGGTTATGTCATCATGTGTGTTAATGGTCGGTTGTTGTTTGCTGTTGTTTGTTCTCTGTCCAAGGACTCCCTTTAGCATCTCTTGTAAGGTTGGTCTGGTTTTAACAAATTCCCTTAATATCTATTTATCTGCAAATCTCCTAATTTCACCATCATATTTGAAGGAGAATTTTGCTGGGTATATAATCCTGGATTAGAAATTTTTTCTTTCAGGGTTTTATATATACCTTCCCTTTGTCTTCTCACCTGCATGGTTTCTGCTGAGAAATCCAAGCTTAGTCTTATTGGTTTCCCCTTGTAGGTAACTTTCCATTTTTCCTGTGCTGCCTTCAGGATTCTTTCTTTGTCTTTGGTTTTGGTGAGTCTGATGATGATATATATTGGTGATTTTCCTTTGGGGCCCATCCTGTGTGGAGTTTGTTGAACTTCCTGGATTGATATATTCTCATCTTTCATCATACCAGGGAAATTCTCTTCCAACAAATATTTGACAATTTTCTCTGTGGTTTTATTTGTCTCTTCCTGTTCTGGAATTCCAATTACACATAGAATATTCCTTTTGATGGTATCCCACATGATCCCTAGGCTTTCTTCATTTTGTTTTGATCTTTTTTTCTAATTGACCCCTTTCCAAGGAAGTATTGAGGTATTTGTCTTCAATCTCACTAATTCTATCTTCTGTTGATTCAATTCTACTCCTTTGTCCAGTCAATGTGTTATCTATTTCTGAAAATTTAGTGTTAATCTTCTGGATTTCTATCTGTAGATTTTGTATTATTTCTAATTTTTCATTTTGTTCTTGTCTTTCAAAATTGTTCTAGGGTTTTCTCTGTGTTTTCCCCAATTTTGTCAGTGTTTTCCTTGATCTATCTCTCTATTCATTGAAGGTACTTTAATATAATTCTTTTGAATTCCTTATCAGGGAGTTCCAACGCTGCTTCCTCCTCAAGGATGTGTTTTGGGTCTGTATCCTGGTCCCTTGTTTCTCTTGCTTTATCTTGCTTCCTTTTGTGGACTGTGATGCTCTGTTGTCTCTGAGACATTGTGACATTTTGTGTTTATATATAATTGAAGAGTGTATATTAGAGTGATTTGCCCATGATTTTCATTTTCTTTGTTTTGTTTGGATGTTATCTAAGTAAGTAGGGTACTGTGCTCCTCTATTCACTAGTTGGCAGCACTTATACACTCATCACCTGTCTCCTTTCCTATTGTCAGCCTCCCGTATGTCCCTTCCATCCTTGTCAAACAGAGCCTATTCTTAGGTCCTGTTTTCATTCAGGTTTTTCCACTAGTTGGTGCCTAATCCACTTCGGTATAGTTCCTTTCAGAGCTCAGTGCTCCAGGATTATCTTCTGTATCTCTGTCAATTGGTTTCTCTTTTCTTTGTTGAAAAGGGTCTGTGTAGCTTGTTTGCCTATCCTACCATCTTACTGGAAGTCTTCCTGTGTGCTCAAAAGAATTCTTGTGTCAAATATTAAGGTTATAAAAATCTCACCAGCAAAGCCTCCTTGTCTCTTTTTTCCCTCCTCTCCTTCATTATGTCAAGATCAACACTCTAGATAATATCAGAGGTTTCCAAAATAAGAGGCTGGGCATAAAATTTTCCCCTACCTTCATGGGTGAATGGATTTTTAATAAGAGCTAGTTCACACATTACCTTTTGAGACACAGGGCTATTCTTCTTCTTATCTGTACTGAGCAATATATAGAGAATGATCCTGACTTATGTCTAATTGGCTAAAAAGATGTATATCTCACTAACTGAATCTCACAAACTGTATATGCAGAGAATATATTCTTGATTTGATGTAAAGAGCTGGTATTTTCTGAGTTATTTCAATTGTGACTCTGTTTCATGGACAAAAACACTTTCTTATTATTTTCCCCTAGTACATGACTATTATGTAAGCTGTACCTAACTTAGCATATGACATACACTTCAAATGAGAGGATAATACAGACAAAGCTACAAGAAGCTTTCTTACCTTGGAACATAAGAAATGATATTTTAATGTTCCTGTTGTGTCTCCTCTGGAATTACCTGCTTGTGTATAGGGAATCTTTGCAGATGGTTAAAAGATTATTAAAGAGAAAGAAACCAAAGATGGTGAAAGGAGAACAATTGTAATGGATCCATTTTATCAAGAGGAATGACGAAAGAGGTTATGGCTTAAAAAAAAAATTAAGATTTTAAAAAATGAAAGTAATTGCTGAAAAAAGAAGTACAATATTGAAATAATAAATATATAATTGAGAATGTAAAAACACGCGAGCATATTTTTGCTTTATGGCTAGTATTTCTAAGTATAATTCGGGAAATGGCTGCTTGGGTTTGCCTTCTGGACCCAATAGCTACAAACAAGATTACATTGAGTAGTTTACCTAGACTTTCAGTGCTTCAGTTTCTTCATCAGAAAATGGAACAGTATTAAGACTTCCCTTGTACGTAGGGTCACTATGAGTTGGAGCCAACTCCATGGCACCTAACAGCAACAATATATTTGAAATAAGTAATGCATGCAAAATATTCAGTAAGAATTGGGAATGCAGGAAGAACTCAATAAATAGCTCTTATCATTCTGGTACCAAATATTAAAATGTAACTGGATTGTGTAATTAAGTCAGTCATAATGTATAATTTTATTTTGCTGTGTTTTATCAAGATGATTGTTGTGTGTTGTTATTTGTTATCAAGACAATTCTGATTAATAGTGACCTCACATATGCAGAGTAGAACTATTCCATAGGCTTTTCAGAAGCAGACTGCCAGTTCTGTCTCCTAAAGTGCCCCTGGGTGCTTCAAATCTTCAACTTTTCAGCTAGTAGTTGAACTGCCTATGCCTTCCAGGGACCGCTATCAAGAAGCCATACAGGTAACCAATGGTTTTACATGGTTGCCTGAGACCATAAAACAGACACTATTATGATGTATATTAAGTGGCTCCTAATGGAGTTTATTATATAAAACAAGGAAACAGAAAAATATTAGAATCCACAGAATATTATAGTGGAATGAAATTTGTATATAATCTATAGTTGAGTCATTAGCTAATTTACCTGACACATTTAATACTCTTATTGATAAATTTGCTTCATTCATAGCCCTAGAAGAGAGTCTTCCTCCTCAGTGAAGAATGACTACATTTTCCTTAGTTTCTACTATTTAGACTAGGGATCACATGTGATCCAAAGAAAGTTACTCCCATGATCATGTTGCTTCTTGGTTGATGACTTGATTTGAGAGACATAAGACTGAGAACTTCAGGGAGGTCAGCTGGCACTGATTGCACCTGAGCTGCCAGTGATGAACACACATTCACACACAATGAGATGTCTTGAATCTCACTTTCAAGTTTTAGTTGTTTGCAATCAGAAATACATAGAATGATACATGGAGTAAGTTATTGTTGTACTTCCTCATTTTCAGTAGGACAGATTCCTAAATGATATCCTGAGTTGGATTCTGGAACAGAAATGAGCAAGGTCATTTCTTTCACCACAAGGACCCCTCATGTTGTTGACCTCCCTTGTGTCTGGCCATGAATCCTGGCCACCACTAATCTGTTCTCCATTTCTATAATTTGTCATTTCAGGGATTTTATATAAATGGTATCATACAATATATAATCTTTTGAAATTGTTTATTTCACTCAGCACAATTCCTTCAAGATTTATCCAAGTAATTGTGGATATCAATAGTACATTACATTTTGTTGCTGAGCAGTGTACCAGTTTGTTTAACCATTCATTCATTTAAGAGCATTTAGATTATTTCCAGTTTCTAATAATTACAATCCTATCAACATTTTTCATATACATTTCTATGTGCACATAATTTTCATTTCTCTGGAATCAGTGCCCAATGGTGCACTTGATGGATTGTAAGATAGTTCCATATTCAGTTTTACAGAGGTGTCAAATTCTGTCACAGAGTGGCTATGCCATTTTACATTCCTGCTAGTAATGCATAAGTGATCTAATTTCTCTGCATTTTCCCTGACATTTGGTGTTGTCAGTATCTATTATTTTACCTACTTTGATAAGTGTTGTTGTTGTTATGTGTGTTGATAAGTGTAGTGATAAAAAAACAAAGCCAAACCCATTGCCATCAAGTTGATTCTGACTCATAGCAACTCCCATTGGGTTTCCAAGGTAGTAAATCTTTGTGAAAGTATATTTCCCCATCTTCCTTTTGCTGGCGGGTTTGAACCATCAGCCTACTGGTTAGCAGTCAGATGCTATAGATACTGCACCACATTTTAATTTGCATTTCTCCAGTGGCTAATGATGTTGAACATTTTTATGTGATTATTTGAATCTATATATCGTGATGCTGTTTATTGGCCAAGTTGTGAGGATTTTCATTTTCTTTATGTTGAGATGTAATCCATACTCCAGACTGTAGTCTTTGATCTTCTTTAGTAAGTGCTTCAAGTCATCTTCACTTTCAGCAAGCAAGGTTCTGTTGTTTGCATATCGGAGGTTGTTAATGAGTCTTACAAACTGAACTGCGCTCAAATCAGAAAAATATATATTGGAATCCTAACCCCTTTACCTGTGGATATAATCCTGTCTGGAAATACAAGAATTTGTCTTATGTTCATAATGCCCTTTTAGTGTAGGATGTGTCCTAATCACTTCTGAATTACAGGAGCAAGCACAAACCAGGGGGAAGATAGAAGATAGAAGCCATGTGAAGATTAGCCAGAACTGAGGTATGTTAGGCACAGAAGATGAGACAGGATCTTTCTCTAGAGCCAAAAAAGAAAAAGCTTTCCCTGTGAACTGAATTTAGATTTCTAGCCCCCTGAACTGTGAGAAAATAAATTCCTCTTACTTAAAGCCACCTACTTGTGATATTTCTGTTAGAGCAGCACAAGAAAATAAGACAATATCTTCTTCATTTAAATGTCTGTTCATATCTTTTGCCCACTTTCTTACTGGATTTCTTTTTTTTACTGTTGAGTTTTGAGGGTTCTTTACATATTCTAGAATATTACATATTTACATATTTACATATTCTAAAATATTCTAGATACTATGTCATTAATATCACATGTAAGTAAAATTTTGCTGAAGATAATTCAAAAATGGTTACAGCAGCACATCAATGGGAACTTCCAGATGCAAGCTTCCAAATGCAAGCTGGATTCAGAAGAGGATATGGAACCAGGGATGTCATTGCTGATGTCAGATGGATCTTGGCTCAGAGAAACGAATAGCTGAAAGATGTTTACTTGTGTTTTATTGACTACTCAAAAGCATTCAGTCATCTGAATCATAACAAATTATGGATAACATTGAGAATAATGGGAATTCTAGAACACTTAATTGTGCTCATGAGGAACCTATGCACAGATGAGGAGGCTATTCCCTGGAAAAGGATATCATGCTTGGTAAAGTGGAGGGTCAGTGAAAAAGGGGAAGACCCTCAATGAAGTGGATTGACACAGTGGCTGCAATGATGGGCTCAAGTACAGCAAGGATTGTGAGGATGGTGCATGATCGAGCAGTGTTTTGCTTTGTTGTACATATGAGTCAGAGCCAACTTGACGTCGTCTAACAACAAGTCCTTTGTCAGATATATGATTTGCAAATATTTTCTGCCAGCCTATAGCTTGTTTTGGGAGCTCTGGTAGCATAGTGGCTAAGACACTTGCCTGCTAACCAGAAGGCTGGCGGTTCAAACCCACGAGCCATTCCTCGGAAGGAAGGTTGGGCAATCCTACTTCCGTAGTGATACTGCCTTGGAAACCCAAGGAGTGATCGCTATGAGTTGGGGCCGACTCGACGGCACATAACAACAACAACAACAACATAGTTTGTCTTTTCATCCTGTTAACAAGACCATTGTTTATTACAAACTTTCATAAACCAACCCAGCCTCATACTAGACCCTTTCCCCTAGTGCTTGCCAGGGTGCTAAAATTTGTGTCATGGGAGCATTTCTCCATATCAACAATCTCCCTTGTCCAGCTTTTTAATTTTTCCTCCTTCATACAACATTCTCAGGATACATCCCTCTCTTCCAGTTCCTGCTGACATATGTAGGTTAGGTTTTGTACTTCATTGAGAACATCAGTCCTTCTCTCCTGTCTGCAGGCCCAGCATTGCCCAGTTGGTTCATGCTGATATTTGATCCTAGTTTTTATCTAATGACTTTAAGGCGAAGTAGGAGTGGATCTTGAAGAGATAAAATATTGTCTTCTGAAATGCCTAATTCAAGTTTCTGCATATTCTACAAGAATGGGTGGGATCTATCTTACCTAAAGAGATTTGTGGCCAGTTCTGAAAGCCCAGAAGGCTCAAGGGAAGTCAAGGGTGTCAAGGTTCTCAAAAGCACTGTCATCATACATCTTAGCTCCTACTCCTTCTATGTTAGGGCCTTGACTTTGGCTTAGAAGAATTGACTAGGTTCAGAATTAAATTTTCTAGAATTTGTCACTCTTACAATCAGGTCTTGCCCCTAGTCTTCAGCTGTTTGCTCTCTGGCTGCAGGAGTTGAATGTCTCTATACTAGTGTTAAACAGACACTCTGTGTAGTGAATTGCTTGATGTGGCCCTTCTAGCCATTGTCCTCCATTCTGTGATGTTTTGTAAATCCCATTATCCATGCCTATTTGGGGTGGTGTGGTAGTTAAGGTCAGGTATCAACTTGGCTGAGCAGCTGGTAGTAGTCATTCCCTATAATGACTGGCAATCAATTCTGTGATGGGATTTACGTTAATTCTGTTGGGACAATACAGGTGGAATGTATCTTGAGTCCTGCCTTGCTAGAGGTATAATTCAAATCACCACCCTTAGCTTCCCTGAGGGTATACCTACAAATCTCCTGGGAAGATTCGCTCTCCTCTTTGCTCCAGCTTTGTGTCTTGGATCATCCTCATCTCACCCCTGGATTTGGGACAGCAGCTGTCATCTGATCTGCTGATCGAGGTCCATCAAACCCTGAGAGTTGGGAGGATCCGCCAGACCTACTCATGGACCTGGACTTGCCAGCCTGCCAGCCTCCACCACTACTACATGAGATGAAGCCTTGGGTGTCTGTGAGTTCTGTGAGGCATTACAGAGAAATACAGAACCCTAAGACTGGGGAAATTACTGGGAGGAGGAGGAGGAGTAAATGTCTGAAATGATGGAGTGGCATGGTAGTTTGGACATTTGGGACATCTTTAACCTCCGCCTCATGGGGACCGGCCTCATGCTGATCTTTCTAAGAGAAATTGTTCAAGCACTCTGATACTTGTAGTTTGGTTTAAATTGCTGATCAGTGTATCTGAGCCTGACATTTCTTTCTTAAATGCATCAATGACATTATTAGGAGACATCCAATTCTGCAGTCCTTTAGATACTATTTATTTCCTCTAAGAATCTCAAATGCCAGAGGCATTTCACCAGTGAACATACCTCCTTCCATCTTTATCCCGCCACAGTTTATTGCAGGTGAAAACCTTAGTGATCCCTCTGCTATAGTATGCCAGGACTACCAAAGCTCTGCCTCCCACCAGTGATGGTGCCCTGATTGCCATCTGGCCCATGGGTGAGCCCTTCCAGAATCCCTTCTTAGAGTCTTCTTCTCAGGTTTACTTTAAACACCAATTGTCTTTGGTAGGGTTTCCTTGAATCACAGCCTGAGAGAAGGTTTCTTGTGTTAAAGAGTTCTCTCAACACAAGAGGAGTAAGAATAGCCGGGTATGAAGAAAGGTAAGCAGGGTGTTAGTATGGACTGAAAACTCGCTTCATTCTATGTGATCCCATGATGCACTCTGGAGCAAGAATCATATTCCAAAATCATATTACGACAAGAGAACTAGTTTTTGTCCTCCTGAGTCAGTCAGTCATTACACTCTACAAGTCATTACTCCCTAGCTCTTCTCTGAGAATATGGTACAATGACCTGTTGGAAGAAGCAGGACCCATTCATCTGAGGGCAATATTCAGCCAATATGCACAACAACTGGATGAGCATAATGGGCCGGAATATAGATTCCATGATGCCAATTCCAGGCTAGTCCAATCTCCACTGATTTCCTCCAGCTCATAACTTCCCTATCATTTTTAGTCAAATCCACACAGGGTGTTTAATTTGAAGCATTTTGCTCTACATATCAATAATTTTATATATGATAATCTTCTCTGTCCAACTTTATTAGTTGACAATTGTAGGATAAGAATTGGGTAAGACATCTGATTTTTCTCACTGATTAAGTCAAAGTGTTGAATCATTGATTGAAACATAGTAAATACTTGGTGATTAGTAGACTTACTAGTCAAGAAACCAAACATGTATTGTGTTGGGCAAATCTGCTGCAACAGACCTCTTTAAAGTGTTAAGCAGCAAAATTGTCACTTTGAAGATTAAGGTGTACCTGACCGAAGCCATGGTATTTTCAATAGCTCGTCTACATGGGAAAGCTGGAGAACGAGAAAGAAAGATGGAAGAAGAATTGATGCATTTGAATTGTACTGTTGGTGAAGAATACTGAAAATACCATAGACTGCCAAAAGAACAAACAAACCTGTCTTGGGAGAAGTACAGCTGGAGTGCTCCTTAGAAGCAAGAATGGACAGAGTTCATCTCCCATACTGTGGTCATGTTATTCGAAAGGATTAGTCCCTGGAGATCATGGTTGGTAAAGTGGGGGGGGGGGCAGCAAAAAAGGGGAAGACCCTCAATAAGATGGATTGACCCAATGACTACAATCATGGGCTCAAGCATAGCAACAATTGTGAGGATAGTGTGGGACCAGGCAGCTTTAGTTCTGTTGTATGTGGGGTCACTATGAGTTGGAGCCAAGCTAACAACACCTAACAACAATAGTAGACTTACTAAAGTGTCTGTGGTACATGACTAACTACTGGTACACAACCTCTTCTAATCTTAAAATAAATATTTGGGTGATTAGAGACCAGCAGAAACTGGACAAAGTTGAAAGAACTTGAAAAATCAGTAGGGAAATATGAATGAATATGGAAATTCTATATTGATACAGATAATTTTTTGCATGCAGTAGCTAAAACATTTGGACAAGTAACATAGGAAACTAATATTTTCCATCAGGTAAACTGTGACAGGTAAAGAATAGGAGATATTATGCTGAAAAATCTAAAAACATGCTATGTTTTACAATTGCTTATATTTATTATATTTGCTTAAGCAACAATCATAGAATGGATTTATCTCTTAGGATGCACTAAAGATAGAAAAGTAATCAGAAATGGTATATTTTTAAAGGAAGCAAATAGACATGAATGATGAGGAAGAAATGGATATGATGCATTTAGTTAGAGAATGCTAGGGTACTAAAGGACTCAGAAACTGCCACACCTGTAAATTAGAAGGCATTACTCAATGTTGTAGAAGGGAAAACTTCCAAATAGAGTTATGCAATTTATAAGTGCTTCCCAGTTGACCTTTTAAACTGTTAAATATTTTAGACAGTGAGGCAAATCTTCAATGAGACTCAAATGCATTATTTAGGTGAGCAGGTGTTTGCTTTGCAAGTCATTGCAAAACCTCTCAGTGTTGAATCAAAGGAAACATGTCTGGCTTGCAAAGAGTGATTTCAATCACCATTATCATAGTGTAATCACACCAGTGAAGTTTTGTTTAATTACTGTCCTTCCACAGCTCAGCTCCCATGGATTCCTGTCTTAATCCTCTAGGCAAAAGTTTTAAATAAAAATAGAAAGTGCTATTCGATTTCATTATCTCTAAGATGTTGGAAGGTAATGAAGCAACACAAGTCTTAAACCCACATAGCAGAACATCCCTCTCGGGGAAGAAGGTTGTAGCTTATTAACAAAGACAGCATGGCTTCAGTCTGTGAAGGTCCTGGTAGATCAGATCCCAGCTTTGACATGCAGAGTTTTAACCCAGCAGCAAAGGTCAGCTTCAGCAGACTCTCACTATGCCTTCAGTTGGCCCTGGTGGCTCAGTGGTTAAGTGCTTTGTTGCTAACCAAAAGTTAGCCATTTGGACTCACCAGCTGCTTTGTGGGGTAAAGATGTGGCACTGTTCTTCTGTAAAAATTGCAGTCTCGGAAACCTGTGAGATGGTTCTACTCTGCCTATAGTTGCTATGTGTTGGAACTGACTCGATGCCAACAGTTTTTTGTTTTGCTGTTATCATGCCCAAAGGAGCCTTTATTAGAGTTGAGAAAACTAAATGGTGAGCATACAGGGAGGCAGGTAAGACTCTGCAGATTGTCCATAGATATCCAGAAATTTCACAAATAGGGACTATGTCAGTTAGGATTTTCTGGTTGGACATTACAGATACCAATTCAGGTGATCAAACAGAAAAGAAACACATGGGAATTATATGAGGTAGTTCATAGATGTAAGCTGAAGACAGGAAAAAAGAAAGAAAGAAAGAAAGAAAGGACAGGAACCAGTGTAGCTCTGGGAATAGATAGTCTTGTCCAGGATTGGTTACCTTCATGAATTTGAGTTCAATTTTTAGTACCTTTTCACTCTTTCAACAGTTTAAATTCCAGAGGGAGCAACTGACTAGCCTAGCTTCAGTCAGTGTTCACCTTTGGTGAGGTGAGAGCCAAGGGCTTTGATGGACAGCTTCATCAGATTATACAATAGAACAAAAACAATTCCCCAAAATAAATCAAGGTAATACAAGTCTTATATTCTAATATTAAACATATTTTGGTGGGGACAAAAAGATTTTAGAATCACTGCAGTTTGATTGTTAATATACTTACAATGAGTTGGCATGAGATGCTAATGAGAATAGTTACAAAGATGGGAAGATATCATGTTGACCAATATGGGAAATGAAGCTAATGTCAGTGGAAGACTGGGGGAAGACAGGGAAAAACAGGTTGTAAATGGAAATAAAACAAATAGGTCTGGAGAGTAATTCTTTATTTATTTAGTTTTTTAAATTGTGATTTGGGTGAAAGTTTACAAAGCAAATTCACTTTCCATACAGCAGTTCACATACACTTTGTCTCATGATATTGACTACAATTTACCACAATGTAATAGCTCCCTTCCCACTTCCTTCCCATAGTTACCTCTTCCCTGTGTCCTTCCCTCTATGCACTCCTGCCCCCCCAAGCTGTCTCCCTATGCATACACAGCTCAATTCTCCCATGATCATTCTCTCCAAGGAGTGTGTCTACCTAATTTAAATGTTCAGTCATATGCCTGTGTTTTATTTGGCTGGAAGCCACAGGAGTGGGTTCAATTCCAGACCTGAAGGGCAGCTAAGGGCCATAGTTTCAATGGTTCTACCAGGCTCTATCAGACCAGCAAACCTGGTTCCTTTTTTTTTTTTTTTCTCAAATGATTTTGAGTTTCATTTCACATTGTTCTCCTACTCTATCCAGGATCTCCTATATAGATCCCTCTCCAAGTGGTTGACAGTGGTAGCTGGGTACATCTAGTTCTTCTGGTCTCATAGTCATATAGGCTGAGGATCGCATGGTGTACCATTGCTTGGACTAATTTTTTCCATGAATCTTTAGTTTTCTTCATTCTTCTTTGCCCTGGATGAGGAGAGACCCATCATTACATCTAGATGGATGCTTGCAAGCTTTTAAGATTCCAGTCGCTACTCACCAAAGTATGTGAACAATGTGGAACGATGTTTTATGTAGGATGTTATGCCAATTGAGCTCAATGTCCCCTGCGACTATGGTCCCAAGCCCACAGGTCCAACTAATTGCTCCCTCTAAGTAGCTGGCTGTGGCCAAGAAGTGGCTACAAACTTGCCCCTTGTCAGCTCTACTATACACCTGGGAATTCTTATAGAACTTACCTATACACTTGTAGAAACATTGTCTGCCAACCCTATACATGGTCTTGGGCATACTCCCCACTGCCTAGACATACCTAATAGTTCAGCCTGTCCACCCATCTATCCATGTTTGCCTTCACTGAAAACGCAGTATTGTATGTGCGAAAGTGTTCATCTTTGTTGTCTGTACCTCCCATATACCTCTCTCTGTCTTCCTCTTCCTCATTGCCACCATGTTGATCACTCACATTTGGTACATTGCTCTTCTCTTCATCCAAATCAATACTTATCTAAGTGTTCCTTACCCTCCCCTCCAACCCCTAGGACACAAAGAAAATTTCCTTCCATATATAAACATTTCCTTGACTTTTTACAATAATGGACTAATACTATATTTGTCCTTCTATGATTGACTTATTTCACTCAGCCTAATGTCCTCCAAGTTCATCCACATTATGTGTTATTTTGCAGATTCTGTGTTATTCTTCAGTTTTCATAATGTTCCACTGTGTGTATATACTATAGTTTGGTTATCCTTTCTTCAGCTGATGGACACCTAGGTTGTTTCCATCTTTTGGATATTGTAAATAGTGCTATGATGAACATGGGTGTGCATATATCTGTTCTTGTCCTGGCTCTCACTTTTTTAGGGTATATACCTAGTAATGTAATGGCTGGATCAAATGGTATTTCTAGTTCCAACTTTTTAAGGAGTCACCATACTGCTTTCCACAGTGGTTGTACCATTTTACATCCCACCAGTAGTGTATGAGGGTCCCAATCTCTCTGCATTGTCTCCAGCATTTGTTATTTTTCTGTCTTGTTGAATTTTGCTACAAGTGCTGAGGCAAGATGGTTTAGAGATTAGTTCTTTAATAAATACAAATGTGATGTTTTTAAGAGTGAAAACTATGTTTAATTCATGTTTGTTTTCATAGTACTTAGCCCAATTCCATTATACAGTACATAGGTGTTTAACAATGGTTTGCTGAAGTAATGGTGAATAAATGAATAAGTGTATAAATAAATAAGCAAATGGATAGATAAGTGACTGGATAGATAAATAGAAAGATGGATAGATAAATAATGTTAATTTAGTGAAATCTGACAGTTTTCCATTAGAAATGGAAGAAGAATACCAGGCTTATTCACTTCCGTTGAAGCAGAGATCGAATAATTAAAATGAGGTTATTAGGTTAGCTACAAGGCACCTGATGAGCAGTACCTAAATTCCTAAGGTGTCTTCTGGAATACGAGGGTGCAATTTTTCTCCAATTCTGTGCACTCAAAGAACACAGCTGCTCAGCCTCAAACAACTTGTCTTACCGAGGAGTCATGATTTCAGTGACATGGCTTTTGGAAATGACCCAAAATACACCAAATCCTTTCATCTTCTAAAATTATCCACAATTGGTGCCTAGCCATTTTGTTTGTTTTTCTTCCCCAGAGTATTTTCTAGAATGATAGCTAGAATAACACCATAAAAGCATTCAAATTGCACCTGAACTTTGACAGGAAATTGGAAATAATGAATCAATCAAACCCCTTCCTGGAAATCTTAGTGAAATTGCCACAACTCATCCAGGATCATTGTTATATTTTAAAGGTCTTGTTTATTAGAACGTTTTCTATTTCAGGAGTAAAAAAAACTACAATAATCTAGATTGATATAATAAAAATGTTTGAGGTTAGATTATATGATTTTGAGTCTTTGGCAATTTTTTTTTTTTTACATGTTACAATTTTCTGAAAACCTATGGGTTTCATCTCAGCTTGTAAATTTTAATATGGTATTTCCAGACAGACCAACCAGAAATTTGGTATGCTTTTTAATATAACATACATATTATCATTTTTAGCATCCAGTTATAAGTACAACTCTCATTGCCTTCCAAGATTTGTTATAACTGATCTCAAATAACTGATAACAATTAATTAAGAACGCAGATAAAATAATGATAAAAAAAATGCTAGCATTTTTGAATGTCCATCATATGTTACTCTATGTTAACACTGAAACTCAGCAGTACTTTTTCCATCTTTCTGGGGACCCTATGTCTCCTGTTTGAGTCATGCCCCATCAGCAGATGAAGGTCCAGAAGACTTCACTCCTTCCATGGCATTAAAGTCAATTCTATTTTAAGGAGGCAGCTCTTGCCCAGTTGTACTTTGAGTGTCTTTCAACCCGAGGGGCTCATCTTTGAACACTATATCAGTCAAATGAATACGCCATGACTGCCAAAAAAATAAACATCTGTCTCAGAGGAAGTAAAGCCAGAATGTTCTGTAGAAGCAAAGATATGAGATGTTGTCTCACGTACTTTGAACATGTCATCAGGAAGACCAACAGCTGGAGAAAGACATAATGCTTAGTAAAATAAAGGATTAATTACCCTCAGTAAGAAGAATTGACACAATAGCCACAACAATGACATTAAGCATATAAATTAATGTGAAGATGGTGCAAAACTGGGCATTTCATTATACATAAGGTTGTGTGAGTTGGAACTTACTCAAATGCACCTAACAACAACAGCATGTCTTTCAAGGTATGTATATACTATCTAAAGAAGGTGACATTAAATATTTCCTTGAATATAATTTTTTCTTTGGACTTCTTCATGTTTTGCATCAGCACATGCTATGGACTACCTGTATGTAGAACTTCATAATATTTTGAAGACTGTAACTAGAAAGCATCTTCATGATGTATAATAATGAACTAGGTCTAACATTTCAGTGAATATCAGTAAGCTGATTTCTAGGTTTGTCAGAAGGCCCAGGTTATATAGACACAAAAAGATTGAAGAGGCACCTTGTAACCATAATGGAATATGGAAAATAGATGAGAATACCTGATTGATGCTCTTATCCCCAAGGGTATACATCTGCTTATTAACTTTACCATGAAATGATCTGATGACAGTTAAACACTTGAACACCAATATTACCTTTTTTCTGGTCTTATGACCTCTAAGCTCATGATAGAAAACATCAATGAGTTATCTTTGAGAGGTTTGGGGGAGAAAGTGAGTTGAATCATTCCCTGTTGCTGGAGTTGTAGGCATGGATACTCCAAACCACCCCTATGGATAACAGATAAAGCTACAGTGTTATACTGGAGATTTTGCCCAGGCTGATGCTCATAACTAAGTCACAGCATTCCAGAAATTTTAAATCCTTAACTAATTAATTGATAATTATTAACAAGGCTCACAAAGTCCCTACCCCCATCCTGGATTTCAATTCCTATACGCTATACTTGCCCTAAGAATCCCTGGTGGTGTAATGGATAAGTGCTAGGTTGCTGAATGAATGGTCAGTGGTTCAAATCTGCCAGCTGCTTAGTGGGAAAAGGACTTGGCAATCTGCTCCTATAAAGCTGACAGCTTACAAAACTCTAAGGGGCAGTTCTACTCTGTCATGTAGGGTTGCTTTGAGTTGGTATCAATTCAATGATATACAACAGCCCTGCCAATGTTTGCTGCATCCACTTGGATTTTTTTTTTTTTTTTCACTTTCCATTCTCCACCATTGACCTTATTCTCAGACCCTTTTCACTTGCTCATCTAGAGTTTTTCCTCCCTCCTTAATTTAGTTAGTTCCAAGGTATCCTTCAAATCTCAGCTCAAGCTTTAGTTCCTAAGGGAATTCTTCCCTGCCACTCAGACTACCTCGACTTCTGCTGTTACAAACTCTCATAGCACAATCTGTCTTTCATTGATGGAACTTGCCACATTTGTAATCCATATGTATGTCAGTGATTATTAACATACTCTCTTTTTCTGCACTGGGTTTTAAATTTTATGGACAGGGACCATTTTTGTTTGTGTGCCCCATTCTATGTTCACTGCCTGGCACATGGTAGGTATTTGAAAAACAGTTGTTGAGTGAATGAATGATTCTTTGTACATCTCTCTGAGATGTGAAGAGAAATTAAAGTAGATGATACTTTGAATCTGTAAACTGTGATGATTGATGTAACTGAGCATGGCTTGGCAGTATCTTTGGATGAGGGGTGGTCTTCTGTTATGTGCTATTCACATCCAAAGAATATATGTGTCTAGAGTTCTGGTAAGATGGCAGAATAGGCAGAAAGACTGCACAGACCCTCTTCAACAACGAAAAGGGGAATCAATTAACACAGATACAGAAGATAATCCTGGACCCCTGAGCTTTGAAGGGAAGGATATAAAAGTGGACTAAACTCCAACTAGCAGAAGAATTTGCATCAAAATACCAAAAAAGGAGACATATGGAGCTGCGGACTGGCAGCTACCTTGATGGCACAGACAGCTTGGATATTGCCGAAGGGTGGTAGGACCTAAGAATTAACCTAAAAATCAGAGAAGAGGAAGGCAGGCTGAGCTGTGGACTTTTGCCTGTCTAAAGGGTGCAGCCATTTTTAATGTTTACAAGCAGCTTGACCATTTTGGATATTTAAAGCAAAAACATTCTCCCAGATTCTAGGGAATTAAGAACAGGCTCTGCTTGCTGGGAACTGCAAAGGCATCGTGGATGCACGGAATACTAGAAAGCTTCACTTATTGAGTAAAAGCACCACCTCCATTTCCACCAATGGGCCTACAGTAAACAACCACCAAGAAAAGCCTGGCTCACCCTTAGCTGCTCTTCAAAAACAGTTAACAGAAATCTAAATACAATAATGTCACAATGTCTCGGAAACAACAGACCATCACAGTGGACACAAAGAAGCAAGATAAAGTGGTAGAAACAAGGGAGCAGGATACAGACCTAGAACTCATCCCTGAGGAAGAAACAACATTGGAAATCCCTGATAAGGAATTCAAAGGAATTATATTTAGGTATCTTCAAAGGATTGAGAGACAGATCAAGGAAAACACAGACAAATCCCTAGAAGAATTTTGGAAGAAAATACAAGAACAAAATAACAAAATAAATGAAAAATTAGAAATGATTCAAAATCTACAGATAGAAATCCAGAAGATTAATACTAAATTGTC
>NW_006921688.1:8915100-8916807 GCF_000298275.1 Orycteropus afer afer | reverse complement strand
AAGCAGAAACTAAGGGAATTTGTTAAAACCAGACCAACCTTACAAGAGATATGAAACAGAGTTCTTTGAACAGAGAACCAAAAATAGCAAAGAACAACTGACTATCAATACACAAGATGACATAACCACAGCTATGGACATATCCAAAGTAAAATAAGCTTACAAGATTCTAAACAGGGAACCAGAGACTTCATTTGGCAAACGAGGACAACTACAAACCAAAAAGAGGGAAAATACTGTGTAGTTACAGAACTTCAAAATGGTGAGGAAGTCAAGAGAGTTGCAAGATAGAACGGACTATTCCAAACTCAGGGAGAAAATTACAGGGTAACCTCAAAGAAAAATGATAAACTTTCACATCACAATAAAAAAGAGGACAAGCACAAATATTCAGCAAATACTAAAACAACAGCAAAAAAAGGAAATGATAACATGATTCATAAACATAATGAGCTCAGCACAGAAAATAATATGAAACAAAGAAACCAGGCACACCATGAAAAAGCACGTAACAAAATGACAGCAACCAATTCATACTTGTCAATAATTACACTGAATGTTAATGGACTAAATGCCCCACTCAAGAGATGGAGAGTTGCAGATTGGATAAGAAAACAAAACTCATCAATATGCTCTAGAAGAGACATACCTTAGAGACAAAGACAAAAATAGACTAAAAATCAAAGGTTGGAAAAAGATATATCAAGCAAATGGCAACTGTGAAAGAGCAGGGGTGGCAATATTAATTTCAGATCAAATTGATTTTAAGACAAAAACCACCATACAAGACAAGGAAATTATATAATGATTAAAGGAACAATAAAACAAGAAGATATAACCATAATAAATATCTATGGACCCAATGAAGGAGCCCCAAAACATATACATCAGACTTTAAAAGACTTGAAAAGTCAAATAGATGACTCCACAGTCATAGTGGGAGACTTTATTACACCACTTTCAATGAAAAATAGAACAATTGGAAAGAAACTCAACAAAGATGCAGAAGATCTAAACAATACAATCCACCAACTTAACCTTATAAACATCTACAGAGCACCTCACCCAACAACAGCACAATATACATTCTTTTCCAGTACATGTGGAATATTTTCCATGATAGACCATATGTTAGGTCATAATGCAAGCCTTAATAAATTTTAAAACATTGAAATACTGCAAAGCGTCTTCTCAGATCACAATGCTATCAAAATAGAAATCAACAATAGGAAGATCAAAAAGATTAAACACATGGAAACTGAACAACACTGTCCTTAAGAAAGAATGAGTAAGAGAAGAAATAAAAAGTGAAATTGAAAAATTCCTTGAATCCAGTGAGAATGAAAACACAACATATCAAAACTTTTGGGACACAGCAAAAACATTGATCAGAGGCCAATTTATAGCAATAAATGCACACATCAAAAAAGAAGAAAGAGCCAAAATCAACACTTTAAATCAGCATCTCCAACAATTAGAAAAACCACAACAAGAAAAGCCTACAATCATCAGAAAAAAAGGAAATCATAAAGCTTCGAGCAGAAATCAATGAAACGGAAAATAGAGACAATAGAAAAAATCAACAAGACTAGAAGTTGGTTTTTTGAAAAGATAATAAAATTGACAAACCACTGGCAAATTTAACAAAGGAAAAGAGGGAGAGAATACAAATAACACAAATAACAAATGAAATGGGTGACATCACAA
>NW_006921688.1:8892705-8901357 GCF_000298275.1 Orycteropus afer afer | reverse complement strand
GGTGGCTGCGATGATGGGCTCAAGTATAGCAGGGATTGTGGGGCTGGCGCGGGATCGGGCAGTGTTTCGTTCTGCTGTGCATGGGGTCACTATGAGTCAGAAACGACTCGACGGCACTTAACAACAACAACATAAAATATGTTGTATGGAAAAGCAATGCATGTAATTTAGAAATATAATTACATCATTTTGTTTTATTAATTAGCTAAGAATATTTATAAAGCTCAGTTTTAGATACAAAATTTCAAGGAATTAAAGGAGATTATTGAAGTATACATAAGAGGATGTACATCTACAAATTGGACCCACTTTTATTTACATGTAACGTATATGGTAAAAGCAAAAAAAAATGATCTTTAACAGTGGTATGCTCTGGTAGCATAGTGCTTTAGGCACTTGACTGCTAATCAGAAAGTTGGCAGTTCAAACCCACCAGCCTCTCCTCAGAAGGAAGGTTGGACAATCTACTTTCATAGTGATACCACCTCGGAAACCCAAGGAGAGGTTGTTATGAGTCAAGTCCGACTCGATGGCACAGAAGAACAACAAAAACAATGCAATAGGAATTTAGAAAATGTAACACTATTTAGAGTTAGGTCGAGTTCAATCAGGTTAAATTTTAATTTTTAAAATTAAGTGTTTTTTATTCTTCACAATAACCTTAGTGTACATGACTGTAATTGATTCTCCTAACAACCCTATGGACACAGGTCTGATTGCATTATCCTCATGTTAGAGATATTGAAGCAAAATACTTGTCTATGATTATCCAGGTAGCAAGCAACAGAACCAGATCCAGACCTCCCTTTCCAGATACCTTTCTTGGTCATTCTCCTTCAGCATTAGTCAATTTCCAGGAGTTCTCTTTTATCCTCTCATAGTAGCTAATCCTCTGTATATAGTTAATAATTCTTTATGTTAAATGATCCCCGTTCAAAGACCTGATGGGGTCTGTATTCTGATTGGACTCTGCCTGAAACCACACCTCCCAAATATGTATGCAAGACTTAAAAAATATTTATAACATCACTATTTAGTAAACAAAAACTGAAAATTACTGAAATATTTATGAATAATAAAATAAGTAAATACATTATAATAGATTTATATAGCTATATTAGTTTTCTATTGCTGTGTAAAAATTAACACAAATTTCACCTTTTAAAACAACAGACATTTATTATCTTGTTCTTAGTTTCTTTTCATGGGCCAGAAGTCTGAGCATAGCTTAGCTGGGTCCCCTGATGCCTATCTCACAAGGTGGCAATCACAGTGTTGGCCAGGCTATGCTCACTTGGAGGATCAACTACGAAGATGTCTTCTTCAGAGTGCGTTCCCATTGTTGGCAGAACTCATTGTTGGCTGTAGGACTGAGGGCCCTGACTTCTTGCTGGCTGTTGACTAGAGGTGGCTCTTAGCTCCTGGAGGCAGCATGCAGCTCCTTGCCATGTGGCCCTCTCCATTGGCCATCTGTTTGCTTCTGCAAGGCCAGCAGGAGAATCTTTCACATGGAAGTGACACCCATCACCTTCCCAATGTTCTGTTGATTAGAAGCAAGTCACAGGCTCCACCCACATTCAAGAGGAGGGGATTAAGCATTGGTATGAGTCATTAGAGGTCCCTTTAGGGGGTGTCTGCCCCTGGGTGGACTACAATGAGAATCAGTAAACTACTTGCCTAAGACATTTGACTGCTAGCCAGAAGGCTGGCAATTCTAACCCACCAGCCACTCCTCCAGAGGACAGTTAGGTAATCTACTTCCGTAGAGATACTGCCTCGGAAACCCAAGGAGGGGTCGTTATGAGTCGGATCCAACCTGACCACAGTGAGTTTGTTTTATTTTATCTACTAAAATAACACAGATGATGTTAACAAAAATAATTTTAAGTGGAAGAAGCCAGACACGAAAGCGTTCCACTCTGATGTGGAATTCCATTTATATCACATTCAAAAATAGGCCAAATTAATCTGTGTTGTTAGAAATTAGTACAATCATTACCCTCAGGTGTGGGTTTACCTGCCAAGGAGCCCATGGGATACCAGTGATACCCTGTTTCTTGATCTGGATGCTATTTACTTGGGTGTGTTTAGTTTGTGAAAATTCATGGAGTGGAATGTTTACAATCTGTATACTCTCTCTGTTATACTTCAGCGTGAAAGGAAAAAGAGTTAACTTCCTTCCTCTGTCCCATAAATGTTGGAGTTCCACAGACTCCTATTCTCCACATTCTTTTCTTCTCACAGTCTGGTTCATCATGTGATACCTCATCAATGTTCATGGCCTTAACTCTCTACTATGAGCTGATAAAGGAGCTCTGGTGGTGCAGTGGTTAAAGCATTTGGCTGATCATCAGAAGGTCAATAGTTCAAATCCACTAGCTGCTCCGTGGGAGAAAGATGACGCAATCTTTTTCCATAAAGATTTATAGCCTTGGAAACCCTGTGGGGCAGTTGTACTCTGTCCTGGAGGGTCTCTATGTGTCAAAAATCAACTCAATGGCAGTGATTTTATAAGCTGATTGTTTCAAATATTTGCAACCCAGTGATCTCTCCTGAGCTCCTGAATATCTCTGTACGAACCTATTCACCTCTAATTCATCTTTTCTATCCCATTCCTTGACTCCATTATCTTTCTCCTTAAACCTTCACCCTCATCCCATGTTTACTACTGACACCACTATCCTTACATACCCAGTTTGGAAATCTGGAGTTAATAAAGCCTAGCAGACAAAGACAAGGGCTCTGGAGTAAGCTTGTCTGGTTATAAACTCTCTTCCAAAAGATGTGTTCCTATGCTAGATACTTAACTTCCATGCATCTCTTTTTTCTTTTATTTATTTCCTGTCAAACTTGGTTGATAATATCTATTTTTAAGGTTTTAATGATTACTGATTACATTAGAAAGTATATGTAGAGCACTTAGCAGTATATCTGAATAATAGTAATTATTCAAAGCATGATGGTTATGATTAGGAATCTGGTCCCTAACTCCTTTCCTCTCTTCTCATCCCACATTAAAAAAAAGAAAATTGTTGTCCATTGGGTGCAAATTTACAGAGCAAAATTTGTTTTACATTCAACAGTTAGTATACATTTGATTTCACACCCAATTACCATCCTTGACCATAACAAACTCTCCTCTCCTCCCTTCCCTGTGGCTACACCCTCCCTGTGCCCCTCTTAACTATACACTCCTTTCTGTCTGGCTTTCCCTCTACATGAATGCTGCCCCTCTGGTGCCCCATGACCAATTGTTCTAAGGGGTTTATCTCTCTAGAGTAGGTAGGTGTACCTTCCTAGGGTAGGTGTTCTGCAGGTAGGTCTTTCTACTGTTGGGCTGAGAGTCAGTCCTTGGGAATGAGTCCAATTCTAGGCCTGAAGGGTAACCCAGGGCCATAGTCTTGGGGGTTCCACCACACTCCATCCAACCAGTAATTCTGGTCATTTTTGTGTTTTTGAATTTTGTCCAACATTTTTCCTGCTCTGTCCAGGATCTCCAGTTCTGATATCTTTCTGAATGGTTGGGATTGGTAGCTGGGCACCATCTAGTTCTTCTGGTCTCATGATCCAACATATCCTTGGACTAGTTGTTTACAGATGCCTTTGATTTTTCTCACTCTTCTTTGCTTCAGGAGACTAGTAGTTGCATCTTAGATGGCTGCTTGAAAGCTTTTAAGAACCCAGTCACTACTCACCAAAGTAGGTTGTGGAACAAAGTTCTTATGCACCAATTGAGCTTGGTGTACCCTGAGAGTATGGTCCCTAGTTGGCAGACCCAGTGATTCTCTCTCCCAAGGTGTTTGGTTGTCTCCAAGAGGTTACTCCAACTCTGTCTTCTGTTGCTTCTGTAATGTGTGTGGCTAATTTTGTAGCACAAGTGTACAAGTAATCTTACATAGGTAAGATTATCTTCAGACAAATCTATCCTTGGTCTAGGGTATATTCCTGTTTGCTGACCCCCATCTGATCTTCTCACTTGTCTATGTATTTATCTGTAGTCTGGTGTTTGATGTTAGTGATAATGCAGTATTGTGCGTATATTATTATTTGCTTCTGTTGTCTCTATCCTATGTGCATGTTTCAGTGTCCTTCCTTTCCTCAGTGTCACCATGTTGGTCATAGACATGTGACGCCCAGCTAGTCTGAAATTTTCTCTCCCATTCCCTCCCATCCCTGCTAACCAACAAAGTGAATTTCCTTCCCTAAGTAAACCTTTCCTTGACCTTGTACAATAATGGGCTCATACAATATTTGTCTTTCTGTGATTGACTTATTTCAGTCAGCATAATGTCCTCCAAACTCATCCACATTGTGAGACTATTTGTGTATTCTTCATTGTTCTTTAATGTAGCATAGTACTCCATTGTGTGAATGTACCATAATTTGGTTATCCATTCATCTATCAACGGGCATTTATGTTGTTTCCATCTCTTTGCTATAGTGAATTGTGCTGCTATGAACATGAATGTGCATATGTCTGTTCATGTCATATCTCTCACCTCTTTAGGATATATTCCCAGTAATGGAATGCCTGGATGAAAAGGTATTTCTATTTTCAGTTTTTTTTTTTTTTTTTTAAAGAAATGCCATATCATTTTCTACAATGGTTGTAGCATTTTGCAGTCCCACCAGCAGTGCCTGAGAGTTCAAATCTCTCCACAACTTCACCAGCATTTGTTATTTTCTCTCTTGTTGAACTTTGCTATTACTGCTGGGGTGAGATGGTATCTCATTGTTGTTTTGATTTGCATCTCTCTAATGGCTAATGAGGAGCTCTCTGATAGCTTAGTGCCTAAGGCACTTGACCACTAACCAGAAGACTGGAGTTCTAAACCCACCAGCCACTCCTCAGAAGGAAAGTTAGGCAATCTACTTCCATAGTGATACTGCCTCCGAAACCCGAGGAGGGGTCGCTATAAGTCGGGACTGACTTGATGGCACATAACAACAACAACAGCAATGGCTAATGATCATGAGCATTTCCTCATGTGTTTGTGGCTGCCAGTATATCTTTAGTGAAGTATATTCTTATGTCCCTTGCCCATGTTTGAATTGGATTGTTTGTCTTTTTGGTATTGAGGTGTTGAAGTTTTCTATAAATTTTTTATATAAGTTTTTTGTCAGATATGTCATAGCCTCCTCTCACATTTTTTAATCAAGTTATACGAATTCCCACTTTGAATAACTTTGTAAATCTGTTTCCCCCCCTATATTTCCCCCTCTCAATGCCTTCATTCAGGTTTTTATCTTTTCTTATCTTTATTCTTAGAATAGTTTATCAGTAGGTCCAATCCATAGCACCACATCTGAAAAACACATTTTCAAAACCCATTATCTACACTTTTCTCAGATTCATCTATAAAATATCACAGAGACCACCACGTTACTAAATTTGGAGACCCCAAGAGACCTGTGGGTCATCTCCACCAAGGTAGCAACTGCAGGACTAGGTTATTTTGTGTGGGACTATGTGTTCCAACTGTGCAAAACTTTTTACCAATTGCTTCTTCATCTAAGAGACTACATTCAGTTCTATACCAAATATTATAGATTCTACAACTAATTCAACCATATCTTCAGGATAGTTAGAGACCTTTTCTTAGGCAAAAGAGGTTATTAATAAACTGAGTACTCATCTCTGGCAAATACATTTTCTAACTCCAGTAGCACTGGCCTAGAGGCTCTTTCCACTGGAGCTCTTTATTCCTACACAGCACCAAACTAATAATCATTAGCTGTCCCTGCAGGAATCCTTTTAATGGCTTGTTTGCGCAAAGAGTGGTTTTTCCTGCAGGATATGTTTGAACTAGTGTCCTCTGATCCTGGAGAAATGAACATGCACTATAGTCATCTTAGTTCTTTGGCTTTTTATTTATCTTATTCCAGAAGTCTCTGGAGTGCCAGTAACTGCTTTTTTGGGAGTCACTAAAACTCCAGTCACTTTAGATCTTGGCGTGCTAAGCCCAATTGTTAGGACTTTGCACATGTCTCCTTTCATTCCATGCCTAGTCATGTCTCCTATTTATCTCACTCTCCCATTTGGATGTTCTGTTTCATAGTTACCCTCCTGACACTTGCTTTTTGGGACTGCTGTCTTTCAGGTGAGTCCTAGTTCCACCACAAACACCTGAGATGATAGTACTAGACCTTTAATGAGATAAAATGGAAAATGGTGCATTCTTTTTGAATAAATTAACAAATCCATCATAAAATGAATATGGAAATTAAAAAAAAAAAAAACAGAATAACTAAAACACTATTTTTAAAAGAGGGAGCTGTGGTAGCATAGGGCCTAAGGCATTTGACTGCTAACCAGAAGGCTGGCGGTTCAAACCCACCAGCCACTCCTTGGAAGGAAGGTTGGGCAATGTGCTTCCATAGTGATACAGCCTCAGAAACCCAAGGAAGGGTCGCTATGAGTTGGATCCAACTTGATGGTAGTGAGTTTATTAAAAAAAGAGAAGACTTATGAGCTATTATTTTAAGACTTATGATAATGGAATTTCCAGCAAGATGTCAAAATAGGCAGACAAGCTACACAGACCCTTTGCAACAAAGAAATGAGAAACCAATTGAAACACATACAGAAGACAATCCTGGAACACTGAGCTTTGAAGGGAAGGATAAAGAAGTGGATTAAATATCAACCACTAGAAGAACTTGAATGAAAACAGTGAGTAAAGAGTCAAATGGATCTGTGGATTGCCGGCTATCCTGAAAGTGCAGCCATTATGAATATTTCCAAGTGGCTTCCTTATCTGGCAATAACCTAAGAGTCAGCATTGCTCTCTAAGGACTACATGGGCAAAGACTGCACTGGTGCCTGATAACTGGAAAAGAAAACTGTGAAGAAGGAGACAAACAGAGCTGTGGACTGCCAGCTGACCTGAGGGCACAGCCATTTTGAATATTTGCAAGCAGCACAGCCATTTTGAATGTATGCAAGCAGCATTTGGACCTTGGAAGTGACTCAGGAATATGCTCCGCTTGCCAAGGACAGCACCCACACCACACTGAAGCCTGACCAGAAAGGTGTGATATTGCCCTTGTTAATCTTATACCCTACACCCTCTCAGTGAACAGAAGTGTGGCCATCCCCCACCTCTACCTACCTTCTTGACCAACAGGAATTCTATCCCAATCTGTGTCCTGACAGAGCCTGGGTGCCATGCCCTGCCCCCCGACAGTTTTGTTTTTGTTTCTTTGTCTTTATATCTTTATATTCTTTTTCTCTCCTTCCTTTCTTCCTTTTTCTTTCTTTATTTTTCTCTTTACCTTCTCTCTCTCTCTCTCTTTTTTTTCCACTTCCCTTTTCCTAGTTTCCTTCTTTTTTCTCTTTTGGTTCTTTTCATATCTTGTTTTTCCTTTTGCACTTTTCTTTACTATTCTTTTACTATTTGTTTATTTCTCTCATTCCCCCTCCACACAGTGTGCTTTTTCCTCTTTTTCTCATTATCTCCCTTTTGTCTTTAAAATTTTTCTTCTCATATATTGCCTTTGTGTATGTGTGATTGTACCTGTTTGTTTATGTGGCTTGTGTTTTTCTTCTCTTCTATTTATTTATTTATTTTTTGGTGTTTTTCAGCTTTTATTTATTTTACTTTTTTCTAACTGAGTGGAAGACAGCAACCATTCCACACAACCCAACCATACCTGCACCTCCTGCAGCCCCATCCACTGAGTGAGGGGCACCACTTACTTCTGCTCCAACTAACCGATAGAAAGCAGCCAACATCAGCTCAACTCATCCTCAAAAGCTTTTCAGGAACAGCTAACAGAGATTTGTGCACACGTTCTCATTCTCTATCACATGCACCAGTAGACAGGTGGTGAGTGTCAAGTACTACCAACTGGCGAATAGAAGAGAACAGTACCCTGCTCACACAGATATATCAAAACAAAATAAAGGAAAAAAAAAGTAGGGCAAATAGCACCAACATACAACCACAAATTAAACATATATACAACAATATTATAATATCTCAGAGACAACTGATCATTCCAGTCCACACAAAGAAGTAAGATAAAGTATAAACAAGGGACCAGGATACAGACCCAGAAAACATTCCTGAGGAAGAAGCAGCATTGGAAATTCCTGATAAGAAATTCAAAAGAATGATATTTATGTAACTTCAACAGATTGAGAGACAGATCAAGGAAAACACTGACAAAATCAAGTAAAATACAGAAAAAACTCCAGAAAAATTTAGGAAAACAATGCAAGAAAAAATGGACAAAATAAACAAAAAATTAGAAAGAATATAAAAACGACAAATAGAAATCCAGATTAATACTAAGATTTCAAAACTAGATAACACATTGAATGGGCAAAGGAATAGAATCCAATCAATGGGAAAACATAATTTATGTATTGAAGACAAGCACCTCAATACTACTTTGTTAAGAGATCAATTAAGAAAAAATCAAAACAAAATGAAGAAAGCCTAAGATTCATGTGGGAGCTCTGGTAGCATAGTGGCTAAGGCACTTGACTGCTAACCAGAAGGCTGGCAGTTCAAACCCACCAACCACTCCTCGGAAGGAAGATGGGGCAATCTACTTCCGTTGTGATACTGCCTCAGAAACCCAAGGAGGGGTCGCTATGAGTTGGGTCCGACTCGACGGCACATAACAACAACAACAACACCATCA
>NW_006921688.1:8884798-8892085 GCF_000298275.1 Orycteropus afer afer | reverse complement strand
AACAGGGAACCAAGACATTAATTGGTAACTGAGAACAGCTACAAACCAAAAAGAGGGAATTAATAGTGTAGGTATGGAAATTACAAATGGTGATGAAGTCAAGACAATTGCAAGATAGAATAGACTGTTCTAAACTTGGGAAGAAAACTATAAATCACAAAGAAAAATTACAAATCTTCACATCAAAATAAAAAAAAGAGAAGAGGGAGAGATGCTTAGCAAACTGTAAACCAACAGCAGCAAAAGAAATGATGACAAAATTCATAAATAAGATAATCTCAGCACAGAAAATTATATGGAACAAATAAATCAGCAACACCATGAAAAAACACATTAAAAAATCTGTTTTAAATGTGCATTAAAGTCTCCTACATGGGAGCTCTGGTAGCATAGTGCCTAAGACACTTGACTGCTAACCAGAAGGCTGGTGGTTCAAGCCTACCAGCCACTCCTCAGAAGGAAGATGAGGCAATCTAGTTCCATAGTGATACTGCCTCAGAAACCCAATGAGGGGTCACTGTGAGTCGGGTCTGAGACTCGACAGCACGTAACAACAACAACAACAAAGTCTCCTACAGTAATAGGAGATTTTAATATACCACTTTCAATAAAAGATAGGACAACTGGAAACTCAACAAAGACGCAGAAGAACTAAAGAATACAATCAACCAACTTGACCTTATAGACATCTACAGAGCTATTCACCCAACAACAGCACAATTACATTCTTTTCCACCACACATGGAACATTGTCCAGAATAGGCCATATGTTAGACTGCAAATCAAGCCTTAATAAATTTTGAAACACTGAAATACTACAAAACATCTTCTCAAATCACAATGCTATAAAATTAGAAATCAGCTATAGGAAGATCAATGGAAAAAGAGCAAACACGTAGAAACTGAATTGCATCCTCCTTAAAAACTATAGAGTAATATAAGAAATAAAAAAATGGAGACTTCTGGTAAGATGGAGGAATAGGCAGATAAGCGACACAGACCCTCTTCAACAAAGAAAACAAAAACCAGTTCACAGAGATACAGAAGATAATCCTGGAGCAGTGAGCTTTGAAAGGAACTATATAGAAGTAGATTAGACACCAACTAGTGGAAAAACCTGAACGAAAACAATGAGTACAGAGATGATCAGAGCTGTGGACTGTCAGCTACTCTGACAGGACCAACAGCCTGAATGTTTCCAAGTGGTGTTGGGACCTGAGAATCGACCTAAAGATCAGCCCTAGTCACCAAAGGCTGCAGGAACAACTGTGCTGTTGGTCTATGAAAAGGAAGGGAAACAGCAAGGAAGGAGACAACCTGAGCTGTTACCTTTCCGCAGTCCAGAGGGCACAGCCATTTTGATTGTTTACATGTGGCAGCCATTTTGGATATTTAAAGTGACCAAGGGTGCAGCCATTTTGAATGTTTACAAGTGGTGGCCATTTTGGATATTCAAAGTGACCGAGGGTGCAGTCATTTGGAATCTTTACAGGTGGCAACCATTTTAGATTTTAAAGCGATAGCATTCTCATTTGGATTCCAGGGACCTAAGAATAGGCTCTGTTTGCCAAGGTTGGCAGGAACATATGAGACAGCAGGAAAAGAGACAGGTGGTGAGTGTATAAGTGCTATCAACTAGTGAATAGAGGAGCACAATACCCTGTTGTGTAGATAACATACAAAGAAAACGAAAATTGTGGGCAAGTCACTTCAACATAAAATCACCAATTAAATATAAACACAAAAATATCACAATGCTTCGGAGACAACAGAGCATCACGGTCCACACAAAGAAGCAAGACAAAACAAGAGAACCAAAGGACCAGGATACAGACCCAGAACACATCCATGAGGAGGACGCAGCATTGGAACTACCTGATAAGGAATTCAAAAGAATTATATTTAGTTATCTTCAATGAATTGAGAGACAGAACAAGGAAAACACAGAGAAAACACAAGAACAATTCCGAAAGACAATACAAGATAAAAATGACAAAATTAATGAAAAATTGGAAATGATACAAAATCTACACACAGAATTCCAGAAGATTGATACTAAATTTTCAGAAATAGATATTACATTGATTGGACAAAGGAGCAGAATTGAATCAGTGGAAGACAGAATTAGGGAGATTGAAGGGAAATACCTGGACACTTCTTTGGAAAGGGATAAATCAGAAAAAAAGATCAAAACAAAATGAAGAAAACCTAATGTTCATGTGGGACACCATCAAAAGGAATAACCTATGTGTCATCAGAATTCCAGAACAGGAAGAGACAAATGAAACCACAGAGAAAATTGTTGAAGATTTGCTGGAAGAGAATTTTCCTGGTATGATGAAAGATGAGAATATATCCATTCAAGTCCAATGAACTCCAAACAGGATAGACATCAAAAAAATCACCCAGGCATATCATCATCAAACTTATTAAACCAAAGACAAAGAAAAAATCATGAGAGCAGCATGGAAAAAACAAAAAGTTACCTACAAGGGGCAACAAATAAAACTAAGCTCAGATTTCTTGACAGAAACTATGCAGGCAAGAAGACAATGGGATGGTATATATAAAAGCCTGAAAGAAAAAATTTCCAACCAAGAATTATGTATCCAGCAAAACTGTCCCTCAAATATGATGGTGAAATTAGGACATTTCCAGGTAAGCAGAAATTAAGGGAATTTTTTAAAAGCAGACCAACCTTACAAGAGATACTAAAGGGAGCTCTTTGGACAGAGAAGCAACAACAGCCAACAACTGACCATTAACACACATGATGATATAACCCAGAAACCAATCCAGTTTTGGAAGTATCCAAAGTAAAGAAGCCTACAAGATTATAAACAGGGAACCAGACATGTCAACTGACAAATGAGGATAACTACAAACCAAAAAGAGGGAAAAAACTGCATCATTACAGAACTTCTAGATGGTAGGGAAGTCAAGACAACTACAAGATAGAACAGACTGTTCTAAATTTGGGAAGAAAAGTATAACTTACAAGGTAACCTCAAAGAAAAATGATAAATGTTCACATCAAAAAAGAGGACCAGCATAAATATTCAGCAAATACTAAAACAATAGCAATGAAGGAAGTGATAACACAATTCATAAACAAAACAAGCTCAGAATAGAAAATTATATGGAACAAAGAAATCGACACCACAAAAAAAGCACATAACAAAAATTACAGCAACAAATTTATATTTGCCAATAATTACATATCTGGCAAGGGACTTATCTCCAAGATTTATAGCAAAAGAGTGGATGACCAAACTATGGTACATACACATAATGGAATGCTATGCAGCACTAAAGAATAATGTAGAGTCTACAAAGCACTATATAATATGGATTAACTTGAAGGACATTATACTGAGTGAAATAAGTGAATCACAGAAGGGCAAATATAGTATTAATTCATTGTTGTGGAGGGGCAAGGAAAGGTTATATATGGAGGGAAACTTTCTTTGTTGGTTGCCAAGGGTGGGAGGGGAATGGAGGGAACACCAAAAAAAAAATTCATTGACCCATGTCACTTTAGTTTTGTGTATTTTACTGTACATAAATTATATTTCAATAAAATGCATTAAAAAAAGAAATAAAAAAATTCCTTGAATCAAACAAGGAGGAGTACACAACATACCAAAATATTTGGGACACGGGAAAAGCAGTGAACAGAAGGCAGTTTATGCCAATAATGTACACATCAAAAAAGAAGAAACAGCCAAAATCAACATCTTAACTCAACTTCTCCGACAGTTAGAAAAAGAGCAACATACAAAGCTTTCAGTTACTAGAAGAAAAGAAATAATAAAGATTCAAGCAGAAATAAATGAAACAGAAAATAGACAATGGAAAAAATCAATAAGACTAGAAGTTGATTCTTTGAAAAGATTAATAAAATCAACAAACAATTGGCAAACTTAACAAAGGAAAAGGAGGAGAAGATGTAAATAACACAAATAAGAAATGAAATAGGCAATGTCACACCAGAACCAACAGAAATAAAAAGAATAATATCAGAAGTTTCCAAGGTGATAAATTTTTATGAAAGTAAATCACCCCATCTTCCTTCCACAGAGTGGCTGGTGGGTTTGAACCACTGACCTTCTGGTTAGCAGACAGATGCCTTATCCACTAAGCCACCAGGATGCCTGACTATGAAGAACTGTACTCCAACAAATTAAAAAACCTAAAAGAAATGGACAGTCTTCTGGAAACACACTACTTACCTAAACTAACACCGAATGAGGTAGAAAATTTGAACAGACCCATTACAAAATAAGAAATTGAATAGGTCATTAAAAAAATTACCACCAAATGAAGGTCATGTCCCAGATGGTTTCACTGGAGAATTCTACCAAACATTCTGAGAAGAACTGACACCAATCCTACTCAAACTATTCCAGAACATAGAAAAGGATGGGATCCTCTCAAAATCATTTTATGAAGCAAGCATAACCCTGATACCAAAACCAGGCAAAGACACTTCTAAAAAGGAAAACTCTAAAAGGAAAACAATATCCCTCATGAATATAGATGCAAAAATATTCAACAAAATCTTAGCCAATAGGCTCTAATAACATATCAAAAAATAATATATCATGACGAAGTGATATTCATGCTAGGTGTGCAAAGATGGTTCAACATTAGAAAAACAATCAGTGTAAGCCATCACATAAGTAAAATAAAGGAAAAGAATTATATAAATAGATGCAGAAAAAGCATTTGATAAAATCCAACACACATTCCTGATAAAAACTCTCAGAAAAATAGGAAAAGAAGGGAAATTTGTCAACATAATAAAAGGGCATATATGCAAAACCAACAACCAACATTATTCTCAATGGAGAGAGACTGAAACTATTTCCCTTGGGGACAGGAACCCAACAAGCATACCCTCTTTCTCCACTTCTATGCAACATTGTGTTGGAAGTCCTTGTTGTTGTTGTTGTTGTTATGTGCCGTCGAGTCGGCCCCGACTCATAGCGACCCCTCCTTGGGTTTCCGAGGCAGTATCACTACGGAAGTAGGATTGCCCAACCTTCCTTCTGAGGAGTGGCTGGTGGGTTTGAACTGCCAGCCTTCTGGTTAGCAGGCAAGTGTCTTAGCCACTATGCTACCAGAGCTCCCTTGGAAGTCCTAGCTAGCCCAAAAAGGCAAGAAAGGGAAATCAAATGCATCCAAAGTAAGGAAGAAGTAAAACTATCCCTATTTGCAGATGATAAGATCCTCTACATAGAAAACCCAAGAGAGTCAGCAAGAAAACTACTGGAAGTTATTGAAAGATTTAGCATAGTGGTAGGATAAAAGATGAACATACAAATACCAGTCGGGTTCCTCTGCACCAGCAAAGAGGTCTCTGCAAAGGAAATAAGGAAATCAATACCATTTACAATAGCTACCAAAAAGATAAGAGTACTTGGTAATCAATCATACTAGGAACAGAAAAGACCTATATAAAGAAAGCTACAAAACACTACTTCAAGAAACTATAAGAGATTTACATAAATGGAAGAGAACATACTGTGCTCATAGATAGGAAGATTGAACATTGTGAAAATGTCAACACTACCCAAAGCAATCTATATATTCAATACAATCCTGATTCAGATTCCATCAACATTCTTTGAAGACAAGGGAAAACCAATCATTAACTCTATATGGAAAAGAGACCTGAGATGCACAAAGCACTATTGAAGAAGAAGAACAAAGTAGGAGATCTCACACTCCCAGGTCCCAAAACCTAATATACAACCATAGTTTTCAAAACTGCCTGGTATTGGTTCAACAGACACATCCAAAACCAAACCAAACTCACTGCCATCGAGTAGGATCCGACTCACAGGGACCCTTCCTTGGGTTTCTGAGACAGTTCACTATGGAAATATATTGCCCACTCTTCCTTCCAGGGAGTGGCTGATGGGTTTGAACCTCCATCCTTCTGGTTAGCAGTCAAATGCCTTAGGCATTACATCACCATATACCAGTGGAAAAGAATTGCGAACCCAGAAATAGATCCATCCATCTATGGTCAGCTGATCTTTGACGAAGGCCCAAAATCCATTACATGGGGACAAGATAGTCTCTTTCACATATATTGCTGGCAAAACTGGTTATTCATCTGCAGAAAAATGAAACAAGATCCATACCTCACACCATACACAAAAACTAACTCCAGATGGATCAAAGACTTAAATGTGAAACCTGAAACTATAAAGTTCATCAAAGAAAAACTACAAGCAAACTTAAGCGCCTTAATTTATGGCATAAAAAGAACTATCAAGTGTAACCCAAAGTGGACAAACAGCAGAAGATAAACTACATGATTGAGACTTAAGAATTAAATTCTTATGTGCATCAAAAGACTTTTCCAAAAGAGTCAAAAGAGAACCTACAGATTGGGAAAATATATTTGACAATGACATATCTGACAAAGGAATTATCTCTAAAATTTATAGAAAACCCCAACACCTCAGCATTATAAAGACAATCCAATTAAAAAATGGGCAGAAGACATGAACAGACACGTTACCAAAGAAGATATTCGGGTGGCCAACAAACACATGAAGAAATGTTCATGATCATTAACCATTACCAAACCAAACCCATTTCCATCAAGTTGATTTTGACACATAGCGATCCCTTTTGGGTTTTCGAGGTGGTAAATCTTTACAGAAGTAGATTGCCCTTTCTTCCATGAAGTGGCTGGTGGGTTTGAACCGCCAACATTCTGGTCAGCAGCCAAATGTCTTAGGCACTGTGCCTCCAGTTCCTTCATTAACCATTAGAGAGATGCAAATCAAACCAACAATGAGATACCATTTCACCCTAGCACCAATAGCAAAATTCAACAAGACAGAAAACAACAAATGCTGGTGAGGATGTGGAGAGATTGAGACTCTCATACACTGCTGGTGAGACTGTAAAATGATACAACCATGTGAAAACTGGTATGGAGATTCCTTAAAAAGATGGAAATAGAAATACCTTTTGATCCAGAAATCCCATTACTAGGTATATATCCTAAAGAAATGAGACCCAGGATATGAATAGATATATACACACCCAAGTTTATCACAGCACTATTCACAATAGCAAAGAGATGGAAAACAACTTAATGTCTATTCCATCAACTAAGAATATATAACTAAATGTTTGGAACATACACACAAGGGAATATTATGCAATACCGCAGAATAATGTAGAATCTACAAAGTAGCATAGTGGCTAAAGCACTTGACTGCTAACCAGAAGGCTGGTGGTTCAAACCCACCAGCCACTCCT
>NW_006921688.1:8875185-8884443 GCF_000298275.1 Orycteropus afer afer | reverse complement strand
ATATATAACTTGAAGAGATACTTCACAGAAACTGTCATCAAAAATCACATGAAAAGGTGTTCATCATTAGTCAATAGAGAAAGAGAAAAAAAAATCCACAGTGTCGCCCACACTAGAATCGAAAAATCAAGACAGAAAATGCCAAATATTATTAAGGATGTAGAATGACTAGAAACATCAGGCATTGCTTGTGAGAGTTTAAAGCGGTGACATAACTTTGGAGAACTGTATTCCAGTTTCTCAAGTCTAATAACTATGAGTATACTCTATGACCCAGATGCGCTCATCACTGAAAGGTTGGTGGTTCTAGTCTACCTAACAGTGCCACTGAAGAAAGTCCTGGCTACCTACTTCCATAAGACCATAGCTCCTGTGGAGCACAGTTCTACTCTGACACACATATAGTCTCCATGACTTGGAATTGACTTGATGGCAACAGGTTTGGTTCTGTGACTAAGGAATTCTGTTCCTAGGTATTTTCCCAAGAAAAATTAAAATATATATCCTCACTAAAAGACTTCTACATCAGTTTTATAGCATATTTATTCACAATAGCCCAAATGGGAAAGAACCCTAAAATTCATCAACAGGAGATTTGTAGTATATTTTTGTAGCGTATTCATACAACAGAATAGTATTGGCAATACGAAGGTCAAAACTACTTGCAAAGAACAACTTGAAGGAATCTTAAACATACTATTTTGATTGAAAGAACCTGGAAATGAAAGAAGTCCGAGAACAGGTGAAGTGAATTCATAATGATAGAAATTAAAGCAGATTGCCTCTAGAGAGAGAAATGTTGATTGGAAAGGGACATGAGGGAATGTCCTATGGTGATTAAAGTTTCTGTAACTTGACAGGGTTTATGTTATATGGGCGTTAGGCATTTCTCATCAGGTTGTGCACTTCATGTTTGTGCATTATACAGTATCTAAATTTTATTTACAAAAAGTAGAAGTATAATAAATATCAAACTCTACTTAGTAGGTTTATTTTTTAGTAGGTTTATTTTTGCATTGATACAAGTGAACAATTCTGGGACTGCTTCCATGACAATGGGAAGCTTGGGGAAATGAGTAAGGGTATTTAGAATAATGGGAGCCAGGTTTCTATTACTGGAGACTACAGTTGCAAATACGGACTAGAATGAACTCTGTTGGATTGGAATTGATCATGTTAATTACATCAGTTTATGTGTCAGTATTAATCATTTTTTTTAGCTATAGAAAAAATAGTAGATAGGTACGTGATAGAAATATATAGATACATGTGTGTTTGTGTATATTGATATTTTCTCCTCTCTTAGTCTCTTTCTCTATCCCTCTGTCTTTCTGTGCCTATCTATCTATACAATAGTAACAGATACATCTAGTGCTGAGATTGTTTTTAAACATCATTTTCCACTAAAGAGAACCAAGGCTTCTCAGAGAAAAAGCTAAATCCATGGCTGGGTCAAAGAAAATACAAGATGAGCCTAAACATTTTGTTGTACCAGAAAGAAATGAACAGAATAGCTTAGAGAACACAAGAGAACCAGGCTGAAGGAGTTCCCACTGGCCAAATCTGGGACAATTTTAGCAAAAAAAAAGTAATACAACTAATAGACTATAACCTGATGACTGAAAGAGGAATCCATGTGTTTGTAGTGATTTAAATAATCAGCACGAATGAATAAATACTTGGAGGTGAGGGCAATCTCTTCCAATTGAAACTGAAACAAATTGTGTAAAGTTTAATGAGGAACGAGATTTTTACATAGTCTTACAATATCTCCCTATCAGTTAGTTCATTATGAAGGGAAAACAGGAATTTTAACATAGAGAAACCTAGAAGATACCCCTTAATCAAGTACACTTCACAAATGTTGGGTTAAACACCGTATTTACCCTTGTCGTATTCCTGCTGAAAGTTCACACCTAGATCTAATCATGAGAAATGTCTGACAAACTACAATAAAGGACTTTCCACCAAATCATTGTCCTGCACTTGTGTTGAATAATCCAAACTCTGAAACAACCTTCTGCTCTTGAAAATGTCAAGGTCAAGAAACACAGATTAAAATACAAGTATTCAAAATTAAAAGAGACTAATTGGATTGGATCCTTGCCCTGGAGGTTGGCAGAAATAGCTTTAAATTACTATATTGGAACAATTGACAGAATTTGAAATGTGAGATATGGATGAAATAATAGTAATAGTAATAATAATAATAATGAAATAATAATAATATACTAGATTTTCCAGCTCTGATTGTTGCTTTATGGTTATGTAAGGGAATATCCTTCTTTCTAGGAAATATACACCAATGTATTTGGGACTAAAGACAGTTGTTCAGTGCTTGGATGCTAATGAAAGGTCAGCAGTTCACATACACCAGCTGCTCTGTGGGAGAAAGATGTGTTGTTGTTATTGGGCGCCATTGAGTCATCTCCGACTCATAGGGACCCTATGCACAACAGTACAAAACACTGTCTGGTCTTGTGCCAGCCTCATGATCCTTGATACACCTCAGCCCATCGTTGCAGCCACTGTGTCAATCCATCTTGATGAGGGACTTCCCCTTCTTCATTGACCCTCCACTTTACTAAGCATGACATCCATCTCCAGGGAATGGTTCCTTCTGACAACATGACCAAAGTAGGTGAGATGAAGTCTGGCCATTCTCACTTCCAAGGAGCATTTTGGGTGCACTTCCTCCAGGACAGAGTTGTTAGTCCTTTAGCAGACCATCGTACTCTTAGCATTCTTCTCCAACACCACAATTCAAAAGCATCAAGTCTTCTTTGGTCTTCCTTATTCATTGTCTAGCTCTCACATGCGTATGAGGCGACTGAAAATACCATGACTTGGGTTAGGCTCACCTTAGTCTTCAAGGAGATGTCTTTGCTCTTCATCACTTGAAAGAAATCTTTTGCAGCAGATTTGCCCAATGCAATATGTTGTCTGATGTCTTGACTACTGCTTCCATTGGTGTTGATTGTGGAACCAAGTAATATGAAATCCTTGACAACCTCAATCTTTTCTGAATCCACTGTGAAGCTATTTAGTGGACCAGTTGTGAGGATTTTTGTTTTCTTTATATTGAGGTGTAACTCATCCTGAGACTATAGTCTTTAATCTTCATCAGTAAGTGCTTCAAGTCATCCTCACTTTTAGCAATCAAAGTTGTGTCATTTGTGTATCGCAGATTGTAATGAGTTGTTAAGGCTGGGGCCCGAGGTAGTCAGGCCTGGAGCTTAGAGCCTGCTTTTCACTTGGGTGTAGCTCTATATTAAGTTGGAGGCCTGAGGTAGTGAAAAGCAGCTCCCAGCTCCAGGCCTGGCTACCTTGGGCCCCAGCCTTAATAAAGAGTCACACCCAAGTGAAAAGCAGCCTCAGGCCCCAGGTGTGAGAAAAATGTGGCAGCCTATTCCATAAAGATTTACAACTGTGCTACAGTGAATTACTTGGTATGGCTCTTCTCACCATAGTCTTTGTGACTCTACCAGATTACCAGGTGGAACTATGCAAATATAAGGTGCTTGTGGCCCACCAAGGGAATTGGATAGTTTGTTAGTGATATAAATAAGGTACATGGCATCCTTGGGGGGGGGGGGTGTCAGACCATGGAAATTAGGTGTATGGAACCCTAAGTTGGGATTGGGCATTTTTTTATTCCAGGGTGACCTCCTCTAGGCAGAAGGGGGATCTCACTGCCATCAAGACAGAAGAGCTAGAGATAGAATGAAGTGCATCCTTGGACCAAGATCCCTGCACTGGACTTACTTGGCAGAGAGACATCAGAGACAACCAGCAGATATAACTGGCTGAGCTCATGAGAGATGGCACCAGGGGAACTGTGACACTTGAAACAGAGTGGTGGGCTTACTGGCCCACAGAGTAAGAAAGTCGAATGCTTTTGGGCAGGAGGCTTGCTGTTGGAGTGGGGTGCACCTAAGTACACCTACCAGCAGAGCTAAAAGAGGTTTGTAGCACTTGACCAAGGAGGGCGGAGGCCAGACCAAGAGGCCAAGGGCCAGAGAGAAGTGTGCCTTTGGGCATGGGTGACGGAAGGCTGTCCTTACAGGAGAATTGTATCCTGAGTGTTCCTGAACCTGATTTATAACTGTTACTTCCCTAATAAACCCCATAATTGTGATATTGTCTGTGAGTCCTGCACGGCCATTGAGTGGATTATTGAACCCACCAGGGAAGTGAAGAGTGCCATGGGAAGGACAGTTGGTGTCACAATTTGTAAAATGGCTGGAGGGTGGCGCCCTGTCCGGCCTCATAGGAATCAGCCTTGGGTTGCTGATGGTGATCCTCTCTCCCCTCATGAAGTTAGAGGTCAGAGGATGCCGCCTCTGTGCCCTTTTTGCAACACCCTTGGAAACTCTATGGAACAGTTCTACTCTGTCCTGTAGGGTTTCTGGGAGTCAAAACCAACTCAATGGCAATAGGTCTGGTCTTGGTTTTGTTTAGGAGTAAAGTGGTACATTCTCAAATGGCTCAGAAAAATAGAGAAAGAGGTAATAAGCATATGAGGTGTTAAGTGAAAAACAAAATAAGCTTTCTGAGAATAAAATCAAAACGACCATTTGTACAGGTACAATCCTTGACAAAACAATAGTGAATTTTCAAAATGTCCTAACCACAGAGACTTTCCAAAATGAACAACTTGATAACTAAAACATATAGCTAAAACTTGATAGATAAAAATATTACCTCTACAAAACAAAGGAGCTCTGGTAGTACAGTGGTTAAAGCATTCAGCTGCGAACCAAAAGATTGATGGTTTGAACCCACTAGCAGCTCTGTAGGAGGAAGATGAGTCAGTTTGCTTCCATAAAAATTTACAACCTTATGAGGCAGTTCTACTCTGTCCTATAGGGTCACCATGAGTTGGAATTGACTAGATGGCAGTTTCTTGTATTTTTTTTTAATACCAGACAACCAATTGCCACCAAACAAGTATACCTATGAAACCCATGACAGGAAGACTCCCACTTTGTAAAACCCTCTCTTCAAATGGATGACCACACTATGCTACATATACATGATGGAATACTATGCAACACTAAAGAATAATGTAGAATCTGTAAAATAACACATAACATGGATGAACTTGGAGGACATGCTGAGTGAAATAAATCAATCACAGAAGGACAAATAATAGTATTAGTTCATTATTGTAAAAAGTCAAGGAAAGGTTTACATATGGAAGGAAACCTTCACCAGGGGTGGGAGGAGAGGGGAGAGAACACTGAAAAAAGAAAAAATCCATTGACCTATGTCACTTAGTCTTGTATATTTCACTGCACATGAATTATATTTCAATAAAACGTATTAAAAAAAAACCCTCTCTTCAATTAAAGACATGCCTAGGACCCAATCATTGTAAGTTCCCTGAACAGTAATGATATCAATAGATGTACACTTCTAATTTTGTAGGATAACTTAGTTAACTAATTCTGACTTCATTTTATTGGAGCATTCCACTTCTTGTAAGGCTTCAGTGTGCAGTACAACTGATGAGAATTCTGGGGATCTGATTGAAATAAAATATATGTTTAAATAGTTTTAATAGCCTATTTACCTTATATTTCATATGAAATGTCTTTATTTTTATTTTGGCTTTTGTTATAATTTATGAATTAAAATGAGAAAAAGCAGGGTGAACTCGTGTTGAATAAAGCAAACTCCAAAACAATTTTCTGTGCTCTAAATCATGGTTAGAATTTGCGATTGTGTTCCTCTAATCGGAGCTGAATTATATATCTCACACGTGAATTCTTTTCACTGATAATTTTCTTCTCCCAAAATTGTATTGTTGATTCCTTTGTCAACATTCTGGTATAATAAATAAGAAATAACTAAAGAAATATAGGAACAATCCGCATGGAATAGAGATCCATTTCTACGAACTCCAGTAGCTGTGTTTCCAGAAAGATAAATGTTGAGAGTCAACATGCTCTGTCTCTTAGTTAAACTAGAGGCCAGGAGGAGCTATTTCTGTCCCTGAGTTGACCTGTGGGTCAGATTGGTAAACCACTGATCTTTGTGGTTTGGGGCTTGAGGAGAAATGAACTGTTGACTAAAGCGAAGAGCGGCACTTGAGGCCATTCAACCGCCTTCAGAGCGGAGGTTCTGGCCCCATGCTGGTAAATGCATCAAAGAAAGGTCACTGTGCTGGGAGAGACCAAACACAAAGCCTGACTCAAACCATTCCAGAGCTGCAGAGCAACCCTGAGGAAGACATACTGATGCAGACAAGCTGCTGCTTTAATACCCTTAGTGTTTGATTCTTGGGGAAGTTAATCTTGCTTCCCAGCCTGCTGGGGGCTATAGGTGGACAGTACGGTTTCCCAGCACGCATTTCAATCTCCTGATGTGAAAGCCATTTCTGAGCATTCTCAGGACAGCCTCCCTGATTCAATGGGGGAAAGTTGGCTTTTGAACTGTCTGTAGTAACTCACAAGCTATAATGGGCAATAATAAAACAGGCATTAAACTTGTATAGGCCCATGACCTGCCTACTGAAATTATGTGTGGGTATTTAGGTTGCTCTGATGGAAAGTTCACTATGGCTCTTGATTAGGCTGTGGTGGTTCCATTCTGAGGCTTCATGTTCATGGCTACAGACCGATGCTTCATTTTCAAACCCAACAATGGATTCCTGGGTCCCACTGAGAAGACTTGGCAACCTCAGAAGTGATGAAAAGAGAAAATGCAGAAGCATTCATCTGCATGCTCCAAAGCCATTCAGCTGCCTTGGGTGGCACTTTCCAGACCTGGGAAAGCCAAAGAAAACTGCCTGCTGTATTTGCTAGTCAATGATACCTTGAAAGTCATGTTTTCCTTCCAATAATATGGACTGAAGAGAAGAGTCACTAATTGCAATTTTGTCACAAACATATGGTGATTAATGGCACTGATTTTCTAGTTCATTCAAGGTAACACATGGAAGGTTTGGGTCACTTACATGAATCATTGAGAAGCAGCCTCTCCAATTAGTACCTACAATTAGTATCTAAAGGAGCTCTGGTGGTGCAGTGCCTAAGACATTTGACAGCTAACTAGGTTGGCAGTTCAACCCCACCAGCTGCTCCACGGAAGGAAGATGGGACAAGATACTTCCGTAAAGGTTTACCACCTCAGAAGCCTAGTGGGGGTTGCTATGAGTTGGAATCAACTCAATGGCAGTGAGTTTGGTTTGGTTTTATTGGTATCCTAGGGTCCCTTGTGGCACAGTGGATTAGCACTCGGCTGCTTTCCAAAAGGTCAGCAGTTCACACCCACCAGCAGTTCTACTATGAACTATGAATTGGAGTAGACTCAATGTCAATGAGTTTTTTTATTAGCACCCCAGAGTCCCCTGGGCTGTACAAATGGTTATTGACATGATGGTAACTGGGTGACAGGTTTGTTAGTGTCTCACTGAGAGCCATGGGACACAGAACAGAGCTGATATTTCAGCTTTGTTGTTTGTATCGATACAACTTTGATCGCTGATACCTATGCACTGCTTCCCAAAAGGGAGTGTGAACAATGACAAAAGCTAGAGTTCAATTTGTCATCCGCACTATCACGGGAGCAACATAATCCATGTCATATAGTCTCAGTGCAAACTGGTCACCTTATTGTTTAGTTTCCAAATATTTTACCATATAAATATCTTGGTAGTTATGTCCCACAATTCATTGAGTCATGTATAATATGGGAAATAAACTACTCACTTATATTTTATTTCTTTTAAAGTGTTGTGTAGGTTCATTGCAATGTTTTGAAATATGATTACTATAATGGTCCTTTCTTGGCACTTGACTTTTGCTCTCTCCTTTTACTTAATTTCGCATTTACTTTCCAGGTATATTCTCAGGCTAACACACCTCTACACAATGGCCCAATAAGAACTGAGACCTCAAAGTGGGAATTGTCTTAGTTCTGCTTTACTGGAATCTCTCTTCACTACCTGCACACAAGTTCAGAATTACCCTTCTATGGTAAATTTTCTCTCTCTCTCTTTTCAAATAGCACAGTGTGTAAGGATGGATGCTATACCTCTCTTTCTTCATAGGATTATTGTGACAATAAAACAAATAAATAGAAAGCCCTTGAAACAATGCCTGACATGAAGGAAGCCCAATATGTTTTATATTACAATATATAACATACTCCACAACAGAAATTTTAGCAAACTGAGATAACAATAAATAGAACTTTAATATTATACATATATGTGTGTGTGTATATATATATGTATACACACACACACATGCACACACACACATATATACACATACATTTATATTATTTTGGGATGTGTGTGATTTGGGTGAAAGTTTATAGAGCAAATTCATTTCCCCTTCAGGAGTTCATATACATTTTTTTTTCGTGACGTTGATTGAAATCTTCATAATGTAACAGCTCTCTTCCCACTTCCTCCCTGTGGTTCCTTTTTCCCTGTGTCCTTCTTTCCTATGCATTCCTGCCCCCCAATCTATCTCCCTGTGCAGATGCTGTCCTTCTGATCTCCCACACTTCATTATTCTGAGGGGTGTACAAATCCTGATGCCATGCTTCCTTCATATAGTCCAGCTTCTCTGATTATTTGCTCAGCAAACAGATTAAGCAACGATGGTGAAAGGGAACAACCCTGATGCACTCCTTCCTGATTTTAAACCATGCAGTTTACCCTTGTTCTGTTCCAACGACAGCCTCCTGGTCTATGTACAGCTTCCTCATAAGCAAGCACAAGGAAGTGTTCCAGAATTCCCATTCTTCTCACTGTTGTCCATAATTTGTTCTTGATGTCATCCCACAATTTCTCTGGTTTTCAGTCATTGCTGTTCGATGCATCAAATCTATTCTTTAGATGGTCTCTAAATTCAGGAGGGATATAATCAAGGTCGTATTTTGGCTCTCATGGACTTGTTTTAATTTTCTTCAGCTTCAATTTGAACTTGCATGTGAGCAGTTGATGGTCTGTTCAACAGTCAGCTCCTGGTCTTCTTTTGACTCAAGAGATTCAGTGGTGGTTTGTGTAGTACATTATGCTAATTCAGCTTGATATCACCTGCAACCATGGTTCTGAGCACGCAGACCCAGAGACTCACTCCCTCAAGATGTTTAGCTATGGCTACAAAGTTATCATAACTTTGTCCCTTTAACTCTGCGATATATATGGACATTCTCATAGCACATACAAATACATTGAAATATTGTCTGCCAAACTTATATATGGTCATGGGTATATTTCCTTTTGCCTAACCATTCTTC
>NW_006921688.1:8873730-8874600 GCF_000298275.1 Orycteropus afer afer | reverse complement strand
TGGAAGTTGTCAAAAAGGAAATTGAATGCATAAAGATGGATATCCTAGGCATTAGTGAGATGAAATGGACTTGTTTTGGCCATTTTGATTCAGACAACAATATGATCTACTATGCTGGAATGACAAATTGAAGAGGAGCAATGAGGCATTTATCGTCAAAAGAAACGTTTCAAGATCTATCTTAAAGTACAATATTGTCTTGTTGTTGTTGTTGTTATGTGCTGTTGAGTCATTTCTAACTCATAGTGACCTTATGTACAACAGAATGAAACACTGTCCAGTCCTGTGCCAACCTCATGATCCCTACTATATTTAAGCCCATCACCGCAGCCACTATGTCAATCTATCACATTGAGGGCCTTCCCCTTTTTTATTGATCTTCCACTTTACCAAGCATGACACCCTTCTCCAGTGAATGATCCCTTCTGAAAACATGACCAAAGTAGGTGAGACAAAGTCTGGCCATTCTCACTTCCAAGGAGCACTCCAGCTGCAACAATGTTGTCAGTGATAGGGTAATAACCATACACCTCCAAGGAAGACCAGTTAATACTGCTATTATTCAAATTTACACACCAACCACCAAAGCCAAAGATAAGGAAATTGAAGATTTGTTTTCAACTACTGTAGTCTGAAATTGACCAAACATGCAATCAAGATGTATTGATGATTACTGGTGATGGGGATGTGAAAGTTGGAAACAACGAAGAATCACTAGTTGTTGAAAGATATGGCCTTTGTGATAGAAATGATGCTGGAGATCACATGATGAAATTTTGCAAGACCAATGACCTATTAATTGCAAACACCTTTTTTTCAACAACATAAATGGCTGCTATATACATGGATTTCACCAGATAGAATACACAA
>NW_006921688.1:8852228-8864549 GCF_000298275.1 Orycteropus afer afer | reverse complement strand
AATTAATTTGCCACATTCATAACTGATTATTGAGGAGCAGTAGGTTCTCTTCACAAAAGAACGTAGTCTCAAAATGACAGATGTGGCCAACATACCTATTCTGGGCCCCTTAATACTCTAATGGTGCACAATGTGTGTTCATTGGTGAATGAAATAGGCATGTTCCCAGACTTCATATGAATCTAGTGAAGGTAAGAATTATTCTCCTGTTCATTCTTTCTTGTCTCTCTTCTCTTTCCTCCATTCCTTTTTTTGAAACTTCTTTTTATCTGATGTAGGACACCTGGTATTGATTTTCTATGCCTCATTTTTTTTTTCGTTTTAATTTTATTGTGCTTTGGGTGCAAATTTACAAAGCAAATTTGTTTAACGTTCAACAGTTTGTGCACATTTGATTTCATGGCCCAATTACCATCCCCAGTCATAAAAAACTTTCCTCCCCTCCTGGGCCTGTGACTACTCCCTCTCTGTGCCCTTCTAATCTGTGCATTCCTGTCTGGCCAGCTTTCCCTCTATGTAAATGCCGCCCCTCTGGTGTCTCCTGGCTCATTGATCTAAGGGGTGTATCTCCCTAGAGTAGGGGGGTGCATTGTCTTGGGGTAGATGTTTACAAGTAGGTATTTCTACTGTTGGGCTGAGAGCCAGTCCATGGGGCTGAGTCTATTTCTAGGCCTGAAGGGTAACCTGGGGCCATAGTCTCGGGGTTCTGTCAGACTATATCCGACCAGTAATTCTGGTCACTTTTGTGTTTTTATATTTTGTTTCACATTTTTCCTTCCATTCTATCCAGGATCTCCAATTTTGATCCCTTTCTGAGTGGTTGGCTATGACTCATTTGGTAATCTCTAACTTATCTCTAATATTTTATGCAACTTGCTTGTTTTTGACATGAAACTATTCTGTTAATTTTATTTTAATTTAGGCAGTTTATAAGCTTCAAAATTCTTTCTTCCTTCTATTCCCTTTCTATTGCATCGAGGTCTTGCTTTATTTATGTGTAATATTTTCTTCATTACCTCTAAAACTTTATCTTTGTTCTCTGATATGTCTTTTTCATCAAGAGCCATTTTTTTTTGAAACTTTAGTCCTTCTGTCTTGAAGTTTTCCTCAGATGCTTAGAGATCCTTTGTTGTTCATTCATATTTAGCATTTATTAAAGCACCTGCCACAGTAGCACTTCCAGTCTGTTGGCTAAATTACAAAAGAAAGAAAGGCAGAGAAAAGGAAGGAAGGAGTGACTAGAAAGCTGACTGGGATCTTTCTACGTGACTGAAGCTAGTCAGAGGCAGGTTTCTTTTTAGACTGAGCAAGGAGGGAGTCAGATGCAACTTAGGGTGGCCCCAAAGGGAAGAAGTTTTCAATCTGGGCCATCAACTCCCATAGCGGCTTTTTCTAGTTGTTCCTAGGCAGATTTTTCCATTTCTTTAGAGAACAATCCTCTAATTTCAATACCTCTGGGCACCTAGGGGTCATAGCATTCTCCAGCAGAATGGGAGGTCAACAATTTCTTCCACAACCTGTGCTCAGTTGTATTGTTTCCAAATTCTTGGCATATGTTCATCTTTGGTATTCAAAAACCAAAACCAAACTCAATGCTTTGGAGTCAATTCTGATTCATAGTGACGCCTCCTTGGGTTTCAGAGGTGGTATCTCTATGGAAGTAGATTACCCAACCTTCCTTCTGAGTAGTGACTGGTGGGTTTGAACCACCAGCCTTTTGGTTAGCAGTCAAACGCCTTAGGCACTACACCACCAGAACTTTGGTATTCAGGAAAGATAAATGTGAACTGGCAGGCAATCTCAGGAATTTTCAAAATTGTGTTTTATACTTTTCATAATGTTTTATTTACCTGTTTTTAAATAATAATGAACAATCATCATAAGAAAAGTGAACATTCTTCAGTGATAAAATCATACTAAATACTTTAGAAATTTTTCATAACAGAAACAACATAGTAGTAAATACATATTTTGTTATGATTAAATACCAATATATGTGACAAGGAGCTCTGGTGGTGTAGTGCCTAAGGCACTTGACTGCTAACCAGAAGGCTGGTGGTTCAAAGCCACCAGCCACTCCTCAGAAGGAAGACTGAGAGATCTACTTATGTATTGATATTGCCTCAGAAACCCAAGGAGGGTTGCTAGAGTCAGATCCGACTGACAGCAATGAGTTTATATGTGACAAAAAGAGTCTCTTGGTGGTAAAATGGTTAAGTACTCTACTGCAGCTACAAAAACAAGACAAAATAATATCTCAATAACATGTGAAAATTATTTCTGTGGGATATGGACATTTGATGATAGAAAACACTAAAAGGAGGGAGCTCCACGTGTCAGTGGTTCTGCTTTTGCTCTTGACTTGATACCAGTGTATTCCTTCAAACAAGTAATATTTCTATGCTGATTGTTACACTTTGATTGTTGCATTCCCAAATAATCCATTGGATTTCTTGGGATTCAGGAATAATTAAAGCATATATATCTCTTGAGAAATCCAGGAGGGAATTTCCACATGGAAGAAATCATCATTGTGCCTATCAAATCCATGTCTAAAACTTCCCCATAAAACATCGTCTGCTGAAGACCCTCCATCTTGGTTCTGCACTGAGGCTTCTGTTGCTCTGTGTCAATGCATCCACTCTTCAATCCACTGCCCATCTTCCTCCAAAAGTATATTGCAACCTTTTGACCATTTATTGTTCCCTTTTTCTTTTCTTTGTTTTATGGAATTGTCACTGGTCGAGTTCTGAAATAATGACTAGAAAGTCAGCTGTAGATCAGACAGAAATTTAATAAGAGGATAGTAACCTTGCAAGGTAGAGACACACAGGGCCAGAGGCAATGGCCATGTATGTCTCTCTGAGCTTTACATAAGTCTTGGGGTTTTTATAATAGTTTTAAGGTTGTGGGGTATGTGATTTGAAAAGACCTTATGCAGGCAGGTTACTCATAAAATCCTGACCCCTTTGTGAAAGTCAGGAAGTGGAACAAGGCTGCAATAAATTTCCTTTAGGCTAGGTGCATGTGCAATCTCTTTCTTAGATGGAGTCTGGGTGTTTCAACATAGATGCCACAACTTCTGTGCAGGTGAATTCTGCTTTTTGCTCTTGGTTCAAGTCTTGATTTTGTCTTAGATTGGCCATCTTAGTTCATCAGGCAGTGAAAGGGGGCAGGGGTGCACAGGGTGCAAAACTGGTTAATGTTGACCATGGATAGTGGGCTAGAAGACATCTCAAGAATGGTCTGTTATCAGGAAATGCCATCTAAGTAGTAAAGTTACATTTTCATCATTTCTCTTGTGGTATCCCGTCCTTGGTCTCAGGACCTGAGGAATGTGGTAGCCCTGTCCTGTGAGCTGTTCCTGTCTTGGTTTTATGATCTTAGGAATGTGGTTGCAGGGGACAGGATTTTTATGTGATTATGGCTACAAGTAGTGTTGTTGTTGTTATGCGCTATTGAGTCAGACCCGACCCATAGCGACCCCTCCTTGGGTTTCCAGGGCAGTATCACTACGGAAGTAGATTGCCCCACCTTCTTTCCGGGGAGTGGCTGGTGGGTTTGAACCGCCAGCCTTCTGGTTAGCAGTCAAGTGCCTTAGCCACTACGCTACCAGAGCTCCCAATAAGAAAATGTTTAAATTGAACAAGATTAATATGGAACTTTAGGTTATGAAGTTAGAACACATATTCATCTCCCAGAAATTCTAATCTGTCTATACTATTACAGAATCATACTTCTTAACTCATTTGTTACGTTAATGGGATTTTGGGAGGAAGTGAGGCATGTTAATAGGCTCAGTCTACCATCATGAACCTAAAAAATTATTTTGAAATATTGTGTCATTTTTATGTGTACATACTAAAGGCAAAGAACAAGATAAAATATTCTTTTCAGGTCTATAAAATGATTTATAATATACTTTTAGCAGACATTAATCTTGGTCTCATTTAAAACTCAGGTGTGCAAGATTATGAATTTATGTTTTATAAGTAAAATCAAGTATCTCAAGTACCATTATATATATGTATGTGTATTTGTTGTGGTTAGTTGCCATTGAGTCAGCTTTGAATGATGGTGGCCTTATGCAGAACAGAAGGAAATGTTACGCTGTCATGTGCCATCTCCTTGATTGTTGGTATGTTTGAATCCACAATTGTGGCTATTGAGTCAGTTGATCTCACTGAGATTTTCCCTCATTTGCATGGACTCTTGACTTATCAGTGATGATGTCCTTTTCTAATGATTGGTCTTTCCTAATGAAGTGTCCAGTAAGTAAATTGAAGTCTTGTCGTTCTCACTTCTAAGCAGCATTCTGGTTGTATTTCTGCAAAGACAGATTTGTTTGTTCCTCTGTCAGTCCATGGTATATTAAATAGTCTTCACCTACACCACAACTCAAACAAGTCAATTATTCTATCTTCCTTTCTCTTTGTTCAACTTTCACATGTATAAGAGGTCATTGAAAAGATCATGGTTAGGGTCTGGCTTCATATTGTCATCAAAGTGACATCTTTGCTTTTTAAAATTTTAAAACATCTTTTGCAGCAGAATTGCCTAATGCAATACATCATTTGATTTCTTGGTTGCTGCTTCCATGGACATTGACTGTTGATTGAAATAGAAGGAAATTGTTCACAACTTCAATCTTTTCTCTATTTATCATGATGTCTGTTGGTCCAGATGTGAAGATTTTTTTCTTTAGAGTCAAGTGCAATCCATACTGAAAGCTGTAGTCTTTGACCTTCACCAGTAAGTGCTTCAAGTCATCTTCATTTTCTGCCGACAAAGTTGTGTCACTGCATCTCACACAGTGTGAGTGAGTCTTCCTCCAATCCTGATGCCACATTCTTCTTCATATAGTCCACCTTCTTGGATATTATTGGTTCAGCATATAGATTGAATAAGTATGGCTAAAGATAACAATCCTGATCACACCTTCCTGATTTCAAACCTTGCAGTATCCTCTTTTCTTGTTCAAACAGCTACCTCTTGATTCATATACAGTCTCTTCATGAGCACAATTAAGTGTTATGAAATTGTATTAGATAGTTAACAAGAAAATCTCAGTAAATTCATAGTTATTTTAGTCAATTCAGGATTTCCTCAGCAAATTCAGGTTTTGATCCTTGAGGGAGTTCTGGTGGCGTGGTGGATAAGGCACTTGGCTGCTAACCAGAAAGTCAGAGGTTCAATTCCACCAGTCACTCCACAGAAGGAAGATGGGGTAACCTAATTCCATAAAGATTTACAGCCTCAGACACCCAATGGGGGTCACTATGAGTTGGAATCAACTCAATGACAGTGGGTTTGGTTTGTTTTATTCTCCCTAGGATTATAGTAAAGTCTCAAGGAACTTTTTATTCATCAGAAGTTGGTGTATGGCCCTTCCCTAAAACAACAGATGCCAGATTTAAGAATTACTGTAATTGGAGGACGATTGAATTACTCTCCTGTTGCTGAAGTAACAAGTTAACACACACCTAGAGGCTTAGAAGGAGTCCCTGAGCTGCATAAATGGTTAAACACTTCAAACCTTGGAAGACAGTCCTGGTGATCTGCTCTGAAATGTCACAGCCTTGAAAGTCCTATGAACCAGTTCAACTTTACATGCATGGGGTTGCCATGAATCAGAATCAACTGAACAGCAACTAGCAACAGCAGCAGTGGCTGAGAATTACTAATTTATAATCTTACAGCTGGAGGTCAGAGTCTAGTATTAAGGTTTCAGTAGGGTTGTAATCCTTCTGAAGTCTTGTATTCTTTGGCTCCTTCCTTTCAAAAATGGCACCACTACAACTGCTTCATTGTCACATCTCCTTATATGACTCTCCTGTCCACCTCTTCCATTTTCTTAAATACCCTTGTGATTACATTGGGCCCACTTGGATAACTCAGGGTAATCTCCCATTTTTAAAATCCTTCAATTAATTGCATCTGCAAACTCCTTTTTGCCATGTAAGGCAATTGTAGGGATTAGGAAATTGACATCTTCAGGGACCATTATTCTGCCTCCCACAACCATGGAGGTAACTTACCTGAAGCAAACAAACAAGAACAGTTATCATTAAGTCTATTCAGACTCATGTGACCCCGTATGTTAAGTAAAAGATGAATGAACTTCACTTTTATTTCTGAACTGATACTATGTTAAAGTGATCTAAAAGTGTCAGATGACTGGACAGAGGCAAAATATCAGTGCTTGCCATAGGTGCAATTTTTTGTAGAGAGGTCTCTGCTCTTTAAGTACCCAATAGTTCTGACTGTAGCACATGAAATTGTGCAAAGATTTGTAATGATAATGCTTCTTCATTAATGATTAGGGTCAAACTATAATTTTCTTTGCCATTTCTTTAATGGTGAGAATTTAAATTCCGTAGCCTGAAATTAAAAAAAAAAAAAAAAAACCACATAAATCTATTCTTTTTGTTTTATTTTTACTTTTTTATTGTTGCTTTATTGTGGTGAAGTCTTTCCTTCTTTTATATTACTAGGGCACCAGTTTCTAGTGAGCCACATGACCAGTCAGAAAAAGACTACATTTCTCAGCCTTTCTTACAAATGACTGTGGTCACAGGACTATGTTCTAGACAAAGGGATATTAGTATAAGATCTCTAGTTGAAAGATACACCCTTTGCTCCCTTTTCTCCCTGCCAGTTCATCTATCTACCTTGCAGCCATGAAGGCCTATTTGATGGCTGGAACTATAGCTGCAATCTTGGATTATGAGGAGAAGGACCACACTCTCAAAGATGAGGGGTAAGGTGACATGGTTTAGATTACCAAGGGCTTCATGGAGCAGAATCGTCATACTTGACATTTGACTTCTGGCCTTGGATAATAAAGTTTTTTTTTTTTTTTTTCAATTCAAATCACTGTTACTTTAGTCTTGAATGCAATCAAACATAATCCTACTTCAAATACCACAAAAACTACCTTATACTTGGAACTTTAGAGCTTGAAAGAGTTGCTGCTGAATCTTTTTTAAAAACCAAAACAATACAATGCATCTGCAATGATAATCAAATGTCTTTATTTTCTATAATTAATTTCTTACAATCATTTTGAAAAAATAGTTGTGTCTCCAAATGTATTTTCACTATAAGGAAGTTGATATGACCACAGGTGTATTTTGAATGGTTATGGAAACAAACAAACAATTTGTTACTGAGAAACAAGAATTCCATTCAGTTTTCGTTTTACACACACTTAACACAAACATAAAGGGAAAGTCCATGCTCCCAAAGTAGGGGCCGTACTTCTAAGCAAAACACTAGAGCAGAAGACAGACTTTGACAATTTAAGATCCCAGTTTGAGAGATTTATAATCCCTTTCAAAATAAAGATTACCTAGGAATGTGGAAAAGCACATGTGTGAATATATTTTTTTGAAGAATTTTTTTTTTATCATTGTTTTTAGTATTCTTTTAGACATTTTGAGGTCTATTTAACAGACTATGCTGTCTGCTTAACATTCAAATGTAGACACACTGATAATTTGCTCTGCTCTTCTGAATGGATAAGTAAGTACACACTATAAATAAACACATCAATTTTGCTCTATTATTACCCCTCCAAAGAGCCTCATATGATTGGAATTAACCTAGTATCTACTTATCATTAAATGTATTTTTGTTAGAAAGGATACAGAGCATGTGGAAGTACAGGATTTTCATGAGTTAAAGACAATTTCAGACTCTACAATAATATTTACAATGTAAACATCACAGTTATTACAGTAGAATAAAATAAATCACAATATTCACAACACAATATAATTTATTTGGTTTTGATATTGAAGTTGTTTTCTTGAATACTTATGTAGAACTCAAAATATTTATCGTTTTCCTTCTGGGATTCTGAAAAAGAAAAAATTGTTACATTAAGCATCACCTTTTTTATTTACACCTTCTTAGTATCATTCACTTACACTTCTTCAACTCCTTTGATGAAGATTACTTTCCTTTTGCCCCTTGTCATTCTACCGTAGAGAATCATCTGTTTTGTCAGAAGGATGCCTTCCAAGGACTGACTGTCAGCAAAGCAACTGGAATTTGAAAGAGCTCACTAATTGGTCATTAATAATCATCCATTCAGAATTCTTACAAATGGATTCCCTGCTTTAACAAAAAATTATCCAAAGCCATTCCTTCAAAAAAAAAAAAGAGATGTAAACTCATGTTAAACTTACCACATAGAGAAGAGTGATTAATCTCCTTTTATATTTTAATACCGATTGTATTTCTTAACTTGAAGAAAACTTCCTCTGATAAATACTTGTTTTCAAGAAACTGGCTGTAATAAACTTTCTTCTTTGAGCTAAAATTCAAACCCACTGCTATTGAGTTGATCCCAACTCATAGTAACCTATAGGACAAAGTAGAACTAACTACCCCATAGGGGTTCCAAGGCTGTAATTTTTATGGAAACAAACTGCCACATCTTTCTCTTGTGGAGTGGCTGTGGGTTCGAGCCACCAGACTTCTGACTAGCAGCTGAGTGCTTTAGTCACTGTGCCACAAAGCCTCCTAAGCAAAGAGACTTGTAAGCAAAGAGACTTGTTTCTCTGAAATGAGAGTTCATTATAAGGAGTTGGGTGGACAGCCAGTGGCCCAGTATCCCCCTTAGAGTAGAAGGGGTCGTCAGTGGACAAAGACAATTGAGCAGATGTCTTCCTACTGAACCTGTCCAATCTTGATGACTTTCATGAAACCTTGTTAACCAGAAACTGAGGTAAAACCATGAATTGCCTTCAGGTTGAGGGTGAGCTAGTCAAGGGCTAGAATCAGGCTGCCACTTGGTTTGCAAATAAAGTTTTATTGGAAGCAATACCCATTCTTTTCTATATATTATCAGTGACTGCTTTCACATTACAATAGCAGAGTTGATTAGCTGTAACACAGACCATATGACCCACAAGGCTCAAAATATGTACTCTATAGCCTTTTAAAGAAAGAATTTGCCAATCTCTGATGTAGTTTTGGCATGGAATTTCTTTTAAGCACTTACCAACTATTACAAATGGATTTTTAAGAGCTAATGTGAATGTTAATATAAAATAAGCTGAGAAATAAGCATGTCTTGTACCAATGTTTATATAAAAGCAATTTCAATAACAAGCACATCACACCATAAAGGAAAATAATGTACTATTGTCCTCATTACTCAAAAAGAAAAATTTTACAATGATTGCTATTGGAGTCATGGTACTTACACTCACAATAGGTCAAATAAGCCTAATCTGACTTTTGTTGCAAGAGCTTTGTTATATTTCAAGGAACACAATTAGATCCCAAGTGCCTTGGTATTTTCATGATAGTGAGCCATTGCGTTGGCCTGTACTTCAATTAAATGAAGTGATAACAGTCAATTGTGGGACTAAACCCTAAATTAATAAAGACAGCATGGCTTGATTCTCAAAAAGAAAGCCAATTTTTCTCATTAGTGTGAGTCACGCTCCTCTGTTTTATGTCTCAACTCAAGAACAGGAACATGTCTGAGTCAGTTAGGAGAAACATTCAGATATCAAACTCTTTGCTCATTGGGAGCTTTCTCTCCTATGTGATTAGAACATTGCATAAGTAACTTTAAGCTGTTCACTGGATTGGCCTTCACTTCAGGAAGAAGTGCCTTTTTAGATGATGTCTCATCATGAGAAATTATTTAAGCCTAAAACGTTTCCTGCCAAGTGACTCTTACCACTTAAATAATTAGGTGGTGGTGTTGTTATGTGCTGTGGTAGTTATTGCAAAAATACAATAAGAAAGCAGAGGTCTACCCACCCACCCACTGGAGGGTTGTCAGCAGCCTTGCTCCAGCAGGTTTTCATCATTTCTCGAACTCTTCAGGAAAGCCAAGAGATTCTCCCTCAGTGCTGCAGACCAGAAAAAGAATGTTGTCTATGTTATGCCTCTTAAGCAAGAAAGCTTCTGAAGAAATGATTAATGGCAGCTGGGAAGGTCAGATAGAGACCTTGAAGGGCAGCGAGCTTATGTTAATGAGGGAAGAACAAGTCAGAGAAGGAAGGTGAGAATGTGTGTAATCAGTGTCACTGAATTGTACACACACAAATAGTTGAATTGGTGTATGTTTTGCTGTGTATATTCTCAACAACCAAAAGAAATGTAAAACGTTGAGGTCTGTTGAACTACTTCAGAAGCCTTCACTTTGTATGCTTTTGGTGTACTAAAACAAAACAAAACAAAAACAAAACAACTGTGTGCCCTGCATTGTTCCCTGTGCTCTGTGAAGTGCACTTGGGCAAAACAACAATCTCTGAGGCTAGTGAATGTTATGTGCAAAGTTATTATTATGTATAGATTGTTGCTCAGTCATTCCCACAGAATTATAATCGGTGGTAAAGAGTGTCATCTTGTCTGATCTTCTCACCCAAACAGAATTATCCTTAAAGCTCATCATAAAAACAAAATCAGTCAGAAAATAAGAGAGATAGCCCCACTTCCTAGGTATCCTGCTCCAATATATGTACACTTCATAGAGACATGTTAGTTTTACAGAATCTAAACATACAAAATAATTCATGGATGTGTTTGGTAAGATAAGGTTATAAAATGTGCACACACAGGGAAAAACAGACATCAAAGATTCCATGTGGAACCAAATTAGTGGTTGACTGTACTTTTCTTTCTTCCTTTTCAAACCAGCTCTTTAGACAAAATCTTTTCCCAGATTCAGTGTGGCCATCATTCTTAGCCAAGGCAGTCCAGTAGACTCAACTGTGCTTAAACTATCGCAGTGTCAAGGATCCAACTCATAGACACTTCTTTCCTGACAGTTGGATTTGGCTAAGGCCCAGATGTCAGGATTTTTTTTTTTTTTCTTTTTTTTTTTTCCAATTCTCCAGGGTAGCCTAATGTGAAGGTTGACTATTACTGCTTCACATAGCATGTGAACATATGTAAACCCCAGAGTAGGATGGTAAATCTCTATAGGGAGGTTGTATTGTGTAAGCCATGCACTGTTTATTGTTTTAGTAAGTTCTCTATTCCTTTACCTCCTTTTCCCATTCAGAATTGAATTCAGGTATTTCTTTACAGCCATTTGTTTTCTGAGTCGGGTATAGTTGTCAGTGAAGACTGCATCAGAGTGGCGTTTGATTGGTACATTGTCTTCTGAGATGTTGTTGCTAAGGAATGTGACAAAAGGAAATCAAAGACTTTTAACAAGGACTGGTAAAAGTGTCAATGTTCTCAATTTTTTGAAGTTACACTTAAAAAAAAAGTCATTTTCTAATTAAAAAAAAAAACTGAAAGCAAAATACCTTGGGCCTAAGGCTAGTGGAACAGGGAATAATTCAATAAGGTTTGCATTTACTGGGACTGCCTTAAGACATTTCTATACTGACTAAGCAAATAATTTACCAAAAAAATTGAGGATACTTGAAATTATATTCATAAGGAGGAAAAGTTCTTTGAATATTAATGCTTCTTTAGAGCCATGCCTCTTTCAGTGGTGCCACCCAATTATTCACCTGTCAGCCATTTAAAGAAAGAATCAACACCCATGTTGACTTTGAGCAGGAAGTGCAAAAAACAAGTCCTATAGCTTACCTTAAAAATTTGCTTCAGTTTTTACTATGTCTCATTTATCTTTTAATGTGTCCAGTTCGATTTAATAGCAGATATATACTTGACTGCTATTTAAGAAAAAGAAGTCTGGAGGCAAATATGATATTGCTAGAAAGACTTATTTCCTTAATCCATGAGCCTAGTGTATTTTGTTCATGAATATAAATTACTTTTATTTAACTAAATCAAACATTATCACAAGATTATCAACTTTAAACAATACATTGTTTATAGTAAAAATAACTATTCACAGATTAAATAAGGATAATGACTTTGATAAAAATTATAAATTCTCTTTACCTAACTCTTTTTCCAATAAGGGACTCAAGGTATTTTTTGGCAGAAAGTTGACCCAAGAGTTTACTAAAGTCACTGGTGAAAACTCCATCAGCATGTCTGGTGTTTCTAAAACAGGGAAGAAAACATAGCTATTATTTTGTAAATGTTTTCTAAATGTAACTTTGGCTCATTAAGTAACAAAGAAACTAGCTTATTTATAAATGGCAGCTTCTTCCTAAGTCCAAGAGGAGATTTTCTGACAACCTAACAAAAAATTTTTCTAATCATTTCTATCAATGTGTGTTCTATATTTCCAATCTAAGAATTTGAAAGATTTTTTAACAATTAGCTATTTAGAAAGTTTATCTCAATATTAATTAATGTTCCTTAGTAGCATCTGTAAAATTAATTATTCTCTAAGAAATATTAGTGTGAAAAAATATATTTAAACTA
>NW_006921688.1:8849095-8852128 GCF_000298275.1 Orycteropus afer afer | reverse complement strand
AAACAAAAGTATAAGCATGAAGAAAATACCCTGACTTTTTTTTTTTTTTATAATTCTTATTTCTTCTGCCATATTGTGTGGAACAAAAATCTCTTAATATACAGAGGGTCTCAGGGATATTGTCCATCCTTTTCATGAAGGTGAGACACCTTTTGTACTTTGTCCTCACCACAGAGCTACTGTGTTTTTGAATACTGCTCTGGACAAATAGCTCTAGGAATAAACAGCTAGCTATTAGAAACCTTTTCCTTCATTGAAATGAATTTCTTCCATTAGAATCTACTTCATTGTGGAATACTTACTGCTATGGCGTTACCAAACTTGGAACAATCTGTGTTGCTGAAATTCTGCAACAGAATGTAAGTGAATGAAAGAAAAATACACTGAGCCTAAGGCTAGTGGAACAGGGAATAATTCAATAAGGTTTTGCCTTTTCTGGGACTGCCTTTAGACATATTCCTATACTAAGCAAATAATTTACCAAAAAAATTGAGGATACTTGAAATTATTGACTTGATACAACCTTTCTACAGTAATGTACAGTCAATGGAGCTGCAGTCAATCAGGTGAATAAAACAAAGACGTAGAAGCCTATAGCAATATGCTAAGGAAATAGCTTCGGAGTGAGACAAAACTAAAACATTTATATTTAAAAAACAAAACTTAATAAATTCACCTGGACACATCGTAATAGGGTGTGTCATTTTCAGCTAATGCGTTTTGCAAGACATCATTCTCTGCGTTTAATGAGACTTGCTCAGGTTCATTTGCTCCTTCAAATGGTATTCTGTCACCCAACCTAGTAGGGAAAAATAGAAGTATAATCCATCCTTTCCTAGAAGATAATGCTTCTAATTCTATGACAATTTGAAATAAGAAACTCAACACCTTGGGAAGTATCACTCATTTATAATATATGGATAGCATAATTGGCCTCTGTGGTTTATAAGCACATAAAGTTTAAAATTTTTGATTATATAACAAAGATGTCAAGAAACTTATACTAGCTAGATGAATCAAATATAAGAGCTACTTTGCCCAATCCTATCTGAGTGTTAAGGAACATACACTTCTTTGATAACGTCTTCACTTTGCAAAGTCAAAAAATTTTACCAGTAATTTTTTTTTATGCAAAATAGGAAGTTGGAATTTTGTTTAATGTGGCGTAGTGCCTAAGGCATTTGACTGCTAACCAGGAGGCTGGCAGTTCAAACCCACCAACCACTCCTCGGAAGGAAAGTTGGGCAATCTACTTCAGTAGCGATACTGCCTGGGAAACCCAAGGAGGGGTCATTATGAGTCAGATCCGACTCGATGGCAGTGCATTGCATTTGCGTATTCAAAATTAAGAATCAGAGCCATTTGTGCATGTGTTGACTGTAGTATCACTTGTTCCAAACATCAAGAACTGAGCATGAATTTTTTTTTTCTGTTTTTTCTCTCTAGGTCCCTCAACTTTGCTTTAGAGCTTCATCTTAGCCAGCTACATTTCCGTTTATTGTTTAAGTCAGAAGAATCTATTCATCCATGCATCATTACTCAAACTCCATAAATTTTGTGGGATGTTGTGATTTCTAGTCTTGTGTATTGATGAAATGTTAATAAGGAATGTATGGTGCTCTACTAGGAGACTAAGAACAGTCATACATAAGGAATACAACCACTACTTGTGGAGCACACATATTTGAACACCAGTACTCTATTTAAATGATGCATTTGTGTGTGTTGACACCATTGAGATAAACTTCCATGAATGTGTCAGCTCCTGGGCACTTGTGTATCTTTTGATGATGTCATGGTCAGTAATAAGCTGTCTTAGTAGTCAATGCACCTTTCAACATTTTTGTGGTTGTTCATCTGCTGTGACATAACCATTCAGATAGAAACATTCAATTTGGTTATCAAAGCAAGAACTTTAAGCTGGTTTCACAGAAAACCCTAACATCTAAAATATTATTCACTCAAGTGAACCTATTCTATCTTGAGCCGAGAATTAAGAACAGGCAAACAAATTATTATTTTTCTCTTATATATGGTGGTGTCTGTAAACTAGAAGGAAAAATCAAGCTAATGTAGTTTTCATTCATTGGTTGTTTAGTAGAAATGTATTTTATCTCAGATAAAGTTTTATGAGTTATGTTTTATTAATTTAAAATATGCAATACAACATATAGGTCAGTGGAATTAGTAATTTATAGTTAAAAGCAAGTAATTATAATTTATTCATTGGAAGTTGTCTCAGTAAATCATTTATCCCACAATTTTCAAATGTTGTCCACCTCATCCATAAACTAATCACCAGCATTGTCCCCAGTGCTCTGAGGGTGAATTCTAGGACTTGAAATAATCCCATTGACCTGATGCTGAAAAACTTTTGCTCAACAAATCAACCAAGAGATGCAAATAAACAATATATAATTTTAAAATTTGAGTTGTAAAAAATGATATGCAGGAGATTTCCATGCATCTGAGAAAGGAGTGTCTAAGTATCTGAATTGAAATAGTACTCACCTCAGAGAAGGGGGTGCTCCAAAAAGAGGCCAGGCCAGTGTGTGTGTGAAGAGGACACTGCAAAGTGTCAGGAGCACTAGAAGCTGGGGCTTGCTTCTGGTTTCCATCTCAGGGCCTCTAAAGGGAGAGAACACAGCAACTCGTCTGGCCTTGGTGCCACTAGCAAGATGGCCCTGAATGTCTAGCAATGATTTCTCAAGCCCCCAGGTGAGTTTGGAGGAAGTAATTCTCATACTGTAGAAAGAGTTAAACTGCAATATGGTTAATGTGTAAAACAAGATTTCTTTCAATGACGGGCACTGGAATAAAAATTGAGGTCGCCTGTATCTGCTGCCTATTTCTCAGTTGGCATATAACTGGCCCGACTCTATATTGAAGGCCATATTATATTTTTACATTACTGGAAATTTCCCTGGGGACAACTTGTTATAACAGGGTTGTAACATCCAAGTTAGTGTCTTTTCTGACTATGGAAACAGCTTCAAGAAAATCATTTCTCCTATTTTTATGCTTTTTATATCT
>NW_006921688.1:8844200-8848866 GCF_000298275.1 Orycteropus afer afer | reverse complement strand
TTTACACATTTTATTCCTAAATAATTTCTAGACAGAAGTTTAGGAATTCAAGGGCTGTTTCTCTTGCTGTTGGTCAAAACCACAACATTTAAACTTAAAATAAAGAGGAAAATAAATGCTTCATAGGTCCATTTAATTAACCACACATGAGATAAAAAGCACAGCACTTAAAAAACATCAGCCCAGAATTTCAAACACATCTGTACCTACCGAATCTTTCAGTCGAAATTTACATGCAATCATAGAAAAGCCAGTTGGATGCATTTTTTAAAATCAGTATTCAGTGAGCAAGCAGACAGACAGAATGAAGCATCTTCTAACCCAAGAATTCAGAGCTTCCAGTCGTATGAGAGAAGTTGAGAGATTTTGTTATACTTACCAGGTGACTTGAGAAACTTCTCTTTTTGCCTTTACAAAGGAAGAACATTGTGAAATTCTTTACAAGAGAGAAAAAATCAATATACCTTGAGGAAAGATCCAGAGATGGGGAAATGAAGGAAGAAAGGAAAGAGGAAGGAAGAAACTAAAGTTTTTACTTACCTGGCTAAGCAATGTTCCTCGGGAGCTGTCCTAGGTGCTGAGGTCCTGAGAGGCCCGGAAAGGCTCTAAGTTCTCTGCCCTTGGTGCTAAACCAGAACTTCACTGGCTGAGGTTGGCTTATGAATTGCCAGCTCTGCTCTTCCCTCTACCCTGACCAGCATTTCAAAGCCCGTCATTTTATAGGGCTTATACTAGGGCTGAGCAATCACAAAGCTCTCAGAAAGACGTCACAGTGGTACTCCCATGAGATGAACAGGGATGGAAGTTCTTCTTTAATTGCCGTAATATCTGATTTACATAAATTTATAGTGAGTAACTTCAGTATGTAAGATATCAAGAGGAGATTTACTTTTCTTTAAACAAAATTTACATTTCTTTAAACAGCTTAATGTGAAATTCTTTCATCTTTAATTTCATACTAATGAAATAAGAGAGTGATTATAGTGTTGTAGTTAAGACCACTGGAGTTCCTTCAGAAAATATGGATTTCATATGCAAGAACACGTGTAGAAAGCAGCAAACACTTATGTTCATATGTTTACAAATGTATAATTCTCCTGTTACATAGCATCAATTCTCTAAATGCTTTGTTATTTTTGTGATATTAATTTAGACCCTGATAGAATCTTCTTTGAGATCAAGCCTAATTTTAAAAGCACCTGGAAATAATTCCCAATATTTCTACTAATGTCTTTCCTTTATGGTGAAACTAACCCTGGGATGAACATTTCAGAATGGCTCTAAGGTAGCATAATATGCACACTGCTATTTCACGTTTGTATACAATGTTATAACTTCCAGACCACTTTCACATACAGTATTTCAAATGATCCAACTAACAAATTATTATCAGACTACATGCCTCGAGGGATTCATTTTCAATTCTCTTTTTAAAGCCATCCTCCTCATTTTATAAGTCCATGCAGTATATGGAATTATTTTATTTATTTTTCTCCCTTCCTTTCACACCAACTCCAGTTTTGTTTTTTTTCTTTAACATTTCCAAGTGCAACCATTTTTCAAAGAATAAATTGGAAAGCATTTGTAAAGAATATTGAAAAATGCTTAACTTCTGTGTTGGCTGACAACTCAAAGTAGCCTAGCATTGACTCAAACAGAACTTAAAGGAAAAATGCAGCTTTATAAACAATTTCATGAACAAAATAAAATGATGTTGTCCCTTCCATGTTTTTAAATTTCCAATATATTAATTCTTTTGCATTGTTTTTTTGAAAGTTTGTCAGGAAAGAATGGCTCTAAAACCCCCTTTCTTCCTTCTTCTTTAAACTTTTAGTTGTCTATTTGCTTTGTTCAAAGTCAGGCTGATCCAGTGAAAGAATATCCTGCCGTTCTTAATCATATTTTGTAATCCAGTTACAAGAAAAATTAAATGAATTAAATTTCAAAATGTCTGGAAATTTTTTTTCCCAGTTGACAGCTCTGACTTAAACCAGAGTTCCTGTGGCTTAATTCCAGGAAATCTTTTTTTACCTGATTATTACAAACTGGAGGTTGAAAATGTTTGTCATATGGAATTTTTTTTCTTCTTAGTTCATCACCCAATTCTCAGGGAAGCAATTTTATTTACGAACAGCAACAGCAAAGCAAGTTGATTGAGAGTCACAGACAAGCCAATGCTGAATGAGAAGCAGAAAAATCTAACCAGAAAAAGATGTAAAAGTTGATTATTATTGAGTCTAAGGAATTATGTAGGGTTGATATAAGTAGATATTTTCCAATGGTAAAGAAATTTTCCCCCACTTTAATAATGAAAAACCAAAATAAATAGAAATAATTCAAATTTATTACCTCTGAATCAAAAGGAACTAAGTTGAAGAACTGCCTTTTTCCTATGAATTTAAACTAAAAAGCAAAATTGACTTTCAAAATGGCATCATAGCACCACCTGCAGGCTCAAAGCCTTAATTCACAGATTATTTTGTAAATTTTTTTTTTTTTTCTTTTTCCCCATTTGCAACCAAAAGCCCCGTACTAGCTAGCATATGGGAGCTCTGGTAGCATAGTGGCTAAGGCACTTGACTGCTCACCAGATGGCTGACGGTTCAGACCCATCAGCCACTCCTCGGAAGGAAGGTTGGGCAATCCTACTTCCGTAGTGATACTGCCTCGGAAACCCAAGGAGGGGTAGCTATGAGTTGGGTCCGACAACAACAACAGCTAGCATATGAGCTGTGGTAACATAGTGCCTAAGGCACTTGACTGCTAAACAGAAGACTGGCGGTTCAAACCCCCCAGCCACTTCTTGGAAGGAAGTTTGGGCAATCTACTTCTGTAGTGATACTGCCTCAAAAACCCAAAGAGGGGTTCCTATGAGTCGGGTCCAACTCGATGGGACATAACAATAACAACAAGCTAGCATATGAATACTTCTAGAAAAATAAATCTAAGAAAAATAAGTACTATAATTGAATACTTTGCTCTTATAAAACTCTGTAAATACACAATAAACTGTTGTTATGTTATGTGCCATTGGGTAAACTACAAGCACTAATGTACAGTTGAAATCTGTTTGTTTTTTTCCTTTATTTTGATGTATCTCTGTAATTACATGGTACAGGTGAAAATAGAAATGAAGTCATAACTTTCCCACATCTGTAGCAAAATGTATGTCCTATATTAAGAATCCCACGTACAGTGATGTTTGTAATAAGGGGAACTATCATTAGTTTGTACAGCTAGAACAACCCTCCAGTTCCAAGCAGCCAGGATCTTTCTTTAACAAAAAAATATGCTGATGTTCAGAGAGTTTAAATAAATTTTGCAAGGTTAACCAGAAGGTTGATTCAAATATGGGATTAAGAGTAGGTTTTCTGAGCTTGATTTAACATTCTTTCCAGTAAGACCTGATAATTTTCTGCTTTGTTATTGTTATCATAATTACTGATGCTAACAAGCAAAGCCCAACCCAAACTCACTGCCATTGAGTCGGACCTGACTCATAGCGACCATTCCTTGGGTTTCCATGGTGGTATCACTACAGAAATAGATTGCCCAACCTTCCTTCCAAGGAGTGGCTGGTGGGTTTGAACCTCCAGCCTTCTGGTTAGCAGTCAAATGCTTTACGCACTGTGCCACAACACAAGCCATGGTGTTTTCAATGGCCTCATACAAATGTGAAAGCTGGACAATGAATAGGGAAGAATTGATGTCTTTGAATTGTGGTGCTGGCAAGGAATACTGAAAATACTGTGGACTGCCAGAAGAACAAACAAATCTGTCCTAGAAAAAGTACAGCCAGAGTGTTCCTTAAAAGCAAAAATGGCCAGAATTTGTCTTATCTACTTTGCTCATGTTGTCAGAAGGGACTGGTGCCTGGAGAAGGATATCGTGCTTGGTAAAGTAAAGGGTCATAAAAAAGGGGAAGACCCTCAGCCAGAGGGATTGACACGGTGGTTGCAGTGATGGGCTCATGAGCAATGAGGATCGTGAGGCTGCCACAGGAGGACCGTGAGGCTGCCACAGGAGGACCGTGAGGCTGCCACAGGAGGATCGTGAGGCTGCCACAGGACCTGGCGGTGTTTCATCCTGTTGTCCACAGGGTTGCTATGAGTCAGAGCCAACTTGATGGCACCTGAAACACAACTGGTAAGATAAGAAAAATCCAAAGCTCATACAAGTACTGGCATCTCCTACTCTGTTTATCCAATAACAGAACCAATGACAGAGGAAGAAAACTGACTCCAAGGTACTGCAGTCTGGATACAGATAAATCACTGAGAAGAGATTTTCACATTCAGGAGGTCGGCAGAGACCTGAGTTCACTCCTTTTTCCTTGAAAAGCCAATCCTGTTAGTTGCTGTTGAGTAGGCTCCTTATGTGTAACAGAACAGAACATTGCTCCATTCTGCACCGTCTCCATGACCGTTGGCATGTTTGAGACGTGGTGTGAGCTATTGTGTCAACCATCTTATTCAGAGCTTCCGTCATGATGTCCTTTTCTAGCTATTGGTTTTTCCTGAAGATGTGTCAAAAACAAGCCAGATAAAATCTTCCTATTCTCACTTCTAAGGAACATTCTGATTGTATTTCTTCTAAAACTGATTTTTTTCATTCTAATGGCAGTCCAAATTATACTTAGGAGCTCTGGTAGCATAGTGCCTAAGGC
>NW_006921688.1:8841550-8843250 GCF_000298275.1 Orycteropus afer afer | reverse complement strand
CTAGTGGCTGCTGAGGCTAACAAGCCAGAGGTCGACAAAATGGCACAGTCCTGACATTACCAAACCACATGGGAGGCCATTAATTCAAGTCCATTGTAAGTCCCAAGGTCGGCAGAGTATGGCAGAGCGCTGAACAACAACATGGCTACACGCAGCATCCAAGCGTGCCATACACTAGAGACCATTCCCCAAGGCTTCTGTTTATATACAGGAAGCAGACCATATCCCTAAGGCAGCTACTCAGCTGCTCACAGTAGATTCCACCATGGAGTTGATGACCAGTATCATCATGGGGAATACTACATCCAGCTGCCCAGCCACTCCACCAAGCCCAGCCAAGTTGACACAGAAACTGAACTACTACATCCAGCTTCTTGGATTATTTGTTCAGCATATAGTAAAATGAAAGGATAGAATCCTGCTGCATATCATTTCCAATTTTAAATGACACAATATTCTCTTGTTATGTTCAAACAACTATCTATTGATCTAAGTACAGTTTCTGTATGAGCACAATTAAGTGTGTTCTGGAATTCCCATTCTCTGTAATTTTATCCAAAATCTGTTATGAACCACACAATCTAATGGCCTTGTGTATTTGGTAAAATAATAGGTAAACATCTTTCTGATATTCTCTGATTTCATCCAAGATCCATTTGATATCAGCAATGCTATCCCTTGTTCTGAATCTGGCTTGAAATTCTGGCAGTTCCCTGTCAATGTACTGCTGCAGCCATTTCTGAATTATCTTCAGCAAAATTTTGTTAGCTCAGGACATTAATTATGTTGTTCTCTAACTTTCACATTCCACTTGATTGCCTTTCTTTGAAACGGGCACAAATATGTATATCTGCCAGTGGTTGGCCAGGTAGCTGCCTTTCAAATTTCTTGACATAAATGAGCAAGAGTTTCCATCATTTTACCCATTTGTTGAAGCCTCTCAATTGGTTTCCAGTCCCTCCTGGAGGCTCATCGTTTGCCAAGGCCTTCAGTTCAGCGAGAACTCCTGTCAGTACCAGCAGTTCTTCACCGTATGCTTCTTCCTGAAATGGTTGAATGTTGGTTGAATGTTGAACAATTCTTTTCTGTAAGTGACTGTGTATTCCTTCATTTTCTTTTGGTGCTTCCGACATCATTCTTTTTTTCCCCCCTTGCTCATAGAATCTTCAGTATTATAACTCAAGTCTTGAATTTTCTCTTCAGTTGTTACAGCTTGAGAAATGCCAAATGTGTTTTTCTCTTGATTTCTCATTCCGTATCTTTGCATATTACAATATTTTACTTTGTCTTTCCAAATTCCCCTTTGAAATCTTCCGTTAAACTTTTGACCGTTTTCTTCAGCTACTCTGCCTTTAAAAGCAAGTTTCAGAGACTCTTCTGACATTCGTTTTGGTCTTTTCCTTTTTTCTGTCTTTTTAATGACTTTTTATTTTCATTACATATCATGTCCTCAATGTCATTCCACAACTCTTCTGGTCATTATTGTTCAATGTGTTCAATCTGTTTTTGATATGGTCCCTAAATTCAGGTGGGGTGCATTCAAGGTTGTACTATGGCTCTCATGAGCTTATTTTTATTTTCTTCAGCTTCAACTTGAAATTGCATATGAGTCATTGATGGCCTGTTCTGCAGTCAGCCTTGCCTTTTTCTTGATTGATAATATTGATCATCTTCATCATTTCTTTCCATAGCTATTGTTG
>NW_006921688.1:8839106-8840215 GCF_000298275.1 Orycteropus afer afer | reverse complement strand
ACATCAAGGATATCATACGTGAAGAAAGCAAAATGTCATTAAAAAGACAGGAACGAAAGGAAAGACCAAAATGGATGTGACAAGAGACTGAAACTTGCTTTTAAATGGAGAGTAGCTAAAGAGAATGGAAGAAATGATGAAGTGAAAGAGCTGAACCAACGATTTCAAAGGGCACCTTGAGAAAACAAAGAAAGTATCATGAAGAAATATTCAAAGACATGGAGTTCGAAAATCAAAAGGGAAGAACACGTTTGGCATTTGTCAAGCTGAAAGAACTGAAGAAAATTTCTGAGGCTTGAGTTGGAAAATTGAAGGATTCTATGGACAAAATATTGAATGATGCATGAAGCATAAAAAAAGATGGAAGGAATACACAGTCACTGTACCAAAAAGAGTTGATCAAGACTAGACCACTTCAGGAGGCAGCATATAATCAAGACCTGGTCATATTGAGGGAAGAAGTCCAAGCTTCACTGAGGAAACTGGTGACAAACAAGGCTCCAGAAATTGACAGAATACCTATTAAGATGTTTCAACACACAGATGCAGAGCTATAGGCACTTACTCATTTAATGAATTTAAATAAATTTAGAGGATGACTGCCTGCCAGCCAACTGGAAGAGTTTCATATTTGTGCTCATTCCAAAGAAAAGTGACGCAACAGAATGCAGAAATTATAGAACAATATCATTAATATTGCATGCAGGTAAAATCTTGCTGACAATAATTCAAAAATAGTTGCAGCAGTATATTGACAGGAAACTACCAGAAATTTAACCCAGATTCAGAAGAGCACATGGAATGAGCAATATCACTGCTGATGTTAGATGAATCTTGGCTGAAAGCAAAGAATACTAGAAAGATGTTTACTTGTGTTTTATTCACTATATAAAGACATTCGACTATGTAAATCATAACAAATTATGGATAACGTTGCAAAGAGAGGGGATCCAGAACACTTAATGAAGTCCATGAGGGACATGTACATAGACAAAGAGAGTCTTTAGAACAGAACAATGGGATGCCATATAGTTTAAAATCAGGAAAAGTGTACTTCAGGGTTATGTCCTTTTACCATACCTACTCAATTTGAGTGCTGAGCAAATGAT
>NW_006921688.1:8831105-8838477 GCF_000298275.1 Orycteropus afer afer | reverse complement strand
GCCATGTTATCAAAAGGGACCAGTCCATGGAGAAGGCTATCATGTTTGGTAAAGTGGAGGGTTATAGAAAAAGGGGAAGGCCCTTAACAAGATGGATTGACACAGTGGCTGCAAAGATGGGCTCAAGCATTGCAAAGATTGTGAGGATGTTGCAGGACCAGGCAGAGCTTTGTTCTGTTGTACATAGCATTGCTATGAGTTGGAATAGACTCAAAGCACCTAACAACCACAACAGGCCATTGTTTGGACAGGGCTGCCTGCCTCTCCCTAAGACCAAGCTTCTGTAGGGTTTCCCATTTCTACAACTATAGCATCCATCCCTCTTTGGGTTCCAGAAGCACCTCATTTTGTTTCTCCCTTCACTCCTAGAGGTACCAACAGCTTCCTGCAGAGTCTAGTTTATGGGTTGTTGGTCATTCCACTAGTTTCTCTAAACTTACCTGAATCTTTATTAAAGTATCCTCAACTAGCCCTGGGGAAGAGCGATGTGTGTCCTGCCAAGACACTACAGGTTGTAGTCCCACCCTCACACCCAACCTCTCACTTCTACAATAGCCAGAGACATTTAGTTTAAGGTTTGAACCACAATAGAAGGCCTGCTCATCTTTAAGTTTTAATATTTTTAACATGAATTGGGAGAATCCTTAGAAAAATCAATGTGGAGACCTGGAGGAAGGTCACTAAATAAGTCTGTTGAACTGGTGAACAATTGATTTTTGAAGTTTGAGGCTGAAACTCTAATAAAATAGAAGCCTGTTCAGGCCCTTGAAGCTACTTAAGTCCATCCAGGAAGAGACCGGATACATTGCCGATGCGTGTCAAGTAGAAAGAAAGGTCAGTGTGCTGCCAGAAAGCAAACACCAAACGCTGACTGAGGTCTTTGCTGGCTGTAGCAGAATGGTCCTCAGGAAGGAACCCAAGGCAAACAGCCTCTACCTCTTGAGGACTTCTGGCGCCTGGTCCTCCAGAAAGAGAATCTTACGATCTAGGAAGCAGGACTTGTGGTATTTGAGAAACAATTTGTTTTCCTTAATCATCATTCTAATATCCTGTATCTGTGGTCATTTCGCTGGACTTCCCTGTCTGGGAGACTCATGTTCTAATTTCTTACTCATGAAACCATAATTCTCAGCTAGAGAGAATTTAAAATAATTTAGTTCAGCCACTTTGTTTTGAGAAATTATAGCAAAGCCAATATCCAAATTGATATCCAAAAAATAAGTTACCTCCAACAGAGTATGAGCTGGGATTAGTCATCTTCTTTTCTTTCCCTAAAGTCACTGACTTTTTGGTGACTGCGAGAAGTCAGCCAAATTAGCAAGAATAGAGAATATATTGGGAAAATCAAAGTGAAAAGGAAGAGTGGGGAAGATGGTATGAGTACCTTGCTGCTGTGATCGGATGGATTTACCATTAAAAAAAAAAAAAGAAAGAAAAACCAAACTCACTGCCATCAATCATTTCACTGTCATCAACTCATAGTGACCTTCACTGGATTTCCAAGGCAGAAGTAGGTTGTCCCATCTCCCTCCCACAGAGTGGCTGTTGACTTTGAGCCACCAACCTGGTTAGCAGTCAAATGCCTTAGGCACTACGCCCCCATAGATGCTTGATAAATGTGTACTGTTGTTAATAGTTAAATCCACAGATTTACATTGCTTGTAAATAGTTCTTACATTGTTTGTAAATAGAACAACTCACCAATCTAAAATGCATATCTAATAGAATTTAGAGGAAAATGTAAGCTTGGGCCAGGAAATTTCCAACCTTTTTGAAGGATTGAGGACTTTATCTTAAGGGAAGGAAAGCCAATAATTGTGGGTGAAAGGTGAGTAGATAATTGTTTTTCAAAGCTCACCCTGGCTCCTCCATGGAGTGCAGATTAAGTACTGGGTGCAGAAAGACTAGTGTATTACTCTGAGGAAAAACAAGTTTTCTAGTTCCAAAGGACAGTAAAGCAGGTGAGAGAACTCTCAGGTTGAACAAGCCTTTTACGTACACATAGTTTCACAGAACCTGAACAAAGCATAAGCAGGCTTACTGCTGCCTCCAGTCTCACTATACACAGTGGAGATAGAGGAGAAGTTTTAAGCTACAATGGGAGTTAAGGTTCAGTCAGAGTTCACTGTGGGGTAAAAAGGGATGGTGACTGGACAGAGTTGAGTAAGAGGGATGATCTTTTGGTCTTTGGTTTTTTTTTTTTTTAATTTTTTAATATATAATTTTACTTATTTTGTTGTTGTTGAGAATATTCACAGCAAAACACACCAATTCAACTGCTTCTACATGTACCATTTAGTGACACTGATGACATTTTTCAAGTTGTGTAACCATTCTCATCCTTCTCTAAGTTGCTCCTCCCTGGTTAACATAAATTCACTTCCCCCTAAAGTTGTAATTTAATCTTTCAAGTTGCTGTTATCACTTTGATTCTGCACAGATGTTGTTGTTATTTGCCGTCGAGTCAGCCCCGACTCATAGCGACCCCTCCTTGGGTTTCCGAAGCAGTATCACTACAGAAGTAGGATTGTCCAGCCTTCCTTCCGAGGAGTGGCTAGTGGGTTTGAACCGCCAGCCTTCTGGTTAGCAGTCAAGTGCCTTAGGCACTATGCTCAAGGCAGACATTTTTTGTTAATTAAGGTAATTATTGTTTGTTTTTTCAGAAGACTTCAAATAATATTTTCATTTTAAGATTTAAAGATTATCTCAGAGCAATAGCTTCAGGGATTCATTCAACCTTGGCTCCAGAAATTATAGAGTCCATGAGAATTTGAAGTTCTGTTCTGCATTTTCCCCCTTTTGATCAGAATTCTTCTATAGACTCTTTTCTCAAAATATTCAATAATAGTAGTTGGGCACCATCCAATTCTGGTCTCATGGCAAAGGAGCCAGTTGTTCAGGGAGGCAATTAGCAACATATTCCACATTGTCCTTCTATTCCTGACTCTCCTTCTTCCTCTCTTGTTCCAGGTGAATGGAAACCAATTGTCATGTCTTAGATGATGCCTGCAAGCTTCTAAGACCACAAGCATTATGCATCAAACTAGGAGGTAGAACAGAAGCAATCTATATGTTATTAGGCCAATTAACTAGGAAGTTCTGTGAGCTCATGCCCTAAACCTCCAAACTAAGAAACCAAATTCCATAAAGTTTTTGGTTATACATAAGAAGCCTCAGCAGTTACTCTTTTTTGTTGTTGTTCTGGTAAATATATCTGGTGGTTCAAACCCACCAGCCACTCCTTGGAAGGAAGATGGGGCAATCTACTTCCGTAGTGATACTGCCTCGGAAACTCAAGGAGGGGTCGCTATGAGTCAGGTCTGACTCAACAGCACATAACAATAACAACAAACATACAAACTTTGGCAATTCAACTCTTTAAAGGTATACAACTTATTGACAGCAATTACAGTCATTGGCTGTGCAACCCTTCCCTTAATCAATGCAATATTTCCATCAACATTAATCCCCCTTTTCTCCTCCCTCCAGGCCCTGGTAATCCTAATAAATTTTGTTGTCTATACGTTTATTTTTTTGTTGTCTTTTTATATAACTAAGATCACACAATATTTTCTTTTGGGAATTGACTTACTTCACTCAAAATAATGTCTTCCAGCTCCATCCCTGTTGTAGCACAGAACTTTCTTTAGGAGACTACATACTGGTATAATGGGATGTGCATAGGCCTAGGGTGTGTGCTGGAGAGTTAGACATTTCCTCTCCTTTTTTGAAAGACCAAATGGCAACATCCTTATTCTTTTCTCTAGTAGCAAGCCAAGTAGGAGTTGAGCAACTAATTCATTTGTAGGTGATTGATTGGACATTGAGTGTTTGGACTGGTCAGACACTCAATGTCTGGGGTTCCTTGAGCATGAGCAACTCACCAATCTAAAGTGCATATCTAAAATGCCAGTCACACACTTAAATTTCAAAACCATAGTGTTGGTGCCTAAATTCCAACTGCTCTATTTCAGTCAAATTACATTAGCAGCTGTTAGAGCTAATGACTCTGGGATTTAAATGTTCTGTTCAAGGTTTTTATAGCACAACAGAAGAAAATGCCACTGCAATTGTGGGTGTGCATGAGTAGGGGTGACTCGAAGGGTGCCCCAGTGGATTTCCCTATCAAAGCAGCCATTCTGGAAGTTATTGTAGTGGCTGGCTTAGGGTGAGACCAGTGAATGGGTTTAAGAATTAAATTGACTGGACTTAGTGATTGCTTGGATGTGGAGGATAAGGGAGAAGAAGAATACAAGGAGGTTGATAAGATTTCTAGCTTAAACTGAGTGAGTGGTGTTACCCTCTATAAGGAATAGAGGAAGAGAAATAAACTTATTCTTGGACATGGTGAGTTTAAGGAACTCGTGTGTCACCTATTTGTAAATGGTGACCAGATAGAGGGACACATGGATGAGGAATGTAAAAGAAAAATATGGGTAGGAGATATAACAGAATCATCACTTAAAGGAAGGCAAAGAAAGTCATAAGTCTGGGTGAGACTTCCTGGGGAAAAAGTGGAGAGGGAGAGAAGAAAAACTAGAACAGAGGCCCAAACCATTTCAAGATTTATCACTAAGTATGGAAAGAAAAAGGAAAAGAAGACTGTTGGCAAGATAAAATAAAAGCCAGAGAATATGGGTTTTCTGGGAGTTACTTTTTCAAGGTGATCATTGGGTGCTGCTCAGTTGATTACAACCATAGAGACCCCCTGTAACAGAGCAGAACTTCCCCGTAGAGTATCTAGGCTGTAACATTTACAGATGGATCCCTGGTGGCACCATGGTTAAATGTGTGGCTGTTCAGTGGCAGAAACAACTTGGTATTCTGCTCCCATAAGGATGACAGCCTAGGAATTGCTATGGGGAAGTTGTACTCTGTCATATGGTTTCTACTAGTCAGAATCAAATCAACAGCACACAGCAACAACAGCTATCTATATGGGAGAAGATGTCTGTGACTTGCTCTCACAGAGCCAGTGGGTGGGTTCAAACTGTTACTCTTTTGGTTAGCAGTCAAGAGCCTAACCAAGTGCTTAACTCTTCATACTACCAGGACTCCTTTCCAGGTGATCAGTAGTGTTGAGTCCTTCTTAGAGTTAAAATCAGATGCTATTGAAAACTTTGCATAAGATTTCTTGGCATAGAGTTGCCAGCAGAAGCAATATTGCTAAAATGGTGCAAGAACAATTCAGATGCAGATGAGCTGGGGTGTGAGTGGAAAGTAAAGTAAAGGAAGTCAGAAATGCTACTAAAAATTTTTGCTGTTCAGAAGGAAGTTATTACAGTAATGAAAATACTGGACAGCAGCTGGACAGTGGAGAATTCTGATAACAAAAGGAGCTTATGCATGTTTTAACAAAGATGGGAAGGACCCAACCAATGGAAAGAAAGAGATAGAAAATGCCAGAAAGTAGGTGGATTAATCAATAACACTAAGTCTCTGAAAAGCTAGTAGATCGTTTACTCCCTGATTCCTTCTTGGAGAAAAGATTTGATCCAGATAAGTAAATATAAGTATTGTCAGGAAGTTGAGCGAATTGCCATCTTATGGCTTCTATAGAAAATGGAATGTACAATCTTGATCTGGGGACAGGTACATGAGTAATAGTCTAATGATCAAATTAGCAGGATTGTGGGAAAGGATGACTAAAACTATGAATTACAAAAAGAGGACGACAATGGCAAGGTTCAATGAGACAGAAAATAACAAATGCTGGCGAGGATGTGGAGAGATTGGGACTCTCATACACTGCTGGTGGGACTGTGAAGTGATACAACCACTGTGGAAAGCAATATGGCAATTCCTTAGAAAGTTGGAATTGGAGATACTATTTGACCCAGCAATTCCATTACTAAGTATATATCCTAGAGAGGTAAGAGCTAGGTCAGGAACAGATAGATGCACACCCATCTTCATTGCAGCACTGTCTGCGGTGGCAAGAGGATGGAAGCAACCTATAGTGTCCATCAACAGATGACTAGATGAGCAAGCTGTGGTGCATACACACAATGGAGTGCTATCCAGCACTGAGGAGTGATGTGGAGTCTGCAAAACCTCACATAATATGGATGGACTTGGAGGACATTGTGCTGAGTGAAATAAGTCAGTCACAGAAGGGCAAATATAGTATTAGTTCTTTGTTGTGGAGGGTCAAGGAAAGGTTTATATATGCAGTAAAACTTTCTTTATTGTTGCCAGGTGTGGGAGGGGAGGGGAAGGAACACTGCAAAAGAAAAAAAAATGCATTGACCCATGTCACTTTAGTTTTGTGTATTTCACTGTACATAAATTATATTTCAATAAAATGCATTTTTAAAAAAAGTATAACAAACATACATAGTGGAATATCTGGGCACTGTTTAGAATCTTGACAGATTATTAAATAATTTATTTTATTTCATTGTTATTGTTGAAATATACACAGCAGAACAAACACAAATTCAACAATTTCAACACATATAATTCAGTGACATAGATTACATTCTTCAAGTTGTGTGTGTTCTCACCTGTTTTTTGTAAATTCCTCTTCTCCCATTTACATAAACTCACTGACCCCATAAGGTTCCTATCTAATCTTTCGATTGGATCCCATATATACAGTACTTTCAAAGAACACAGTGCTCAAGACAGACATTCCCAAGAGATTTTTTGTTTTAGGCCTTTGTCCTTTGTGAGGTAGTTTTTGTTAAAAAGAATGATGAATGAGAAGGTTGGATGATACAAACATGTTCTGAGTTGGTTGGTACCATTTGCCAAAATGAGACTCAAGGAGAGAAAGCGGATTTAAAGGGATGGTGATTAATTTTCTTTTGGAGAGTTTCAATTTGATGTATGTGTGAGACATCCTCATGTACATATTTAGGAGGCAGACAGTTTTGTAGGTATAAAGTCCTGGGTGAAAATCTGCGTCAGTTCCAGCATAGAGATTGTAGTTGAAGTCATAAGAGTAGAAGAGCTTACTTAGGGGGAAAGGGTGAAGAAAGAGAAGAGGGGAAGCCTAGGGCAGACTTTTGAGGGGAACGCCAATATTTAGGGAGTGAGTAGAGGAAAAAATAATTTAAAATATGATAGAGAAAGAATAGCCAAAGAAAAAAACAGGTAAAATGACAAGAATGGTCCAATCATATCTCTGAGGTGCCAGAATGGTCATGATGGAATAGTATCCCTGGATTTGACAAGTATTCCTGAGACTTGGACAAGCATGTTTGAGGGATGTGATGAGACTAAAAGTTAGAATATAGTGGCTTGTCAGAGGTGAGGAAGTGGAACTTGAAAAGAAGAATTTCAAGAAGTTTGGTTCTGCCATGAATGATAGATATAATAGCTCAAAAGAAATGAGAATAGAGGAGTTTCTTTCTTTCTTTTTTTTTTT
>NW_006921688.1:8824250-8825749 GCF_000298275.1 Orycteropus afer afer | reverse complement strand
CCTTCAAGGCTCAGAGGTCCAGGATTATCTTCTGTGTCTGTGTTAATTGGTTTCCCTTTTCTTTGTTGAAGAGGGTCTGTGCAGTCTTTCTGCCTAGTCTGCCATCTTGCCAGAACTCGAGGAGTTTCATTTTAATTCTGGGAAAACCTGAGCATTTTTTACAGCTATTTTACATTTATAGTCCCAAACTCAAGTGTAAAGGAATGTAATTTTATTTCTCTACAATTTCAGTTTGCATTTCTGCTGATAATGGACAGTCCAAACTTGCCGGTTCAAGTTAACAAACATTTCTGGTCTACGGCAAAGACATTTTGGACCAACATTCAGTCACCTTCAAGCAACTTTAGCAGCCCTCCTGCTGTCTGCTTCTTCCCTTGCTTTGGAAATGTTCTGAGTCTCAGAGGGTCAAAGAGGAAGGGAAGACTAGTGTGAGGGTCATCTTCTCTCCTGACTAGCTCCCTGAAGTGCAGCTGGCTCACTTTGCTTGTCAAGCCTGGTGTCTTTCTGGAATACTGGTCTGTCTTAAGCATTGTGTTCTTTTAAAATACTGTATATATGGGATCAAATGGACACAGCATCTTGAAAGATTAGATAGGAATTTTATGGGGGCTGTGAGTTTACGTAAATGCGAGAAAGACACTTTAGAAAAGATGTGAGAATGGTTGCACAACTTAAATAATGTAGTCTATATCACTAAGTTATACATGTAGGATTTGTTGAATTTGTGTTTGTTCTTCTGTGTATATTTTCAGCAACAACAATGAAATAAAATAAATTTAAACTATTGGTTTAAATGCAAAGATTCAGGTCCCAACAAGAAATATTTATCAATTATGACTTCTAGCATGGTCACCAAGTGACAGAACTCTATGTGTCTTCAGGAATAGAATTTCTAGAAATTAAAGAGAAGAATTCAAATTGAAGAGAACCTAGGAGAAATTGGCCATAAAGGATTATGGTTAGTTAATGAAAACAACACAATTGTAAATTGTTCCATATGAAAGTAATTGGACCAAAATATATGAAATGAACTGCATTTTCTATTATTTATTTTTACTCAACACAAGTTAGTGAAAACTATCATCTAACAAAAAAATCCTTATATCTTTTTACCTACATTTTGGATGAGATAGAAATGGCTTTTTATCTTTAAAAATTAAAAATGCTCCAGACCACAGAGAAGTACTGTTAAAGAAAGTTTGGTTTCTTCCCTTTAACCTCTCATTAAATAATTATAGTAAGAAATTAAGACAATTGTCAAAGATTGGGGAAGAATGGAAGAAAATTGTAAGAAAACTAGAAAACGAACTAAAATAAAATAAGATTATGAAATGGCAGCAATTTTTCTTCACTGAAGCTGGTTCACGTGTAAACCTGGCTTTGCTTTACTGCTGATGGGGTATTAGTCAGCTTTAGTACCTAAGGGCTTACAAAATGCCCAGTCCATCAAACCAGACCCCCAAGGGATCAAAGGCCCCATACAGCAATGCAAAACAGGT
>NW_006921688.1:8820699-8824005 GCF_000298275.1 Orycteropus afer afer | reverse complement strand
AAGCCTGGATCCTTAGAAGGTAAAGCTTCCAGCTGTGGAAACAGCAAAAGTCCCATTTAGCTTTAAGGCATAGTATCTGTGGTGCTCTACTTTCACTTTTTAGTAAATAGAAAAATGGAGCAGTTGCATCCTGAGGTGAAAAGAGAGATCAGGGAGTCTCATGGATGAGAGTCTTTGTTACTCTACCAGGTATATTATAGCATCCATCAGATTTGCTGGTTGAGAGTAAGGGAAATCCAGAATGGATCGTAGAAGAGATTATGAATATTAATATCAGTTGTGGATTACAAACTAGCTACAAGAACAGGGCCTATGTTTGCTCCATTATCCTTTTATAATTTTCCTCAGGAAAAGAGAACAACCTGAATGCTAGAAGACTTGCTTCCAGGATGTATTAAAAAGCATAGGAGTGAACTGCAGTGAATACTGTGATGTGCCTCACAGATTCCTCCACTACTTCATGACTCAGGTCTTTAAGTATGAGGTGTGTAGGTGGCTGAAACTAGCCTTTGATGACATGTCTCAGAACTGCCCTTGGCTGAAGAGAGTCACCTTGTCCAAGTTCATGCCCAATTCCTGGGAGCAGTTCACCTGAAAGACTGGCCAATGTGGGAACAAATACCAGGGAGCCTGGGACAGCTTGGGACAGCTCTGAATGCTCATTAGCATTCCAGGATACCCTATGGTATCAGCTTTATTAAAATTACACTGTAGTTCAATTTAATTTCCCCTGTATGACCCTGCTTCCTCTACTCCCATCAGTTTTTTTTCTTAGTACAACTCCCAGAAAACCTGCATTCAGATCTTCCTCTCATAGTCTATTTCCCCAGATCCCAACTTTCAACACAGAGGCTCTCTTCATTTTCAAAATGTACCAAGCGACAGTCATGAGAACAGAACAAGAGGTCCTGTGTGGTTTAAAATCAGGAGAGGTGTGCTTCAGGGTTGTATATCCCTTCCCCATACTTATTCATTCTGTATGCTGAGCAAATAATCTGAGAAGATGGACTATATGAGGAAGAATGTGGCATCAGGATTGGAGGAGGATTCATTAACAATCTGCAATGTGCAGCTGACACAACCTTGATTGCTGAAAGTGAAGAGGACATGAACCAGTTATTGATGAAGATCAAAGTCTACAGCCTTCAATATAGATTATACCTCAACACAAAGAAAACAAAAATACCTACAACTGGGGAAATTGCAGTCAGTATCCTGAGATATATGTGAACTGCTGTATGGAAAATGAATTTGCTCTGTAAACTTTCACCCATGTCACAATACAAATTAAAAGAAAAAAAAAAAAAAAAAAACCTGGACCAATAAGCAACATGGAAAAAATATTGAAGTTGTCAAGGATTTCATTTTACTTGGATCCACAGTCTATTTCCATGGAAGCAGCAGTCATTATACCAAACAATGTATTGCACTAAGCATATCTCCTGCAAAAGACCTCTTTAAAGTGTTTAAAAGCAAAGAAGTCACTTTGAGAACTAAGAGGTACCTGGCCCAAGCCATGGCATTTTCTATCACTTCATATGCATGTGAAAGCTGGACAATGAATAAAGAAGACCAAAGAAAAATTGATGCCTTTGAATTACAGTGTTAGTGAAGAACACTAAATATACCATGGGCTTCCAGAAGAATAAGCAAATCTGTCTTGGAAGAAGTATAGCCAGAATCCTTCTTAGAAGCGATGATAGTGAGACTTCATCTCACATGCTTTAGACATGTTATCAGGAGGGACCGGTCCGTGGAGAAGGACATCCTGCTTCATCAGTGAAAAAGAGGAGGCCTCTCAACAAGATGGACTGACACAGTGGCTGCGACAATGGGGTCAACATAGCAATGATTGTGAGGATGGCATAGGCCAGGCATCTAACTAAGGAAGAATTATTAGCAATTTACATTGGATTTCAGACATTACTTACCATTTCATGGTATACCACCCTCCTCCACTACCATTCTTCATCCACTTTTATCACAGCAATAAAGAAATGGCCAGGGTCTTCTTAAAACTTCCTTCCTGGCTTGGTTAACCCAATGTCATCAGGAAAGTAACTATATTCTTAAGTGACCAAACTAATATAGAACATGGAGAAGCTATATGCTTGATGTAACAAAATTAGAAAAATGTACCTTAGATGTCCTTAAATAGTTTCAAGTTTTAAATATTTTGTTTCATTTTTAGACACCATCTGGAGAACTTAGAAAATGACAATGGTTAGATATATGGTAAACAAATTAATACTGGGATCAATCACTACAATAAAAATATAAGGTAGGCAGATAGTTACTAAATCACAATCGCAAATGAAGAAATTTGCACTATTTTACAAGAACTACCTCAATGGAGACTATGTAAGTCTAAAGGTAGTTCTTGAGAATGGTAGGATAATTGTCTGATTGTTTGAAAGGCAATTGTCTCTAATGATATATTCTAGAAGATATGGGGTGAAGTTGAAGGTGAAAATCCACTAATCTGACTGGAAAGATCTGGAAAAGTAAAAATATTTTTTTATCTTTATAATGTTGACCTATGAACACCTCTCAAAATTAGCTTGTATCTCAATAATAATCCTTCTTGAAAATGTGCTAGTGGTATGATAGGAGAAAAATATACTGATAAATCAGATACAACTAAATATGCTTTGATTTTTCACGCAAAATATTAGCTTTCCAAACATAAAGAAAATCTTTCCTTTTGTTCTTACTGTCTGACAAGGCATCTCAACCTAAAAATCATTTCCCTTGAGAGAAGCCAATTTGTTTAAAATTATTTAAAAGCAGCCTTTCTAGAGTGGAATTATTAGCTTAAGAGAAGTCAACTGATAATGCATTTGCTGAAAATTTGTACTTGCAGAATTTATGTCAATTCATAACACAACTATTTTATTCCATTTTGTTTAGTTTTTCAGTTTTAGATTTCTATTTTCTTATTCTATCTACATTTCATTATTTAAGACTCTCAGAATTGACTCTATGGCATCTAACAACAACAAATCATTTTTACAAAACAAAGAATTTTTATAACTATTCATATTTGTACAGTATTTGAATAGTACTGCATTGTGTTCATATAGCTGTCATTGTTGTTATGTGCCATCGAGTTGGACCCGACTCATAGAGACCCCTCTTTGGGTTTCTGAGGCAGTATCACTACGGAAATAGATTGCCCAACCTTCCTTCCAAGGAGTGGCCAGTGGGTTTGAATATCAGATATCTGTTAATAATAACCCCCTATTATAAAATATTTGTTTTCTCCCCAATGTTTTCTTATATTCTATTACATATAAAAGGAGCTTT
>NW_006921688.1:8812563-8819119 GCF_000298275.1 Orycteropus afer afer | reverse complement strand
CACTTGTACTGTGCTTTCTTTAATATTCATGATATGGCCAATACCTTAAGAAATGTCTGGCCTTACTCTCTACAGCCAAAATGAAAACTTTTAATTTATGGAAAGCTAACAATCCCATTTTACAAGGTATCTCATTCAGTTAGAGAAATACATTTTGCAAGCCATTTGTCTTAGTGTGATGTTCCAGGGAATTGCATTGTTCAAAGCCAGACTGTCTATGGGTAAATTTACTCAACTTGTCTTTTGTAATGTTCAAGATAAGTAAGTACACATGATAAGTACACCTGCTTTAAAAATATTCATGTTAAACTTATTAACACACTACATAAACAGTTGAAGCTTTATTCATTCATGAGGAATATACCCAAAATACATTTTTATAAAAATCTTTATTTTTCTGGAGAACTCACCCTGGGTTTACTCACCTCCAAGCTTGCATAAGGCAGATTTCTCTACTATTAGTCCAAAGTCAGCATCTCAATTGCCACAATCAAAGGTCAAGCCTACCCTGATGGGCATATATCTTCACTCTTTAATGGAATGTCTATAATTTTTGCATTCTGAGAACTAGACAGAGGGCAAAATCACAAAACTCATTATATATATTTATGAAAATCTAATTTTAAAAGATATTCATAATTGATGCACAACTTCTTCACTTTTTTAAAGCAGTGTTTCTCCTCCATTCCAATGCAAACGTCCTTTTGTAACAGTTACAACACTGTCATCAGAATAATTCATCCATACCCATAAAAACAACAAACTAAACCAGTTGCCGTCAAGTTGATTTTGACTCATGGTAGCCCCATGCATTTTAGAATAGGACTGCATTCCACAGGGTTGGCAGTGGCTGTGATCTTTCTGAAGTAGCTTGCCACTTCTTTCTTCTGAAATGCCTCTGGGTGGATTCTAACTGCCAACCTTTGGGGTAGTAACCAAGACCTTAATCATTTGTGCCATTCAGCGACTCCTTCCGTCACCTTACATGTCCGCTGATGTACACACTTATGTGATTCCTAGACCTCTTCCCTTAAATTTATCTATTGCCTCCCTTTGAGTTCTTGAAGACATAGTTAAGAAAGTCGGTTCAAGAGACCCTGAAAATCCCTCAGGATCACTGAGGTGTTGCTGACCTTGGTGATCCTGTGGCATTAACCTTGTAGGATTACTGTTTTGGTTCCCTAGTGCTGGTCTAACAGAAAAATACCACAAATGGATGGCTGTAACAGGAATGTATTCTCTTTCAGTTTAGGAGGCTAGAAGTCTGAATTCAAAGTGCCAGCTCTAAGGGTTGGGTGAAAGCTCCTCAACCTCGGGCTTCAGCTCTGCCTCTCGTTCCCAGTCCACTGAAGCTGGAGACATCTCTTAGCTCAGGCTGCTGCTGGCTGCTGAAGTTGACAAACCCAAGGTCAACAAATAAAATGGCACAGTCTCAAAATTATCAAGCAACATGGCAGGCCACTAATTCAAGTCCATCAAGAGTCTCAAGATTGGCAGACAATGTCCCAGGCCATTCAGATGAAGACTCAATGAAATCCAGAGTCCAAGGTACCAAAAACTCAAGACCATTCCCAAAGCTTCTCCTTATGTGCTAGAAGCAGACCACATCCCTAAGGCAGCTACTCAGGTGCTCCAGTAGATTCCTCCATGGAGTTGATTACCAGCCTCATCATGGGGAATAACTACATCCAGCTGCCCAGCCACTCAAAACCAGGCCCAGCCAAGGTGATACAGATCTTAACTACCACAATTATTTTACTATTTTTTTCTTTTTCTTCTGTATGATGACAACTGTCCAAGACACATATCCATGAAACTCCTTGTTGCAGTTATCCTAGGGATATTATGTAGGACTTTGATCATTACATCACACAGGATTATCTTTATGATATATTTCAAATGAAGGTTTCTAAGACATAAATCAGAAATTATTGTGCTTCTCCTAGATCAATAACTTGCCTTTATGTTACGGGCATTATGCACGATATATCTGATCACATTTCTTCCTTTAAATTCTTTGCTAGACAGCTCAGAGCTACTTCTTAGCCATCACTTGGTAAGTGTATAAGATATAAGGCTCTGCTCTCTAAGACCAGCCTCAATGTTAGCTCCACTTCACTTTCTCTTGGCTTTATCTATTTCTTATCTATGTTATCTCATTCAAAAGCCATGTTAGAAATGCATATAACAATGCAAAGAGGAAACAAAGAAAAGAAGAAATGAGTGAAGAAAAAGGAAGACAAGCATATGATTCGTTAGATATTTAATTCTGGTTTATATTTCAAATTTTTATAAGACTTCAGAAAATTTAGAATAAGACAGAAAAAAGTAACAAGAATTTTCTTGTCAATTCATGTGCTCTACTCCAATATGTGGTGGAAAAATCACAGTTGCCAAAACTCCTTGGCCTAGAATGTACGAGAGAGCATGGCATGCTTGAAGTGCCTCCACCTCCACCTGGCCATATTCATTTACCTCTGAATACTGACATGTATGTGTATAACTAAATGATTAACATACTGAAGTGATCAAGTTGATCATAATGTGATCCCATTCAGAAGCAACTAGACTATAGCATTAAGGATAAAAATTATCCTATAGGAAAATTCCAACTTTCTATATTAAAAGTTGAAATATATAGAAAGTTTCAATATAGAAAGTTGAAATTTTCCTAAGGATGATTATGAAATACGCAAAGCCTCTATTATTGCAAACCAATGTGCATCTATCTATTTCTTTACACAGGCTCACTTTACCAAGGAGTTGATCTATTTACTATGTTGACAACTTTAAAATAAAGACAAGTTCCTTTTCCATTCTTTCAACAATGTTTAACATTTTCAACCTTTTAACATTTGATTATATTCTCTACCTGCCTTGTAAAAAACTGGATGCTATCCTTATAACATACCTTTTTTAAAAAAAAATCTATTTTCTGTTCTAACGTACACAGTCTTATACTGTTATGGCTTTAGAAATATTAGAGATAAATTTCTTTTTTTAAAAAAATATTCATTCAGCAGCATTACCTCATAAACATGGCCTAATTTTATAAAACGTCTGTAGATCAGGGATCTGGCATGTGTTGTTTTATTTTTAAAACAAATTTCCAGTAAATGCAGTTTTCAGTTTACACTTATGAAGTCAAAACGTCAAGATGACTCAAAAACAATACATTAAATTTGCAAGTGAACTTTACAGATTTGATTTGGTGAAGATAGCTCAAGATGCAATGAGACCAAGTGTCTACAAATGCCTGAGTGAGCAATCCATGATCATCCAGGAAGATAACGTCAAAGGCCAGACTGACAGCACTCATGCAAATACCTTGGTGTGGAATTAACCTAATAGAATGAAATGTTTTCCTCCAAAAAAAGAGAAAGAGGCCAACACATGTGGGAAATATTATTAAGTGTACCTTCTCATGAGAAATTCTGTGAGGAACAATCTATAGAAAAGTATGCATTTAGTGGTAAGGTAGAGGACAAAAATGTCACTACATACAGGTCCCATGTCCTAGTTCTACTCAGAGAGTACATGTGTGATTATGTTTCTTCCCTGTAAAGTGAACAAAAGTGAGTAAAGATTGAAATTACATCTAAGCAACATATTTGACCTTGATACTTGTCATATATGAACGATTCCTTCCTTCAAAACCACTTTGGAAAGGGTTTAAACAATAAATTCTATATTTGAAAAAATATGTATAATGAGGTTGAAGACTTTTTTTTGAAGAGTTGGAGGACTGAAAGCCTTGGAATATATGGTACAGAATTTGTGATCCTGAGGGCAAACTCTTAGAAAATAGCACAAATATATAGAAAAAGAAACACATACAAAATGTGTTGCTGCAGAGCCGTAGAGTTTTCTTGGCTGCAGTCTGTACAGAAGCAGGTCTCCAGGCCTTTCTTCCGTGGTGTTGCCGGTGGGTTCAAACCACGAAACTTTAGGTTAGCCACTGTGCCACCCAAGAGAGAAAGCTACTCCCGTTGCCTCTTATAAATGTAGATAGTAAATAAATAAATATAGATGCAAACTATCTCAATAAAATACTAGTGAATCTAATCCAGCAAGCTGTAAAAGGAACTAATTCACTATAACTGAGTGGGATTTATTTCAGAAACATGAGGTTGGTTTAATACAGGATCCCAATATGAAATAGAAGTATTGTTAATACCAGAGAGGAAAAAAGAGGTATTTGAAGCAGTAAAGTTGTTAAGAGGGAATGGAGTTCAAAAGACAAATGAAATATTAATAGGAAGAGGGACATTTCCTCCATTTTGATAAGCAGGATGGACGGGGTTGGTATAGCTGAGGAACTTTGACAGCCACAATAAGACCATGAAAATGGAAGAGTAGTTTTCTTAAGGCCAATGGGTGTTAGGAGAAGAAATATGTGCTGGCCAAGCAAATAAAACGCTTGTCCACTCCAGGCAAAATGTAGGAGCGGCACAACAGTCAATCTCGGGAAGGGCTGAGAATCAGAGAGTGAGACAGCTGTGGGGAGCATAGGGAGATTCTTTGTTCTCTGTCTTCCTATCCCAGTAATCTGTGTTTTTCTCTTCTGATAATATGCTCCTCTTTATCTCTCCTACTTATTTATGAAGCTTGGCCAAATTTACTGTAGTCACCTCATCTTTTCTTTCTACATGATTTTCTGATTCTAGCTCCTGTAGTTTCCTTATAATTCCTTTTTAATATATGCTTTGTTGTAAGCAATCAGATTTTTCTATATGGGATTTGCAAACACTTAATCTATATATAATTCTATAATGTGACCAGTTAAGGGTTTGCGGTTAAGTTTGATGGTAGTACACTGAACACTTTAGATTTACAGTCTTAGCACATTGTCTAACTGTAAATTCAAATCCCTGTTCATCTCAAGTGATTACTGGTCATACTCTAGGTCAATAGTATGTTCTTAGTCCAATGGAGCTGTAACTGGATTTGGGTTTCGGCTTGAGGCTAGAGAATTGAATTTTTTGTGTACTGTCTATTTTCTGGGAGCTCTGGTGGCATAGTGCCTAAGGCATTTGACTGCTAACCAGAAAGCTGATGGTTCAAACTCACCAGCCACTCCTCAGAAAGAATATTGGGCAATCTATTTCCATAGTGATACCACCTCATAAACCCAAGGAGGGGTCACTATGAGTTGGATCCAACTTGATAGCAATGAGTTTTATTTTTTTGGTTTTTGGTCTATTCAGTAGAGTAAAAGTTTTGTTATCAACTCGAATTATTTTTCCATAGTAAATATTTATAATACTCAAAGAAAATTCAAATTTTAAGCTTATTTGGCCAAAATACATTTCATAAAACTTTATTTTCATGAACACATTGGTCATCTTTTTTGTGCAAATCCCATGATGTTCTTTATGCATTTTACACTGATATAGTCCATTTTTTGGACAGTGAATAAGGAAGACCGAAGAAGAATGAATGCTTTTGAGTTGTGGTGCTGGCAAAGAATGCTGAAAGTGCCATGGACTGCTAAAAGAACTAGCAGATCTGTCCTGGAAGAAGTGCACCTGAAATGCTCCTTGGAAGCGAGAATGGCCAGACTTCGTCTCACCTATTTTGGTCATGTTGTCAGAAGGGACCATTCTCTGGAGAAGGATGTCATGCTTGGTAGGGTGGAGGGTTGACGAAAGAGGGGGAGACCTTCAATGAGATGGATTGACATGGTAGCTGTGATGATGGGCTCAAGTATAGCAGGGATCATGGAGCTGGTGGGGGATCGGGCAGTGTTTCGTTCTGCTGTGCATGGGGTTGCTATGAGTCGGAAACGACTCGACGGCACCTAACAACAACAACATTTCTATTTTTATATTAAACAATGTAACATTTAATACATATTAAGGCTGATAATTTATTGACATACATATATATGATATATATTATACATAGTTCATAACCTGTCTCCTGTCTCTTAATATTGCTTATAGCTTTGCACTAAGGGTAATATTTTATTATTTTCTGTTTTAAAAAGTCTTATAGAAACATCTGCCTCACTTGGAGTAAAAGGGATATGATTTACCCTCTATCAATAACTTAATTATAAAATTAGACAAAATCCATCGAACAATTGTTTTCAGATAGTACAGTACAGGAAGGATGGAATATGAGCCCTGAAGGAAGGAAAACATTTGAGGTAAGCCCTACAATCACATTAGATGTTCTTGGATGGGGGCAGGGGGCATTCCAGACTGCAGAGCAGAGGAAGGGATTACAAACAAAGCACGCTGGTCTTAATGAGAGTTTTTAATTCAAGAAAATTTATTCCTGATTGATCATATTATGGGTGTACCAGGAAAAATCCCAAATAAACCAAAGAACTTTGGCTTCTGCATCCTACTGATCTCATTTGCCTATCTACCAATTGTGTAAGTTGTTGTTGCTATTGTTATGTGCCGTCAAGTCGGACTTGACTCACAGCAACCCCTCCTTGGGTTTGTTGTTGTTGTTTGCCATCGAGTCAGCCCCGACTCATAGCGACCCCTCCTTGGGTTTCCGAGGCAGTATCACTACGGAAGTAGGATTGCCCAACCTTCCTTCC